>NW_004444052.1:4109556-4180134 GCF_000243295.1 Trichechus manatus latirostris
ACAGCTAGATGGTGCCCGGCTACCACCACTGACTGCTCTGACCAGGATCACAACAGAGGGTTCTGGACAGAGCTGGAGAAGGATGTAGAAAAAAATTCTAACTCACAAAAAAAGGACCAGTTACTGGCCTAAAGGAGACTGGAGAAACCCCGAGAGTATGGCCCCCAGAAACCCTTTCAGCTCAGTGATGAAGTCATTTCCGAGTTCACTGTTCAGCCGGGGAGTGGACAGCCCCATAAAACCAAATGGGTCTAATGAGGCACAGCAGTCCAGGAACAAGGGCCAGAAGGCAGAAGGGGACACGAAAGCTGGTGATAGGGAACCCAAGGTTGAGTAAGGATAGTGTTGATGTGTTGTGAGGTTAACTATTATCACAGGGCAACATGTGTACTGTTAAATGAGAAGCTATTTTGTTCTGTAAGCCTGCATCTAAACTGAGAATAGCAGCACAATTGCAAGAGCGTAGTCAATGTCACTGAACTGGGCATGCAGAAATTTTTGAAATGGTGTATCTTTGGCTATATATTTTCACCAAAAAAAAAAAAGAAAAGGTCGAGAAGGGAGATGGTTGACATGTTGTGGGGTTGTTAACCAATGTCATAAAACAATATGTGTACTACTGTTTCATGAGAAACTATTTGTTCTGTAAGCCTTCATCTGAAGTACAATAAAAAAAAGAAAAGAAAAAAAGATTACAGCCAAGAAAACCCTATGGAGCAGTTCTACTCCATGACACATGGGGTTGCCATGAGTCAGAACCAGCTCCACAGCAACTAACAACAACATTGACTGAACACCTGTTATGAGCCCTAGCACTAAGCTCAAAGCCTGGGACACAGTAGTTGCTTAATCAATGTACTTACCATGTAGTTTTCTTATTTAAAGAAAATTAAGATTTGCTCACCATGAACAGAATTATTCGCACCATAATTTGGATTCGGTTTTAAATGTTAACTATTGACCGCTCACCTGGCTTCCAAACTTGGATAAAAGCATCATACTCTATTTTAAGTTTAGAGACAGCCATGTGTAGCTCTTCATCAGCACATGGATAAACTGTAATGTGAAGAATGAAAACAATTCATTTAACCTCATCCAGCCCATCATAGCTGGTAAGAGCTGGTAAGGAATGTATGCTGTTTTATGTGTCAGACAGTAAAGTCATTGAAGTAAATGAGATGATCAGTTTTGACCCACCCGTTTCCTCTTTAGATGCCTGTCTTAGCCATCTAGTGCTGCTATAACAGAAATACCACAAGTAGATGGTTTTAACGAAGAGAAGTTTATTTCCTCACAGTAAAGTAGGCTAAAAGTCCAAATCCAGGGCGTCAGCTCCAGGGGAAGGCTTCTTCTCTCTGTCAGCCTTCTTCTCTTCAGTGTTCCCCCGGACTAGGAGCTTCTCTGCACAGGGACCCCAGTCCAAAGGATGCGCTCTGCTCCCAGCACTGCTTTCTTGATGGTATGAGGTCCCCAATTCTCTGCTTGCTTCCCTTTCCTTTTATCTCTTGTAAGGTAAAAGGTGGTGCAGGCCACATCCTAGGAAACTCTCTTTACATTGGATCAGGGATGTGACCTGGGTAAAGGTGGTGTTACAATCCCACCCTAATCCTCTTTAACATAAAATTACAATCACAAAATGGAGGCCAACGACACAATTCTGGGAATCATGGCCCAGCCAAATTGATACACACATTTTTTGGGGGACATAATTCAAACCATGACAATGCCCTAACCCAACTCTCTCTTTACTTGGAGAGGTAAGGAACTGGATATACAGATAGTCCCTGACTTACAACGAGAATTCGTTCCAACAGCTCCAACTTAAGTTGGTTCTGACGTAAGTCAAATACCTCTTTTTTTTTTTAATTTTCATTATCAAGGCCTTTTATTATTAGTACCTTTGTAAATCCGATCTTTATTTGTCTTTGAGGAGTAGAAACATTACATATAAACTTACAGATATGATGACATCAGCAAATTACACGCAGCAACATTGTATGTAGTACAATTTACTAATGATAAGATGTATTTAAAAAAAGAAGAGTCGTAAGTGTGGTTTGTCATAACTCGAACACATCGTAAATCAGGGACTACCTGTAAATTGTTCAGGCCTGTCAGAAGAGACTTGATATTTCAGTGGGAGTTGGGGAGGCAGCTCAAGTGAAAGCAGGAAGGAGGCAGAACAGAAGCAAGGAGAGCCAGGAGTGCAGACAAGAAGATGGATACAGTGAATGTCTTCTGGTGACTTGAGAAATTTACTGTAGATTATGATTTGTTGTTGTCAGGTGCTGTCGAGTCAGTTCCAACTCATAGCAACCTTATGTATAACTGAACAAATGGTTGCCTGGTCCTGCACCATTTTCATAATTGTTGGTAAGTTTGAGTCCATTGTTGCAACCACTGTGTCAACCCATCTCAGTGAGGGTCTTCCTTTTTTTCACTGACCCTCTACTTTACCAAGCATGATGCCTTCTCCAGTGGTTGGTCCCTCCCAATGGCATGTCCAAAGAAAGTGAGAGGAAGTCTTGCCATCCTCGCTTCTAAGGAGCATTCCAGCTATACTTCTCCAGGACTAATTAACTTGAAATAGATCAACGAATTACAGGCTAGTGGAAGTCTAGGTGACATTGCTTTGATGACTATTTAAGAATCACATATACTTAAGATATATGAATTGTTTAAAGATAAATGAATGATTTTTAAACTTCTTTTAATTTTAGCAACTTTAATAGTCTTCATGTTGTTACTTATCTTAGTTAAATATTTTATGATTAACATATGAAGATAAACTCCAGCCCAGCTTTCTAGGCCCAATGATTATAAATCCCATATTTATTGCATCAGTTAATTGAATTCTGGGGCGTTCTTTCTCTCATTCTCTGTCCTTCCTCCTAACCCCTGCTAAGAGGACGTCCCCCATGAATTTACAACATACCGTCTTCCAGGAATTGGGCCAACTCCCGAGTTTGTGAATTTATTTTCTTTCTGTTCTTAATGTGTACATTAGTTTAACTTAAATGTTAATTCATTAGGCATGTGCCAAACTTTGATGACTTTACCCACAAGGCCCAAGACCACAAAATTAAAAACCTAAAACCTTTTCCCCTCGCCAAGTTAGTTAACGCTGTATTAAATTGCCCCAAATAACGTTTCTCACTATGAGGTATTTCAAGTATGTGGACAGTGTAAAAAAAAAGTTTTTCACAGCCTTGCCTTCATTCTGCATTACTGGGGAAAGTGGGACACTACAGTTTAAGTTAACCTGTTTACTAGGAATATTCTGGATAGTGCAGTTTAATTTTGCATCTACACAATTACTGGCTGAGTGCTGATTGCAGATTTATGAATAGACCAACTGGAAAGCCAGGGCTTCATTGCCAAGCTGTTGATTGAGTTTACAGTGGTTAAAATAACTGTCATTTTGATTTGTACATAAAACCAAAATGATGAAGACATCATTGAAAATGATTTTCAGACTTCAGCCACACAAAGAACAAACGTGATGATTTTGCAGACTCAGTTGATTAGATTAACTGATGCTGGCTTTAAAATCCATCACCAGTTATTTTACTGAATTGACACCTACCTCATTTTACTGGTTGTGTAGTGGTTAAGAGCTTGACCGTTACCAAAAGGTCAGCAGTTCAAATCCACCACCTGATCCTTGGAAACCCTATGGGATAGTTCTACTCTATCCTATAGGGTCGCTATGAGTCAGAATTGACTCAACAGGAATGGGTTTGCTTTGGTTTGAGCTTACAAAATGAGTAAATTAGCTTCTTACGCAGACCCTAAATTGCTATTCTGCGTACTGCCATTGCCTTCCAAGATAGGCTACTGCAAGCTTACCATTCATTAGAGTTTAAAATTTCTATTCAAATGCTCCCTGATAACCTCTGCTAGCCCAGGTAAACCATGGGTAATCAATGAAGAATCATTATGTTGTAATCAATAGTAATGTCATAAAGTGCTGTGAGACACCATACCCAGCAATTTCAGGATGCAAATGGAAATTGAAAACAGGGAAATAAAGGTGTCAGTTTCCAGACAGGCGGGAGAGGCCTCCATATTGTCTTTGCTCAGTGATGGAAACCGTTATTCCCCAGATGGATGTTCAGGAACAGCAGGAAAGTTGCCTTGCGTCGCTACAAATTAATGCATACGATGACTGGGAGTGTTAATTTGGTATCAGTGCAACTCAATGAGAGTTATCAACATAATTTCCTCTGACAAGTAATTCATTCTAGGAAAAAAGCAACAACTATGAAGCCTCTGCGGTTAGTGATCAGACATCTGCAAACTGTTTCTTCTTCCTTCTCCCGCCCAATCTGCAGGTATCCAGAACGGCTGGATAACGTGAATGCTATGCAAAGGGAAAGCTGTGATTTACTGAGACACGTGCTCTTGTAGAAGCACAACGAGGTTCCTTATCACTTTTAGAAAGTGTCTCCAACCGGGGTGACAACTCATGTTATAGTGTTCTCCAAGGATCCAAGAACAAAATGAGTTGGGTTTGGGGTTTGGAAAAACGTTGCAGTCAGACCAGGGTGAATTAGTATGCGCCATGGAATTCTCTCTGTCTCATAAAGGTGCTAACATTTAGTTTTCCTGACAACTGGGAGAGGAAGACAATAAACGTAAAAGAGGGAAATTTGCCAGATAGAGAGACTTCACCATCCTGACTGATTGCAGCGTCTCTTGGAAGGCCACCACGTCAGCACTTAAGGGGAAGGAAAGATGGGAGGCACCATCTTCCTTCTGTTCTTTTGTTGATCCTTTTACTTGATACTTGGAAGAAAGATGTGGCAGTTTGCTCCCGTAAAGATTTACAGCCTTGGAAACCCAATGGGGCAGTTCCACTCTGTCCTATGAGGTCAGTATGAGTCGGAATCGACTCAGTGGCAACAGGTTTGGTTTTCTGGTTTACCTGATGTTGTTGGGTCTCAGATTAACCTATGAGTCATCTTGTGTACTGAAAGGAGGATGGGGGTGGGAACAGAGGAAATGGAAGCCATCCTCCTTATCTGTTTGCAAGGGCTGTATTTGAAAAAAGGCTGAATATAATTGAAGCTAATATTATTAGCGTGCATCAACTCTTGAATTTTTTAAAGATCCATTTGTTTGATACATTCATTTTCATAAAAGCTTTTGCGTGAGTTTGATGCTTTTAACATTCACTCTATTAACTGAAAATGCTCAGGAAGAAAATGAGTATTACAGAACAGCAACGGGTTCTTGTTTCAAGAAATCTACCAGATCTCAGACTATATCACCAAAGCCCCATTCTTGTTGGGGGCAGTTCTGTGATTCCAACCTAAACAGGACTGACTGCCTCATTCTTAGATAGGGTGCCCCTCCGGGCAATGCCCTACATTTGGAAATGCAGAAGAAATGATTTGGCAATATTAAAATGGTTTATTGTCAATCCAATAACAGTTAAACATCTGCCTTAATGTTCCTGGCAACGTCTTCTCTTGAAGGCAGCAGGTGGTACGTCCCGCCGGGAGAGCAACTGGGTTTCGTGCAAATAAATGTGTTCTGTGAGTTTTACTATTTGAAATAGAGTAGAAAAAGAGGGGAAGATGACCATCTCTCCATGGAATGGGGAAAGAAATGATATTCAAAGTGTTGAAGGTTTGCTTAGCGCAGAGAAGCAGCCTATTTTGGGGGTCAAATGATTTTAAGAGTCGGAATTGACTCAACAGCAACGGGTTTGGTTTTTTGGTTTACTCTCTGGGGTGGGGAGGAAGAAACCCTTTAGGGATAAAATCAAGCCCTCTAGGTTCCTTGCTTACATCACCTCTTCCGTGGCCACAGAGGCGAGTAAAAACAAGAGGATGGGAACCTGAAGTCAAGAGCGTGCTTGACATAAACATATTTTCCAAATGGCTGGAAAAGCTTCATTGTTTCTAGCCCCATTTTCACATCAGAACTAAGTCACCACCAAACTGACAATTCAAGGATGTGTGACCTAATTTATATTCTAACGCAATTTAGCCACTGGGTCCTCTGTACTTAAGGAGTAAACCTCTCTCTCCTATATTAGCAACATAATAGCAAAATTGCTGGGAATGTTTGAATTGAATGAGTCCAAACATGAACGGAGTTACCTAGAGTTTCAAATTCATACCTCGGCTCAGGGGCCTGTTAAAATGAAGCCCACACATGTATCTGGCAAACGTGTACTCTCTGGCTCGTTTCTAAATTTGGTAGGGTGCAGGATTTTGAAAAGAAAACATTGCTGGAGGACAAAAGAGAAGAGGAGAAAAAAGCAAGAGCTTCTTGGTCTCTCAGATGGTGCTGTCCTTTCCGCCCACATGGTCAGCCCCAGAGAGCTGTGAGGGAAGAAAAGAGACGAATTGACGTCACCAAGATGGAGAAATGAGGAAACTCCAGCTGCTGCAGGGGACAATGGGTCTACAGGGACATCTTATTGATGCCCAGGCATTTCCCTGATTATCAATAGATAGATGTACCGCCTGCCTTCTGCCTGCTGTCTGCCTTCCTCCCTCCTTCCCTCCCTTAGGCAAGTATCACTAAGCACCCACAATATGCCAGGTGGAGCCCTGGTGGCACAGTGGTTAAAGCGCTTGGCTGCTAACCGAAAGGTCAATGGTTCAAAACCACCAGCAGCTCCACGGTAGAAAGATGTGACAGTCTGCTTCCACAAAGATTTACAGCCTTGGAAACCATATGGGGCAGTTCTACTCTGTCCTATAGGGTTGCTATGAGTTGGAATCAACTCAACAGCAATGGGTTATATGCCAGGTAGCTCCCTGGGTGGCACAAATGTTTGTAGCAGACTACTTACCTAAAGGCTGGGGTTCAAACCCACCCAGTGGCACTGTGGAGGAAATATCTGTTTCTCTAAAGATTACAACCAAGAAAACCCTGCGGAGCAGTTCCACTCCAAGACACATGGGGTTGCCAGGAGACAGAATCAACCCAATGACAACAGGTTTGGTTTGGTATATGCCAGGATCTACTTGGATCAACAATCAACATTCACGGAAGCAGCAGTCAAGAAATTGAATGACGTATTGCATGGGCAAAGCATCAACAAAAGACCTCTTTAAAGATTTAAAAAGCAAAGATATCACTTTAATGACTAAGGTGCACCTGACCCAAGCCATGGTATTTTTCAATAGTCTCATATGCATGCAAAAGCTGGACAATAAAAAGAAAGACAGAAGAAGAATCGGCACATTCAAATTGTGGTGTTGGCAAAGAATGTTGCATATACTACGGACTGCCAGAAGAACGAACAAATCAGTCTTAGAAGAAATACAACCACAATGTTCCTTAGAAGCAAGGATGGGGAGACTTCGCTCGCTCATTGTGGAGACGTTATTAGGAAAGACCAATGGTTAGAAAAGAATATCGTGTTTGGTAAAGTACAGGGTTAGGGAAAATGAGGGAAACCCTCAATGAGATGGATAGACACAATAGCCACAACAATGGATTGAAATACACAAACGATCATGAAGATGGCACAAGATTGGGCAGCATTTCTTTCTGTTATACAGAAGGTCACCATGAGTCAGGGCTGACTCCACAGCAACCAACAACTACAATACATGCTAGGCAATGCTGGCCACGAGAGGTGATTACAGTGGATAAAGGAAAGCTCTGGTTTGTGTCAAAATTCATTTCCACGCTCTACAAAGCACTCTTACACGTGGATGCTATTACATCCTAAGAAAATCCTATTTTATCAAGCAGAGCCCAGAGTCCTAGTGGCTAGAATTCTAACTTCTTGTTCCTAGTGTATAAAAATGCAATTAATTTTTTATTTTAATATTCTGTATTCTAATAATTTGTCTTCTGTGGTTCTGAAGTAGCCACCTGCAAATAATTGTAGCTGTGTATCTTCCTAATGATTATAAGCAACTTTTTTCATTTTGTCTACTGGCTAGAATCTCTAGTACAGTGTTTTTACGTAATTGGTAATATGGGCATCCTGGGAGTCCCCAAGTAGTGCAAATGGTTAAGTGCTCGGCTGCTAACTGAAAGGTCAGTGGTTCAAATGCACCAGCCACTCCACAGGAGAAAGATGTGGCAGTCTGCTTCCGTAAAGATTTACAGCCTTGGAAACCCCAGGCGACAGTTCTACTTTGTCCTATAGGGTCGCTATGAGTGGAAATCAACTTGACAGCAATGGGTTTGATTTGTGTCCCACAATTGTATACCTAAGTAATTCTAAGATTAGGGCAATGATAAGGATATGATTAGCCCCTTGAACAATATGAACAATATTTCCTTCATTGAGTCTAAATGTTTTTTATTTTCTTTAAATTCTCTTGCCAAACTATAGGCTTGCATTTCCCAAGTGCTAGTTGGATATTGCCACCTCGATGTCCCACTAACTCCTCAAATTAATCATATCTAAAACCTATATTATCATCTTCTCCAGCAAAAGAACAAAACAGTTTTTAAGGTTAATTGGAGAACGCTTAAAACTTTGGTGTCATCCAAGGCTCTTTCCTCTCTCCTTTACTCTCAGATCCTATTGGCTACTCAATTTTGCCGTCAACTGGACTCCAACTCATGGCTACCCAATGTGTGTCAGAGCAGAACTGCACTTCAAAATGTTTTCAGTGGCTGATTTTTTGGACGTAGATCACTAAGACTTTCTTCTGAGGAGCCTCTGGGTGGACTCAAACCTCCAATCTTTCAGTTAGCAGTGAGCGTGTTCAACATCTGCACCACCCAGGGACTCCTTTGTCTTGATAGTGGAAAGATATCCTCTTCCTCCAAGGGACACTGTCATGCCTAAGAGATACGGCTGCTAACCAAAAGGTCGGCAGTTCAAATCCACCAGCTGCTCCTTGGAAATTCTATGGGGCAGTTCTACTCTGTCCTATAGGGTCACTATAAGTCGGAATCAACTCGATGGCAATGGGTTGAGTTTGGTTTTTGATATTATCTATCCTAGATTATTGCATTCACCTTCTTAACTGCCTATGTTCTGTTATTCACATTTTCCTAATTAAATGAACATTCAATGTGGTCTTATGTAAGAGAACTGCCTTCACAATGAGGTAAGTTCGAGATTGTTTAAATGCATTTCCAGGATGTTGCTATCAGATTAGCCTAATTCTGTCAGGCACATACAGCATACACAAAGAAACCATTGACAACAGACTTCACATTTCTTTTCATTAATTGGTACAAATTAAAGTTGCCAGCAATACATCAGACATTATGATTGATTATCTCCTTAGCACAGGGCACTGGGTGAGGTGCTGAGGGGCATATAAAAATTTGTAAACAAGAAGCTTGTAGTCTAGAGAAAATGTAATCAATTCGTTCTATTGGTTGAATTCGTGACTATTTGAAATCTTTATGTTTCTAGAGACTAACAGCCAGAACTGGGTATCCCCTACTGTCTTGGCTTTAGTCTCTTAAATAACTGAACCCACAAATGCACTACACACACCCAGTTCATAAATCTCAGCCACAAATAATCAGTTTTGTAGTATATTTCAAAGGATGTTCTGGTACAACCCATCTCTAACCTTGAGGACAACAGAAAAGACATTCTCCTTGAAAACCATCCTAAATGCCTCTCCCTAGCTATCTGGAACAATGGCACAATGGTTAAAGTACTCGTCTGCTAACTGAAAGGTTGGCAGTTCGAACCCACCAGCTGTACCACGGGACAAAAGATTTGGCAACCTGTCCCTGTAAAGATTACAGCCTAGAAAACCATATGGGGGTAGTTCTACTCTGTCACGTGGGATCTCTATGAGTCGGAGTTGACTCGAACACACCCAACAACCACAAAGCCATCTTATCCAGAGTCCCTGGGTGGTGCAAATGGTTAATCCAATCGGCTGCTAACTGAAAGGTTGGAGGTTTGAGTCGACCCAGAGGTGTCTCAGAAGAAAGGCCTGGTGATCGATCTACTCCTGAAAAATCAGTCACAAAAAACTCTATGGAGCACAGTTCTACTCTGACACACATGGGATGCCATGAGTCGGAGTCAACTCAATGGCAATTGGTGGTAGCCATCTTATGTATATCACACATCTCCAGCGTATTGATTTTACCAACTATTTAAAGGCAAAACTTTGAAATTTTTGCCCTTAAAAGGCGTTGCCATAACTGTGTGCAAACAAAATGTGAAGAATCCTACTCTTCCGTGCTGGAAAACACAATACGTTTTTTGTAAGGCTGGAGAGTAGAAAATTGTAATTGCCGAGAGTGATTGAGTAATTTGGTTCTCACCCAGGGAACTGGGGGAGCAGGATTGCCAGGGAAGTAATTATGCAAATGTACCTGGCCCTCAGGGCTCATGAAGATCCACCTGGAAGCGGGATCTGGAATGTCTGATTTCTCAGGGAGCAGGCGTGGAAGCTCACAGTTACATCACCTGATCAAAAAATTACTCGTTTCTATTTTTGATTACACAGTCCCAAAAGTAAGTGAATTGCTAGTGATGTGTCAACTAGAGAAAAAGTAAGGGAGTATGGAGATGAAGTCTAAGGCAAAGCAAGTCTGGATTTTGGAGGACCATTATGTATCCCAAAGGCCGGCAGCTGCTTCACCTTTCATCATGACTACCTTAACTGACTATATAGTTTTTCACTAGATTCAATTAAAAAGCTGCCGTCGATTCCGACTCATGGCCACCTCGTGTTTAGAGTAGAACTGCGCAAAGTAGAGTTTTCGAGGCTGTGAACTTTCCGAAGTAGATCACCTTTCTTCCAAGGCACGGATTCGAACCACCAACCTTTTGGTTAGTAGCTAATCGCTTGCATCACCCAGGGACTCTATGTTCAATAAAAGCAAACCAAACCTGCTGCCATCCAGTCGGGTCCGACTCACAGCGACCCTATATGACAGAGTAGAACTGCCACATAGGATTTCCAAGGTGTGGCTTGTGGATTCAAACTGCTGACCTTCTGCTTAGCTTAACCATTTAACAAATAACCACTGTTCAATAGGATGCCCCCCCTCCAAAAAAAGGTAAATATTGTTCAAAGTAATGACTTGGAGACTCCTTATTTTAGACTAATTTGTAATGAAAAGGGAAGAGATTTTGAGAGCTTATAAAGAGATGCAAACTGTTTATAGGGTGACCAAGTTGGAGCAGTTTACCTAGATACCCCGGTTTTAGCACGACAAGTCCGGTGTCCCAGGAAACACCTCAGTTCCGGGCAAACTAGGGTAGTCCTAGGGGTAGATCAGAATTTACAAACTCACGGTTGAATTGATAGTTTTTTCCTCTTGAAGAGAAAACACTTTTACAAAAAGTAAAAAAAAAAAAAAAAAAAAATGTGGTAAATGAATTCAGTGTTTTCTCACTGGCTTTCTTAGTAAATCATTATCCAAGGCAAAGCTGGGTCGTACTACCAACAACGAGGCAGCTATAGTAAAAATGTGTTTTGAAAGTTCAGTAACGATGTCATCATTGTGAAGGTGATGCAGCTTTTATGACCTGGTCCACATACATGTGTTGAAAATTCCAACATTAGTGGTTGAAGGGAAGAGCATTGCCACCGCCAGTCAATGTTCCTTCCTGAACAGGTCGTTTGAAGACTATTTCCTTGACTGATGACCAGTGAATCTGTTAACAGTCCATCCGACAAATCAAGTGGCTTAACCTCTCTGTAAGGGACCTTTGTCCAGCCAAGGTTTCACTAACTGTGGCTGAAAATGTGGCATCAGACCAGCCACATTCTGGGCTTCTCTTCTCAGTCATCACCTTGGCATAGCTTGTCTAGAAGTAAAGTCACTGCTGTCATTTTTATGTGAGTCTAAGTTCTCAAAGGAGTCCCCGGGTGGTGCAAATGGCTAAGCACTTGACTATTACCCTAAAGACTGGTGGTTCAAACCCACCCAGACGTGCTTCACAAGAAAAGTCTGGTGATCCGCTTCTAAAAGGTCACAGCTAAGAAAACCCTATGAAGCACAGTTCTACCCTGCACATGAGGTTACCATGAGTTGGAATCAACTCAACGGCAACTGTGTGTTGTTGTTTTTTTTTTAAGTTCTCAAAATATTGTGAACTCAAGTTAGAGCAGAGATATTAAGCTCTGAATCTGATATTGAGTGTCAGCTCTTTTCAACTCAGCCAAGGTTTCCAGAAAGTATACACTCAATTCGTACCAGAGATGAGTAGGAAAATGTTGTCTTATTTACTTTGTTTTATCTTATTATAACAAACAGTGATGTTATAGTATACAATGCAAACTTGCATGAGTGTTAATGTAAAAGGAGAGATTTCAAGGAGTTTTTCTTTCCGTCAGCCCTTGGGGCTATGTGTCCCAGAGACATTTGTTTATACTTCTTTGTCCTTGGATATGAACACTGAAGAATTGGTGTGGGAGCCTACCTCGCTCTTCTTAGACCTCTTGGCTGCCTTGAATAGGAGATTTTCCATTGGTGTCTCAATGAAGCAGAGCCCCAGGCTGGCCACTTGGTATTGCACCTAACAACAACAACAGCAAATATATACTAATAGCACACTACTAAACGTTAGTTTGGGTTTAGGTTGTGTTTTGATCTTGATCTTAAGAGGTTTGTTGGGATTCAAGCAGACATAAAAGTCTGAGGGAGAAGCATCAGCAGTGAGCTTCATCCTAAGCGTGTTTGTTACGTAATTGAATTTGATCATCCATTTTAAGGCTTAGTGAAAAACCAATTGAAGAAAGCCTTTAATTTAAAATGGAAAAACTCAGTGATTTCCTCCTGCTGGAAATTTAGAGGGGAAAAAAACCCTATTATCTAATAAATTATCTGCATTAAAAATGCATTAGTAATCGATCTTCATAACATCCGGTGACAGCTACATTGCTTATTAAAAAAACAACACAGTCTCCTTTCTCCAAGCATGCTTTTTATGGTTCTTTGGAAAGAAACTCATTAACCCAACCATAGAAGAAAGTAAACTGCTTTACAATAGATTAGTATGCTATAAATAAGAGAATCCTTTGCATAATATTTTAATTGCTATTTTAATTTAAAGCCTAATGCATTGCTGCCCAAAAGGACTACAGTAATTGTAATGTATTGTAGAAACCTAAAGAACATAGTTCTTCCTGTAGATTGGTAAACCCTAGAAAGAAGACTAGGCACAGCATTTATTTTTCTCTAGTCTTCCAACTGAACAGAGGACTCTAAAGTGCTCTGTAGACTATCTGTAGCAAATGACATTTCCTCCTTCGTTTGAAAGCTACTGAGTCCAGTTCTCCTTGAGGACTGCGTTATTCACCGTTAGAAAGGCAGATACTTAAGAAGGTGCATTCGTTCTTGTAGAGCTATATCAGCGTGTTGAATTTGATCTTTTAGCGCCCCATATGTTGCCATGATTCTTAGCACAAAGCATCAGGAGACCCAAAAAGTATCAAAAAAAAAAAAAAAAAAAACTAGTTATGGATTTGTTTTGCCTAGTTTCAGATGTATGGGTCTCTTTTTCTATATTTGGCTGCAAAAGAGGCACTATTTACAAAATGTTATTGTCAGGTGCCGTCGAGTTGGTTCCAACTCACGGTGACCCTGTGTACAACAGAATGAAACACTGCCCGGTCCTGCGCCATCCTCACAATCATTGTTATGTTTGAGCCCATTGTTGCAGTCACTGTGTCAGTCCATCTCATTCAGGGTCTTCCTCTTTTTTGCTGACCCTCTATTTTACCAAGCATTATGTCCTTCTCCAGGGACTGATCCCTCCTGGTAACATGTTCAAAGTATGTAAGACGAAGTCTCGCCATCCTTGCTTCTAAGGAGCATTCTAGCTGTGCTTTTTGCAAGACAGATATTTGTTCATTCTTTTGGCAGTCCATGGTATATTCAGTATTCTTCACCAGCACCATAATTCAAAGGTGTCAATTCTTCAGATTTACAAAATAACAGATATCAATACCCCAAAGGTAACTAACTCCTTCTAGAATCCGACAGTCCAGCCTTCTCTCTCAGTGCGCCGAGGGATTGGGCAGGAAAGAAGTCCCTGAAGCAGAAAGGCTGAAGAGCTGCCGTATTGTACCACATTAGACCCAGCAACAAGAAGGTTGAGATAAAAAGGATGAGAAGGGATAATTCAGGACTTTGCAGAAGGGGTGAAGAATTTTTCTCACACAGTTGGGAGGCTAGAACTCCAAGGAATGATATGAGTTAAGGAAGTAAGCTGTAATTATGGAAATAATAATGAATAAGTGATGAGTAAATGGAGACAAATTAAGGAAATAGAAGTTTTTCTCTCATTTTTAATAACTCGCTCCTTCCTCTCCTTCTAATCAAGCCCAGCGTATTCCTTTTTTCTCTCTTTTCACCTCTTCAGTTTCCACTTCTTTAGGGTGCAGTTCCCTGTAGTCAATGTCCCTTTACTTTGGAGGTCAGGCATCCTTGGTCATAAACAAAAATAGAACCTTGGTCCACTTCTCACTTCCACCATTTACTAGACTTGGAACCTTGGACAAACTGACCATCCTCTCTGCACCTCAGGTTCTTCATGCATAAAATAGGGATGTCAGCACATACCTCATACAGTTGTCGGTGTTGTTGTTCGTTGCCATTGAGTTGGCTCCAGCACAGTATGACCCCATGTACAACGGAACAAAACGTTGTCTAGTCCTGCACCATCTTCATGATCTTTGGTATGCTCCAGTTCATTGTTGCAGCCACTGTGTATTTTCAGTGCCGGGGGCTCAGTGTTCAGCACTATATTGGACAATATTCTACGTGACCCATAGGGTTTTCATTGGCTAATTTTCAGGGGTAAATTTCCAGGCCTTCCTTCCTAGTATGTCTTTTTCTAGAAGTGCTACTGAAATCTGTCCACCATGGTGACCCTGCTCGTATTTGAAATACCTGTCACATAGCTTCCAGCATCATAGCTACACAAAAGTCACCACAGTGCAACAAACTGACAAATGGGTGGTATACATAAAAATTTCCACAGGAAGGGACAGAAAAGCTGGCAATAGGGAACCCAAGGCTGAGAAGGGACAGTGTTGACATGTTGGGGGTTGTTAACCATTGGCATAAAACAATATGTGAACTAACTGTTTAATGAGAAACTATTTGTTCTATAAACCTTCATCTAAATTACAATTAAAAAAAAGAGAAAAAAAAGTTTCCCCTAAGTCTTCAAAACTGTTAATGTCAAGCCAATTGTGTAATTCTGTAAATTCTAAATCCACCTTCATTGCTGGAGAATGGAGTTGATAATCCCCAGCCCCTGAGGCCAAACTGTTCAACCTCTACACATCCACCACCTGCTCTGAGTACTCCTGACAAGACTGTTATTACTGGTTTCTGAAGTTCTCAAACCAGTGTGATCATCAGAATAACCTGAAAAATTTTTCTAAAAATATAAATGTCAGGGACCAAATAAATTAGAACCTCTAGAACTACTGAATCAGAATTCGGGGGTGGAGGTAGGGTAGATATCAGAATCTCTGCATGCATTTATTACAAAAACTCTCCACCCAATAATTCTGGTGGTTAAGAGCTTGGCTGCTAACCAGTCAGCAGTTCGAATCCACCAGCTGCTCCTTAGAAACCCTATGGGGCAGTTCTACTCTGTCCTATAAGGTCAGTATGAGTTGGAATCGACTTGATGACAACGGCTTTGGTTTTTGGTTTAGCAGATTTGGGCCCCATTCAATTTCTAATTCCCTGTAAGGAAAACGGGCTTAGACAAATAATGCCTGTTCTCTGGGGCCAGACTTTTTGGTAACCAGTGCTGTTCTAGAATGGGGCATTGGTGGTTCACTGGCAGAATTCTCACCTTCCGTCTGGGAGACCCATATTCCATCTCCGACCAAGGCACCTCATGTGCAGCCACCACTTGTCTGTCAGTGGAGGCTTACATGCTGCTATGATGCTAAACAGGTTTCAGCAGAGCTTCCAGACCAAGACTGACTAGGAAGAAAGACCTGGCTATCTACTTCCAAATATCAGCCAGTGAAAACCCTATGGATCCCAACAGTCCAATCTGCAACCTATCACGGGGATGGCACAGGACCTGGCAGCATTTCGCTCCATTGTGCATGGGGTCACCATGAATCATGGCCAACACAAGAGCAGCTAACAACAGTACTATTCTAGAAGACCATCTTGGTGGCCTCCTCCCACTGGAGGTGGCTGAGTCCTCCTTTTCTCCAGGCACTGGGATCGTGCTTGATTCCAACCCTGCCCCCTCCCACACTGACCCGTCCTCTACACTTCTTGCTCCCAAGCCCAGCTTTTCCACAAGACAAGACATTATCTTCTCTCCCCTGAGCTATAGACATCTGATTGTCTACATCTGGGTTCATATCTGACTACATCTAACTGTCCCATGCTTAGCTCTTATCCCAGATTACATGGTTACTTTCTTCTAAGACTTCCGTCCTTTCCACTGCATCAACCAGTCCTTCTAATTAGTCATAACAAATCCAGATTCGCAGTTTCCCTTTCCTGACCCCACTATAAATGTCCTCTGTCCCTTGTCAGGAGCAAGCCATTGGGGCATCTTTAGCCCTGAAAAGCAAATCCAGCCTGTTTTGGATTTTCCTCCTAGTGCTGAATCAATAGAATGTAAATGTTTCCTTGGCAAACGTCTCGGGAAAAGCCTGAGCAATCCCTGAATAGAAACGATGGACCTCTGCCCAACAATAGACCACCGCCCATATAGCTGTGGAGCATCTCATTCCTCACCGAGGCTCTTCCACGTCTCAGAGCCAGTCACTGCCCTTGGCACTTTAAATGTTCACATTTTGTTCCTCTCATCAGTATTCATAGGGCACATAACACACACATACACACACACACACGCACACACACACACTCACACACACACACACACACTGGACTAAAAGGAAGTGAATCAAGACACTGTATGTGTGTGTGTTTATGCGTGTGTATGTCTATGTCTATCTACAGATATCTATAAAAACCAAAACCAAACTCGTTGCCGTTGAGTTGATTCCAACTTATAGCGAACCTATGGGAGAGAGTAGAACTGCCCCATGGGGTTTCCAAGGAGTGGCTGCTGGATTCGAACTACTGACCTTTTGGTTAACAGCTGAACGCTTTAACCACTGCGCCACCAGTGACCCATTGATATCCATAGATGGTATAAATATAGATGATGATATAGATATAGCTATACATGTAGATATGGGGGCAGTAGTGGTTCAGTGGTAGAATTCTCGCCTTCTATGAGGGAGACCGTGGTTTGATTCCCTGCCAGTGTGCCTCATGTACAGCCACTACCCATCTGTGAATGGAGGCCTGCATGTTGCTGTGATGTTAAACAGCTTTCAGGGGTGCTTCCAGACTAAGACAGACTATGAAGAAAGCCCTGGCCATCTACTTCTGAAAATCAACCAATGAAAACTCTATAGATCACAACAGATCATGGAGAGGGTGAAGGACTGGGTAACGTTTCATTCCATTGTGCATGGGGTTGCCATCAGTCAGAGGTCTGCTCGACAGCCACTAAAAACAGCAGCATAGATATGGATATGTTGGTGTTGTTAGGTGCCATAGATTAAATTTCTACTGCCAGTGACCCCAAGTGACAGAGTAGAACTTCCCATATAGCGTTTGCTTGGCTGTACTCTTTACAGAAGCAAATCACTAGGTCTTTCTCCTGCAGAGCCACTGGGACGGTTACAACTGTCAACCTTTTGGTTAGCAGCCGAGCATTTATAGATAAATACATGTACACAGGTCTTAAGCCCAGTGTCAAAAGAATCATGCCTGGAATTGTATCAGTGTTCATGAGGAGGAGCTATCTTGAGCCCAGCTCCAAGGAGAATGAGCACATACGGGAAGCTGGGGGAAAGAGTGTATTGGCATGTTTTCAGTTGCTGGCAACTAAGTACTCAATTACAAGTAGATCAAACTATAAGATTTATTTCATAAAGCAAGAAGACCAGAGGAATGTTGATTCCCAGGTTGGTGCAACTGTTCAGTGATGGCACCCATGGCCCTTTCCATCTTTTCACTCTGCCACTTCACAGTGTTACAAAGTCTAACTCGTGGCTGCAGGATGGCTGCAGCAGATTCAGGCATCACCTATATCCAGGCATCACCTACAGTGAAAAAGATTGGTGCTTCCTCCTGAGGATCTCTTACTGTGAAAAAATCAACCTTTCCTTAAGCCTCCACACCCACACACATATATGTAAAGCACCCTTTCCTCTTGGATCTTGTTAGCTAGACTAGGCCACAAGCCCACATCTTAGCTTCAAGAGAATGTGGGAAGTGAGCATCCATGGTGGGGCAGGGATTACCCAATAAGCAAGGTATGCACGGGTTTAATTGTGCTTACTCACTAGTCTGTTGAACACTAATGACTGAATGACAATAAGGACATCATGCATGAAGAAAGCAAGAGGTTATTAAAAAGACAGGAAAGAAAGAAAAGACCAAAATGGATGTCAGAAGAGACTCTGAAACTTACTCTTGAACATCGAGTAGCTAAAACGAAAGGAAGAAATGATGAAGTAAAAGAGCTGAACAGAAGGTTCCAAAGAGCAGCTCGAGATGACAAAGTAAAGTATTATAATGACATGTACAAAGACTTGGAGTTAGAAAACCAAAAGGGAAGAACACATTTAATATTTCTCAAACTCAAAGAACTGAAGAAAAAAATTCAAGCCTCAAGTTGCAATACTGAAGGATTCTATGAGGAAAATATTAAACGATGCAGGACACATCCAAAGAAGATGGAAGGAATACACAGTTACTATACCAAAAAAAAAAAAAACTGGTCAATGTTCAACCACTTCAGGAGGGAGCATGTGATTAGGAACCGATGGTACTGAAGGAAGAAGTCTAAGCTGTACTGAAGGCATTGGCAAAAAACAAGGCTCCAGGAATTGACAGAATACTGATTGAGATGTTTCAACAAACGGATGCAGCACTGGAAGTGCTCCTTTGTCTATGCCGAGAAATTTGGAAGAAAGCTACCTGACCAACTGACTGCAAGAGATCCATATTTATGCCTATTCCCAAGAAAGGTGATCCAACTGAATGAGGAAATTATCGAACAATATCATTAATATCACACATAAGTAAAATTTTGCTGAAGATCATTCAAAAGCAGCTGCAGCCGTATATTGACAGGGAACTGCCAGAAATTCAGGCCGGATTCAGAAGAGGACATGGAACCTGATGTCAGATAGGTCCTGGCTCAAAGTAGAGAACACCAGAAAGATGTTTACCTGTGTTTTATTGACATGTAAAGGCATTCAACTGTGTGGATCATAATAAATTATGGATAACATTGCTAAGAATGGGAATTCCAGAACCTTAATTGTGCTCATGAGGAATCTGCACCTAAATCAAGAGGCAGTCATTCCAACAGAGCAAGGGGATACTGGGTGGTTTGAAGTCAGGAAGGTTGTGCATCAGGGTTGTATCCTTTCACCATACCTGTTCAATCTGTATGCTGAGCAAATAATCCAAGAAGCTGGACTATATGCAGAAGAACGGGGCATCAGGATTGGAGGAAGACTCATTAACAACCTTCATTATGCAGATGACACAATCTTGCTTGCTGAAAGTGAAGAGGACTTGAAGCACTTACTGATGAAGATCAAAGACCACAGCCTTCAGTATGAATTACACCTCAACGTAAAGAAAACTAAAATCCTCACGACTGGACCAATAGACATCATCCTGATAAACAGAGAAAGGACTGAAGTTGTCAAAGATTTCATTTTACTTTGATCCACAATCAATGCCCATGGAAGCAACAGTCAAGAAATCAAAAGACACATTGCATCAGGTAAATCTGCTACAAAAGACCTCTTTAAAGTGTTGAAAGCAAAGATGTCACCTTGAAGACTAAGGTGTGCTTGACCCAAGCTGTGGTGTTTTCAATCGCCTCATAGACATGGGAAACCTGGACAATGTATAAGGAAGACCAAAAAAGAATTGATGCCTTTGAATTATGGTGTTGGCAAAGAATACTGAAATAATATACCATGGACTGCCAAAAGAATAAACAAATCTGTCTTGGAAGAAGTACAACCAGAAAGCTCCTTAGAGGCAAGGATGGCACGACTTCATCTCACATACTTTGGACATGTTATCAGGAAGGATCAGTCCCTGGAGAAGGATATCATGCTTGGTAAGGTAGAAGGTCAGTGAAAAAGAAGTAGACCCTCAACAAGATGGATTGACACAGTGGCTGCAAAAATGGGCTCAAACATAATGATTGTGAGGATGGCACAAGATCGGGCACTGTTTCGTTCTATTGTACATAGGATCGCTATGAGTTAGAACCAACTTGATGGCACCTGACAACAACATCTAGTCTATAGTGCACAATTTCACCACATCAAAGTGAAATTGTGCACTACAGATTAGTAAGTAAACACAATTAAGCCTATGAGTACCTTGCTTACTGTAAGCCAGTGCATGCCGTGTACACTGATTAATCTATCCCCGGGTAGGAGGCTGGATCTGCCAGGAAATATGAAGTTACAGATCAGGGTCAGGAGTAGAATGGCTGTTGAGTCAACAGCCAACACCGATGTCACAGGAACTCAGGACTGAATGAGGAGGATGGAAGCATCTTTCCTGCATGAACCTTGGATGGTCCTTCTTGGTATTGCTTTGGAGACCATAAAAACATTACTCTCTCTGCATGTCTAGACACATACGTCAGAGGCGAAGTTCCAGATACTCAGGTGTCACCGTTTTTGGTCACCACTCAAGGACATCAGAAGCATTTTGCATTTTCCTCGGCACCAGGAGAGACCTGGGAAGGCATTATCTTCTTAAGTCCACACACTACCCAGACACATAAATTCTGTAAAGGCCGAAGTGAGGAAAGGAGGAAGGGGTGGGTGCCAGTGCCTGGCCTCGAGCAACTTCTGGAGACTAGTGGGCAGAGTCCACCAAGCAACCTGAGTAGTTTCTGAGGCTGACCTGCATTTCCATAGAGGGTGGTGGAACAGAAAGGGGGTGGATGATGGCAACAATGATTACAGAAATTCACTTCACTCTAAGGCTTGTGATGCCTGCAAATCTGTGGATAAGGAGAATGAACAAGGAATGTCAACGAATTAGGCTGACGCAGGGGCTTGGAAGTCAGACTCTGGGCTGGAAGCCAAAGCCTGGCTGCAGATCACAGCGGGACCTTGGACAAGGCACTGCCGGCAGCAAGGACTGCCAGACGTGGTTGAGACAGCGTGGGGGCATGCTCTGAGTCTGCAGCAAGAGGAAATGGGGATGATTCATGAACACACCCACAAATTCAGGCTGTCTGAAAGTTAGGACTATAATGCTCATTGACACCAGTAAAAATTGGGCAAGACACCACAGTATTTGGCAATTTTACAAACTTCCGTGGCAATGCTACTTCTATGGAGAAGAGGAGATCTTCTGAACACCTCTAGTCCTCCTTCCATGTCCCCCATCTTCTGCACTGCCCCTCCTGCTCAGCTATCAAGTGTCTGGGGTGTTTATGGGGTCAGGGCTTCCCAAGCTGGCTCCCTTGACCCCTGAAGTGCTTCACCCTCTCAAAACTGTATTCTGTATACTGATTCTTCTCTAGTCTTTGTGTTTCATCAAAGCTTCCCTACATGCCATTACTTCTGGGATCGAGAGTTCACCCAAACACTGTCAAGCCAGGGTGCTACTAGTTGATCCAGAGTCAAAAAGAGCCCCCACCCTCTCTCTTTCGCATCTCCTACAGATATTTCGCTTTACAGGGATATTTTATATCTATATGTGGGAAATTTAAACATCTAAGGGGACTTCTACCAGTGGCCATCAAGTCGATTCCAACTCATGGTGACACAAGGTGTGTCAGAGTAGAACTGTGCTCCATAGGGTTTTCAATGGCTGATTTTTCAGAAGTGGATCTCCAGGCCTTTCTTCTGAGACACCTCTGGGTGGACTCGAACCTTCAATCTTTCTGTTAGCAGTCAAGCACGTTAACCAGCGGATTTCTAGTGTCCCTGGAAAGATTATTGTCTTCTATGGCTAAGGAAGGATTTCTCTTGAGAAAATAATATTCTTTCGGGCACAAGAGTAGATAAAAGTGTAGGATCAGGGGTCAGAACACCTGGCTAAGCCAGGCTGGGTTCAAATCCTGGTTCTACCATTTTGTTAACTGTGTGAGCTTGGGCAGGTTATTTCACATCTCTGTGATCAAATTTGAAAATGCTTAGTGCACTTGGCTGCTAACTGAAAGGTTGGAGGTTCAAGTTCACCCAGAGGCGCCTTGGAAGAGAGGTCTAGAAATCTACTTCTGAAAGATCACAGTCATTGAAAAACCTATGGAGCACAGTTCTACTCTGACATACACGGGTTCGCCATGAGTTGGAATCGACTTGAAGGCAATTGGTTTTGGTGCCCACATTTACAAACAAGAAACAAAGAAGTAGAGAAACAAAGACAGACAGAGAAAAGGCAAAAGGACGACAGTAAATGCCTCGTTGGATGGTTGTGAGAATTCAATGAGCTAATGCATGAAAACAGAACAGAATGGAAGGTGTTGATGCATGGAACACAGATCAGATGCTAAAGCTTTATTGGCAATAACAGGCAACCAGCCCATGGGAGAGAGTTTGCTGATTTGATTTTTTTTTTTAATATTGCATTTAAATATTATTTATCTTGATTTCAGCGTTTGTTGATGCCCCTTACATTTTGTGCCCAAGACCAGTACCTAACTTGCCTCACCCTAGCCCCAGCTCTGGGTACCATTCCCTGATACTTGTAAGGCATTCAGCAATGGTACTTACAGGGCTTAAGGACAGCAATGTATTCACTAACGAAATTTGTACAGAGCTTTGTCAGTGTTTTTTTTTTTTTTCCTAATTTGTCTGGTGAAGAAATCCATTCATAAATCCCCTCCCTGGGATTTCTGGGTCAGTAACTTCTCAGGGTAAGTGCTGAACAGGTCAGAATGTGATGGAAATAGCTTGACCTGTGGTGATGGAATCAACCCAAATGCAAGTGGAAGAGGTTTGGGTAGATAATCAGTCTCCTTCCATACCTTTGTTTTAAATAAAAAGTGTTATGGATTGAAATGTGCACCTCTACCCAAAATATGTGTTCTAATCTTAACCTCTATACCTGTGAATGCTCCTTAGAGGCAAGGATGGTGAGACTATGTCTCACATACTTTGGACATGTTATCAGGAGGGATCAGTCCCTGGAGAAGGCCATCATGCTTGGTAAAGTAGAGGGTCAGCAAAAATGAGGAAGACCCTCAATGAGATGGATTGACACAGTGGCTGCAACAATGGGCTCAAGCACAACAATGATTGTGAGGATGGCGCAGGACCAGGCAGTGTTTCGTTCCGTTTTACATAGTGTCACTATGTGCCAGAACAGACTGGACGACACCTAACGACAACAACATACCTGTGGATGTAATCGCATTTGGGAACAGAGCCTTCTTTGTTATCTTAATGAGGCCATATCAGTGTAGGCGTCTTAAACGAATCACTTTTGAGATACAAAAAGAGCAGATTAAGCATAGAAAAGCAAGCACAAATGTGGGAAGATAGATGCCATGTGGAGACCTCCAAGGAACCGTGAGAAGAACACTAGAGAAGCTGAGGCAAGGATTTTCCCCCAGTGCAGAGAGTCTTCCCCTACAGCCGACACCCTGAATTTGGACTTGTAGTCTCCTAAACTATGAGAAAATAAATTTCTGTTCATTAACGCCACCCACTTATGGTATTTCTGTTATAGCATCACTAGGTAACTAAGACAAAGAGCAAGTTCATTAGGGTCTTTTTCATCTCTGAATCTCACCTGCCTCATTAGGGCTGTCTCCCTCCCCCATCTGAACTAAGATCAAAAGAAAAGATGTTCACTTCATATTGCATTTCAGCCACTCACAACAGACCTCCCTGAATGTGGGTATTGAAACAAACATCACCAGAAATATTTCTCTGAATAATCCCCTTGGATGTCTGCAGTCCTTTTCCTTCAGGAAGTTTAAATCACTTTCTAATACCCACCTATCTTTACAATATCCCTGTGTGTCAGCCAAGAACAGACACTATTTCTTCTACTTTGTCAGTGCGGAGGCTGAGTTAAGAAAGCTTACATCTCGTCTAATCGTTACATAATGAGGTCATCCAAGCTAGTTTTTGAGATCATGGTTCTTGGTGTTCTTTCCACTAATCTCTTGAGTCCCCCTTCCTCTCCTCACTGGTGCTCTCACCTCACAAAGTTTAGTGAAGATTAAGGATTCAAATACTTAGAGTTCAGTTGGAGCTTTAGCAAAAAAGACCAAACATTCCATTTAGCTGAGGAAAATCCCATTCCTCATGTTGACCGTACAGTGGGTAGAGCTTTTCCTGGCAAGTGTGTATTAAGGGGTCTCTTTATATTATGACCATGGCACCACCATGATAATCACTGTGGTGGTTGGTCAAGAAAGTAGAAAAGGGAAAGAGAAGAGGTATTGGACATTTGCTGGGAACCAGAGTCCTGGTGTGCAGTGCGGTCTTTGGAAAGAGTCAACGATGTCCACACGAACAGCTCAGAGCAGGTCAGTAGAACAGGTGACCCAGCAAAAGATCGTCATGGAATTCTAGCTCTGGCCTAGGAGCTGGAAAACCAGAATCTTGGTCCAAGATGTTTCCCTAAGAAGGACTGTGACTGAGGAACTCAAAACATCTCTGGGTCTTGGATGGCTGATCTATAATATGAAGGATTTTGACTAGATAAGTAGTTTTCTACATGGATCCCTCTGACAAGCGGATGTGCCCCAGGGCTATGGTGGGTACACGTGTGGGGGACTCAAGTTGATGAGACCCAGGGGCTGCCTTGTTTGTTCAGGACATTTCCATTTTCACAGTAGCCAAAAGGTAGAAACCAAAATGTTCATCAACAGATCAATGGTTAAGCAAAATGTGGTCTATCCATACAATGGAGTATTATGCGGCATAACGAGAAATGAAGTTCTGATGCATGCTACAACATGGATGAATCTTGAAAACATTATGCTGAGCGAAATAAATCAGTAGCAAGAGGACAAATACTGTATGATCTCACTTATATAAAGTAAGAAAATATATAAAAACCAGAGATTATTAATAGTAACCAAGGGTAGGAGAAAGAGCCCCTGGTGGTTCAGTGGCTAAATGTTCCAATGCTAATCTAAAAGGTTGGCAGTTCAAAACCATCAGCTGGTCTGGGGGAGAAAGATGTAGCAGTCTGCTTACACAAAGCTTTGTTGTTGTTAGGTGTCCTCGAGTTGGCTCCTAGTCATAGAAATCCTATGCACAACAGAATTAAATGCTGCCTGGTCCTGTGCCATCCTCACAATCATTGCTGTATTTGAGCCCACGGTTGGCAACCACTGTGTTAATCCATCTTGTTGAAGGTCTTTCTCTTTTTGGCTGACCCTCTACTTTACCAAGCATGATGTTCTTCTCCAGGGACTTGTCCCTCCTGATAACATGTCCAAAGGACATGAGACGAAGTCTTGCCATCCTTGCTTCTAAAAAGCATTCTGGCTATACTTCTTCCAAGACAGATTTGTTTGTTCTTCTCGCAGTCCATGGTATATTCAATATTCTTCGCCAACACCATCGTTCAAAGACATCAATTCTTCTTTGCTCTTCCTGATTCATTGTCCAGCTTTCACATGCATATGAGGTGATTGAAAACACCACTGCTTTGGTTAGGTGCACCTTAGTCTTCAAGGTGACATCTTTGCTTTTTAACACTTTAAAGAGGTCTTTAGCAGCAAGTATAAATAGATGGTAAATACTGATTGCCTGAAAACTGACCCTTTATATTTGGATTGTACTGCTTTCAACGTGTCATTGCCACCCTTATTGTATTTGATTCTTATGACAACACAGTGAGATAAGAAAGAATCAAATGACAAGTATTTACAAAATGAGGACGGAAGCTGAATTGCAGAAAAGTTCAATGACTCCCCTGAGGTGACCCTGGTATTTGCTACCTTGGTCTACTGACTTCGGCTCTCCCAGGACCCCTTTTCTGGGAGCAATAAACATCACCATGTGGCTGAGGGTCACCCTGTCCATCAGGCCTGAACATTATTTTTAATCCCTTTGGCCGGGCAGATAATGCTTCCAAATTCCAGGACTGGAGTGATAAGGCCGCCCCTGCTCGGAGCCAGACACCATTTATTGACCCTGAGGCTGCCCATAATTGATAGCGCACCACTGCTCTGGCTAGATTTAATTTCTTCTGCCCAAGCTTGCCCTGTCTGGCCACCTCCAGAAGGCTGGTGTCCTGACAGCCTGTCTTGATTCTGATGGGCTTTATCTGCACCTCCTGGTTAGCATTCTGTTTGTACACAAACAAGCACTTGCCTTTGTTGCTTGTGGATTAATCACCACTGTAAACTGGAACTCTTGTCCTCTGATTGTGGGGTTGTGGGATATTAGGGCTGGAAGTGACCTCAGAGAATAAGAGGTAGAATTTCTTCATTTCAAAGATGAGGAAACTGGGGCTAAGAGTGACCAAGGAGATTCCCCAGGGACATCTTGCTAGTTAGTGCAGCCAGTACTGGAAGTCAGCTATTTGGACCCCCGCCCCATTTACCCATTGCTGTGGAGTCAATTCTGACTCTTAGTGATCCTACAGGACAGAGTGGAACTTCCCCATAGGGTTTCCAAGGCTGTAAACTTAACGGAAGCTGACTGCCACATCTTTCTCCCATGGAACGGCTGGTGGATTTGAATCGCAGACCTTTTGGTTAGCAGCTGAGCACTTTAACCATGGTGCCACTACAGCTCCTTATTTGGACCCCCACAGGCTATATTTTTATCTCTATGCTATAACCCCAGTTCAGCAAGGAAAAAAGTACTCACAGAGTACTTACTACCATCGATCCATCGATTACTCTGTGTGAGAGAGAGAGAGAGCGAGACATTTAGAAACAGAGGTGTGAACATGTGCTGGTTGCTGTCGAGTCGATTCTGACTCATGGTGACCTTGTAGGACAGAATAGAACTGCCTCATAGTAGGGGATGCATTTTTCTCCCAAAATTACTAGTTTCAATTACTCTCACCCGCTTAAGGCAGAGAGTGTCCTCAGTTAGTAATACGTTCATCCCAGTAGCGGACTTCTGTTGTTTAAATAAGTAGCATTTAAAAAATTTTTAAATGGTTCAGTTACTGGCAGTTTGTATTTGGTGATCACTCTCATTTGACTGATACTAAAAGTACAAATATTATCAAATGAAGTTTCTCTTAATATAAAAGGAAAGGAACTCATGTTAAGTAAGGTTGGGGAAGTAGCTAGAAATCAAAAAAGAAAGATAAAAGAAGGGCTAAAATAGTCATTTGTGCTGAAAAGGAAGGGAATATGAACCAGTAAATAATTGCAATTAACATCCATGCAAAAAAATGACAAGGAAGCCGGGACGTCATCCCCATCTGCCCCAGGGACTAGAAACCCCTGGGGGCAAAACCCTAGACATTAGGCCAAGCCACAGAGCATCATTAACCTGTTGCCATGGAGTTGACTCCTGCTCATGGCAACCCCATGTGTGTCAGAGTTGAACTGCTCCATAGGGTTTTCAATGGCTAATTTTTTTGAAGTAGATCACCAGGCCTTTCTTCCAAGGCACCTCTGGTGGACTCAAACCTCCAACCATTCGGTTAGCAGCCAAGCGTGTTAACCACTTGCATCACTCAGGGGACAAAAGCGGGGAGATGAGGCCCAGCCACAGAGCACAGAGGAGAGCAAAGCTCTCTCCTAAGTGGAGGGAGATTCAGGAGTTCGTGACTCTGAAAGGATGACATCACCACCCAGCACGGAGGGATGACCCGGTACCATCAGTGAGGTGTAGCTGATAAATATGGGGCTAGGCCTGCCAGTGTCCAGCAGAAAACTAATTGTAGGGCTAAGAATGTTTGTAAGTGACTGGAGTCATACTAATGATCACTGCAACCTGCTGGGAAGTGACATTCAGATGTTACACACTGGGCTCCAGGTGGGCGAGAAAGCCCCAAGGACTGCCTGTACACGGACAACGGGTCTACAAGGACACCCCAGACAGAGCCGCAGGGCTCACAGGGGGCCCAGCTGGGCAAACTGGGTTTCAACACACAGTCTGCAGCACTGCAGCCCCTGTGGGTATCCAGCCGGTTCATCCATTGATGTGTTTGGGAGCTTTTAACTTCTTGTACCGGAATGAGGAGAAGAAAGTTGCTTGTACAGGAACAAGGGGGAGATGAGAGGGAGACTGGGACAAACACAGCAGCCATCTGCCTCCATCTTGCCCACCCCCCAAACTAGATTTGCGCCTCAGGGAAGATGTATTAGGTCAAAGCTGTGTTCAGGACGGGGGTGGGGGAGGGCTGCATAATAATAAAAGCGAAGACTCATACAGCAGGCGCTGTTCTAATTGCTTTGCATATGTGATATTATTTAATTTTCACAATCATCTTATGAAGTAGGTACTGTTACTACCCATATATTACAGACATAGAAACTGAGTCAGAGAGGGTCAGCAGTTGACCCAAAATCACACAGTAACAGGTGGAGCCAAGATGCTAACGGAGACACTTTAACTTTTAACCACTGAGCAACCAGGCCTAGCTACATAGGCAATGATGAGGGCCTGGGTGACAAAGGAGCAACTGGCCGATCTCAATTCCATCTTCTCATCAACTCACGGGAATGCTTGGCACCCTTGGGGCCTTGGGGTCAACAGCCCTCAGGACTGGGAGCAGGGATTACAGTGGTCCCTTGGTAGAAGGGTGAGCAGAAGGGGTAAGCAGGCTGGCTCCTGGCGAGAAGGTGCCCCATGCCCAGACACACCCACACCCCACACCCAGAGCCAAGCAGGCAGATGGGTGAACCTGGAGACGTGTGTGCTAGTGTCAACGGAACTCACTCAGGCTCAAGCTCTAGATGGAAATGGTGAAAGAGGAGAAAGAGAAACCCCAAAATATTCTGCCTTTATTCTTCCTCCATGCCTAGATCTTACCCAGTCCTTCCTTCCCTGGGCTAATGCTAATGCCTCAGTGCCTCAAACTATTGGCACAAAATGGAGGGACTTAAGCCTCTAGTGAGACCCCTGGGTGGTGACTACTAACCTTGACGTTGGTGGTTCGAATCCACTCAGCGGTACTGCGGAAGAAAAGGCCTGGAGGTCTGCTTCAGTAAAGACTGCAGCCAAGGAAACCCTATGGAGCAGTTCTGCTCTGTAGCGCATGGGGTCGCCATGAATCAGAATCAACTCCACTGCCACAGGGTAAGCTTTTAGCATAAACCAAGCTAACTACACCATCTCAGAAGCCGATTTAGGACAACATCACACTCACTGGGCCACAACTACCTAGAAATAGTCTCAGGCTCCCAAACTAGAGTGGGAAAACTGGCCGCCTAGTGGAAAGAGGGAAGGTGTAAACTGTGAAATGGTATATTGCATTTGCCATTAAAGAGAAGGAGAGGGAAAAGAAGCCAGACCACTACGGTTTCCCCCAGAGGGACTTTCCCCGCCAGACATGTCAAATACACCTCATTTCTGCCAGTCAGGAGAACACAGGTGTGTTTCGTCACCAGGGGAGAGCTGACCTCGCCCCTCCCTGAGGACCCAGGTGAAGATGCCTATGAATCTTGCTCCAGTTAGGAGTGATGAGCTCCCCACGCAGCCCTCTTTGTGTGCGCAAAGAAAGCTACGTGTTATATTCCTCCATCATCCGGCGATTGCTGAGCTCTGAGAGCTCCAGCCGAGGGGCTGCTGGAGCATGGCAGCTGGGGTAGTGCCACGTGTAATTGCTTCTCCTGTGGAGGCCGGAGGTCGGGTCCTCCGCTGGGTATTTAACGTTGGGGCCGGTGATGGACTCTCGCTGTCAGGACGCCCACGCCTGTCTTTGCACACTGTTTTATAACTGATGAGGAAAGACGCCCTCTCCTTTGGGAAATTGTATCTGGCCTTTCCAGCCCGGCAGTTATGAATATTTGTTCTCAACCAATGGGCAGATTTGAAGAAATACAGCTCTCATTAGCTCCCGTGCAATTAAGAAAAATGCTCATTGGCTGGAGCTATTTGAATTACTGGGCTGGAAGAACCTAGCAGGTCATCCAAGCCGGCTCTCAGCTTCCACCCCCAGGCCCAACGGCAGCCAGACTCCTCCTAGTCTCCTGGTCCCCACCACACACATCCATCCCCAATGGACAAGATCCACAATCACTTCTGACGTTTGTTGAGTGCTTCCTGTGTTCCAGGCACTGTCCTAAGTGGTGCACATTGTTATGGATTGAATTGTGCCCTCCTAAAAAATATGTGTTGGAATCCTAACCCCTATACACGTAGAGGAGCCCTGGTGGTGTAGTGGTTAAGAGTTCAGGCTGCTAACTAAAAGGTCAGCAGTTCCAATCCACCAGCCGCTCCTTGGAAACACTTTGGGGCAGTTCTACTCTGTCCTATAGGGTTGCTATGAATCAGAATTGACCCAATGGAATGGGTATACATGTGGAAACTGGACCAATAAGCAACATCATGATAAATGGAGAAAAGATTGAAGTTGTCAAGGATTTCATTCTACTTGGATCTACAATCAACACCCATGGAAGCAGCAGTCAAGAATCAAATGACACATTGCACTGGGCACATCTGCTGAAAAAGACCTCTTTAAAGTGTTAAAAAGCAAAGATGTCAGTTTGAGTACTAAGGTGCGTCTGACCCAAGCCATGGTATTTTCAATTTGCCTCATATGCATGCAAAACCTGGACAATGAATAAGGAAGACTGATGAAGAATTGATGAACTTGAATTATGGTGTTGGCAAGAATATTGAACATACCATGGACTGCCAAAAGAACAAACAAGTCTATCTTGGAAGAAGTACAGCCAGAGTGCTCCTTGGAAGTGAGGATGGTGAGACTTCATCTCATGTACTTTGGACATGTTATCAGTAGGGACCAGTACCTGGAGACGGACACCTATTAGTTGTGTGACCTTGAGTAAGTCACAAAGAAGGAGACCTACATTTTTACCTGAATCAGAACCAAACAGTAAAAGGTTGATACTCTGGGGTTGATGTCTCTATGGACAAGTTCCCTTCACTGTGTTCCATTTCCTCAGATTGCACCTAGCCAGGGACCACCAAATGCTGGTGATTGGCCACCAGGGGCATAAGGGAAAAGGAGAAAAAGGATCACCCATAGTCCATCAGCACTCGACTACCAGCTAAAGGTTGGTAGTTTAAACCCACCCAGAGGGCCTCGGATGACAGGCCTGGCGATCTGCTTCCGAAAGGTCACGACCTTGAAAACCCTGTGGAGCAGTTCTACTCTGCACACATGGGGAGTCCACGAGTTGGAATCAACTCAACAGCAACTAACGACATCAACAACCCTTGAAAATAACATGCAATGTCATGTTTGTCATCTGTAAGTTAGAACTAAAAATAACCAATTGTAGGTATGTTAACACTGAACAGGTTTCAACAGAGCTTCCAGACTAAGACAGACTAGAAGAAAGGCTTGGTGATCTACTTCCAAAAATCAGCCAATGAAACCCTATGAGTCAAAAGGGTCCGATCCAAAATCAATCACGAGAATGGTACAAGATTGAGCAGCATTTCAGTTTTGTCTTGTGTCTGTAAATGAAGTCACCAGGAGTCAACTCAACAGCAAGTAACACCAACAACAACTGGTACAACCTCTATGGAGATCAATTTGTTAATACGTCAGAATTTCAAATGTACATACCCTTTTAAAACCTAGCAATTCTACTTTTAGGAATTTATCTTGAAGCAATACTCATATACATGGATGTTTACAAGGATATTTATGACGGTATTGTCTGTCCAGCATAAGACTGAAAACAACACAGGCAGGGGACTGACTAAATAAGTTATAGTATATTTGTACAATGGGATATAATGTAGTTAAAAAAAAGAATACAGCAGCTTTAAATTCACGTGGAACAATCTCCAATATTTTAAGTGAAAAAAGCAAGGTTCTACCATTAGTGTATGCATAAAAGAAAAAAGTATAGTCATTTGCTTGTATATGGATAGAATATCTCTGAAAGAAAATGAACAATCTGGAAATAGATGTTGCCTCTTGGGAGGGGAACCAGGTGGCTTGAGGTTGGGAGTGAGAGGGAGACTTACTTTCACTGTATACCCTTTTGGATCTTTTGAATTTATGCCATACGAATAAATTACAGTTTGAAGAAATAAATGAAATGTGATTAAAAGTTAAAAAACAGAAATTGATGTTTACATAGATAATAAAATGCTCATCTTTCAAAAGCGGGAGAGGGAGAAAACCTATTGAAAACAGTGATCTGCAGAGAACAGTGAAAAAAATAACCAAATAAATATGCATAGAAATAAACTGGCATTTCTAGAGAAGACGGTGAGGCCAGTGCTGAGCTAATCACATCCCCTGGAACCTCTGGTGGGAGCTCTGTACCTCTGCCCTACATGTGGCAAATACTCAGGTACCTATGGCTGGGGAAAATGTTATGACTTCCTGATTTCCTACAGACATTTTGAGCAGCTAAGGAATGCATGCAAAAACTGGACAACAAAAAAGGAAGACAACACAGAAGAATTGATGCATTCAAACTGTGGTGTTGGCAAAGAATACTGAGTATACCATGAACTGCCAAAAGAACAAACAAATCAGTCTTCGAGGAAATACAACCAGAATGATCTTTAGAAGCAGGGATGGTAAGACTTCAACTCACTTATTTTGGACACGTCATCAGGAAAGACCAAGCGCTAGAAAAGGACATCATGGTTGGTAAAGTAGAGGGTCAGTGAAAAAGGAAAACCCTCAATGAGATGGATTGACACAAAAGTCATAACAATGGACTTAAACATACCAGTGATCATGAAGATGGCACAGGACTGGGCAACGTTCTGTTCTACTACATACAACGTCGTCTTGAGAAGGAGTCGACTCAACAACAACTAACAACAACAGCAAAGCCAAGCTTTCATACCTCTCTGGATATGTATGTCTCCTAACCAGCCTCTCCTCATGAAGTGCCTCGCCAACCATAGGGATGGTTCCCTGACCTGACATCCTGCAGTCCAGAGGCTGGACCCCCACTGGGCTCGGTGTCACCTCTGCTATTGTCCTAATTACCTGTGTGCACGTGTCCAGTCCAGCTAGCTAGTCTGTAAGGTCTTTGTGAGCAGGCACGATGTCTCCATCAGACATTCAACAGAGAACCTGCACCAGGTGCCAGTGCCCAATAAAGGCGTATTGTTGACTGAAGCTGCACTTCTAGTGACAGTTGTCCCGATGTGAAATGCCTGGGTTTGGCTCACCCACAAATCGGCATCCAAATTAGCTCATCAGTTAAGGGGATCATGAAGAAAAAGAAAAACGAGCAAGAAAAATAGTCCCTAACAGTTGTTTTCAATTACCAGGATACTTTATTTCCCATGCTCCTTCTCACACAGCCACCTGAAGACCTGTCAAAGGCAATTTGGTGTTCAGAGCTAATGGAGCAGGCCACAGTAGTCAAGTTTCCATAATGTAGGACTTAGCTTGCACTGTTTCAAAATTAAAATCAAGAATTGTCTTTTTGCTTAGTCAGTCACAAAAGGACAAATATTGTATAAGACCACTATTATGAGAACTCAAGAAAAAGTTTAAACACAGAAGAAAACATTCTTTGATGGTTACAAGGGTGGGGAGGGAGGGTGAGGGTTATTCACTAACTAGATAGTAGACAAGAAATATCTTAGGTGAAGGGAAGGACAGCATACACTACAGGGGAAGTCAGCACAACTGTACTAAACCAAAGCTAAGAAGTTTCCTGAATACAATCAAACACTTCGACGGACAGAGTAGCAGGGGCGGGGATCTGGGGACCATGCTTTCAAGGGACATCTAGGTCAATTGGTATAACGAAGTTTATTAAGAAAATGTTCTGCATCCTACTTTGGTGAGTGGTGTCTGGGGTCTTAAAAGCTAGCAAGCGGCCAACTAAGATGCATCAACTGGTCCCAATCACCTGGAGTAAAGGAGAATGAAGAACACCATAGACACAAGGAAAGTATTAGCCCAAGAGACAGAAAGGGCCACATAAACCAGAGACTTCATCAGCCTGAGACCAGAAGAACTAGATGGCGCCCAGCTACCACCAATGACCGCCCTGACAGGGAACACAACAGAGAGTCCCTGATGGAGCAGGAGAAAGGTGGGGTGCAGAAGTCAAATTCTACTAAAAAGACCAGACTTAGCGGTCTCATTGAGACTGGAGGAACCCCAGAAAGCATGACCCCCGGACTCTCTGTCAACCCAGAACTAAAACAATTCCTAACGCCAACTCTTCAAAGATTGGACTGTACTGTGGGACATAAAATGATACTCATGAAGAGCGTGCTTCTTAGCTCAAGTAGAAACATGACACTAAATGGACAGTTTCTGTCTGGAGGTGAGATGAGAAGGTGGAGAGGGTTAGGAGTTCGTTGAATGGACATGGGAGATCAGGGGTGGAAAAGAGGAGTGTGCTGTCACAGTATAATAAGAGCAACTAGGGTCACATAACAATGTATGTATAAATTTTTGTATGAGAGACTAACCTGAATTGTAAACTTTCACTTAAACTACAACAATAAAATAAAATTTTTTAAAAACAATTGTCTTTTTAAATAATATGTACTTAAATAGAAAAAATATTTTTAAAAAACTTTGTGACTATCACCCTTCCTTACACCCCAAATGTCTCTTGAATTGAATTGTCCATTTTAAAAGAGGAAAATAGGACCCTCAGCTCCTAAAAATTAAACACTCATGCTCATCAGAAGACTTCACCAAAAGAGTAAAAAGAGAACATACAGAGTGGGGAAAATAAATTTTGGCTACAATATATCCAACAAGGGTCTAATGTCTAAAATCTGTAAAATATTTCAACAACAAAAAGACAAATAATTCAATTTAAAAATGGGCAAAGGATATGAACAGACACTTCACCAAAGAAGACATCCAGGCAGCTAACAGACACATGAAGAAATGCTCCTGATAATCAGCCGTTAGAGAAATGCAAATCAAAACTACAATGAGAAACCATCTCACCTCGATATTACTGGCACGAATCAAAAAAACAGAAAATAACAAACGCTGGAGAGGTTGTGGGGAGATTGAAACTCTTATGCACTGCTGGTAGGAATACAAAAGGGTACAATCGGTATAAAATGATATGGTGCCTCCTTAAAAAGCTAGAAATAGAAATACCATATGAGCCAGAAATCCCACTCCTAGGAATATATCCTAGATAAATAAGAGCTATCACAAGAACAGGCATATGCACACTCATGTTCACTGCAGCATTATTCACAATAGCAAAACGATGGAAACCACCTAAGTGCCCATCAACAGACGAATGGATAAACCAACTGTGGTACATACACACAATGGAATACTACACAGTGATAAAGAACAATGATGAATCTGCGAAACACCTCACAGCATGAATGAATCTGGAGGGCAGTATGCTGAGTGAGATAAGCCAGTCACAAAAGGACAAATATTGTATGAGACCACTATTGTAAAAACTCAAGAAAAGGTTTACACACAGAAAAAAACAATCTTTGATGGTGTCATGGTTTGAATTACGTCCCCCCAAAAATGTGTGTATCAATTTGGCTGGGCCATGATTCCCAGAATTGTGTGGTTGGCCCCCATTTTGTGATTGTAATTTTATGTTAAAGAGGATTAGAATCGGATTGTAACATCACCTTTATCCAGGTCACATCCAATGTAAAGGGAGTTTCCCTGGGGTGTGGCTCTTGAGAGATAAAAGGGAAGGGAAGCAGGCAGAGAGTTGGGGACCTCATACCATCAAGAAAGTAGTGCCGGGAGCAGAGCGCGTCCTTTGGACCAAGGTCCCTGCGCAGAGAAGCTCCTAGTCCAGGGGAACACCGAAGAGAAGAAGGCCAACAGAGAGAAAAAGCCTTCCCCTGGAGCTGACACCCTGAATTTGGACTTTCAGCCTACCTTACTGTGCAGAAATAAATTTCTCTTTGTTAAAGCCATCCATTTGTGGTATTTCTGTTGTAGCAGCACTAGATGACTAAGACAGATGGTTATGAGGGAAGAGAGGGTGTCTTAGGCTGGGTTCTCTAGAGAAGCAAAACCAGTAGAGTGTATAAATATATACAGAGAGAGAGATTATATCAAGGAAACAGCTCACGTGATTGTAGAGGCTAGAATGTCCCAAGTCCGTGGATCAGCGTAGAGGCCTCTCCCAAGTCACACGGCTGCAGAAGCTGGCAAGCCCAAGATTGGCAGGTCGGAGACCAGGGCTCCCACTCACAGGCTGTGCAGATCGACAAATCCCAGGTTCGGCAGATAAGCTGACAGCTCAAGTCCCAAGAACGGGAGATGAGACGACAGGAAGCAGCCGCAGGATCCAGAGAGAGCAAAAAGCCAGAACGTCTGCTTATATACAGATGCAGGCCACACCTCCAAGGAGACTCCCTTTCATCTGATTGGCCACTCACAGTATATTCAATCATGGGAGTGATTACATTAAAACACTGAGAATCATGGCCCAGCCAAGTTGACACACAATCTTAACCATCACAGAGGGGTAAGGAGGAGAAATCACTAACTACCTAGGAGACACATGTTAACTTTGGTGAAGGGAAAGGCAACACACAATATAGGGGAAGTCAGTACAACTTGACCAAGGCAAAGTCATAGAAGCTTCCTAGACACATCCAAACACCTAGGGACTGAGTTGCTGGAGATGAGGGCTAGGGACCATGGTCTCGGGGAACAACTAGGTCAATTGGCATAACATAGTTCACAAAGAAAATGTTCTACATACTACTTTGGTGAGTAGTGTCTGGGGTCTTAAAAGCTCGTGAGCGGCAATCAAAGATGTATTTTAGATGGCTGCTCGAAAGCTTTGGTCCTATCCAGTCCAGTGCAAAGGGGAATGAGGAAAACCAAAGACACAAGGAAAGTGTTAGTCCAAAGGACTCATGGACCACATAAACCACAGCCTCCACCAGCCTTAGACTAGAAAAACTAGATGGTACCCAGCTACCACCACTGACCACTCTGACGGGGATCACAATAGAGGGCACTGGACAGAGAGGGAGAAACATGTAGAACAAAATTCAAATTCACAAACAAACAAACAAAAAAAGACCACACTTACTGGTCTAACAGTGACTAGAAGAACCCCAGAGACTAAGGCCCCTGGACATCCTGCGAACTCTGAACTGAAGGCACTCCCAAAGTCTACCATTCAGCCAAAGATTAGACAGGCCTATAAAACAAACAACGCACGTGAGGAAATTGCTTCTTAGTTCAATCAAGTATAAGAGACCAAATGGGCAATACCTGCCCAAAAGCAAAGATGACAAGGCAGGAAGAGACAGAAAAACTGGACGAATGGACATGGAGAACTCAGGGTGGAAAAGGAAAGGGGAGAGTGCTGATACACCGTGGGGATTGACCAATGACACAAAGCAATTTGTGTATAAATTTGTTGAATGAAAAACTATTTTGCACTGTAAACTTTCACCGAAAACACAATAAAAATTATTTTTAAAATTTTTTTAAAGAAAATAGTACCCTCAATTCCAAGATCCAAATATCATTCATGAAAATCAGATTGAGTCGTAGATATGGAACCTCTTCAGACATCATCCACAAAAGCTTTTACCATGTGTCACATTTTTAAGGTATTACAAGGTGAATTCTTTTCTGACAAGTAAATGTGCATTCTTAGGTGAATAAAGAACCGATTGGTTTCACTCTCTGATCAATAATACTATTTTCAATCAGCGGGCAACACCTACGATTCTGTCCCACAGGAAGACTGATTTATAAGCAAGTCAAATGGGGATTTTATTTTACTTCCTGTTTTTACTGCTGTGCCTTCAGCCATCAACAAAGAACTTACAGACTCTCCCCGGGGAGCAAGGGGCGGAATGTTAGGAGGCCTTCGGAGGTCATCCTTGAAAGCAGGAAACATTCAGCGTTGACCTAGTCTATTGAAATCAATACGACATGGTAGAGCAAAAGGAAGCAGATGGCCGAGTAGAGTTACATCAATATTTTTCTTTATTATATAATTTGCATTAAATTCTGGTAAAGTGCAAGCAGACTAAACTAACCATGAGAGAGACAAAAAGAACATGTGACGAATCATATTCCAAATGAATTTCAATCAACACTATGGGATTCACAGTAAAGGCTTATTTTGCTTTTAATGAAGTTATTTTATTTCTTTCCATTACAGGTTATAAGGAAAAACAGTATGAGGAATAAAGAAGAGAAGCATGACCTGTAGCCCCACCACCAAAAGACAACACTATTAACATTTCAGCATACTTGATTACAATAGTTTCTCTAAGTAGGGTATATAATTTGAATCCTGCTTTTCCACATAATGCTGTTGTTATTGTTGTTGGGTGCCATCGAGTGATTCCAACTCATAGCGACCCTATGTACAACAGAACGAAACACTACCCGGTCCTGCACCAACCTCGTAATTGTTGTTATGCTTGAGCCGATTGTTGCAGCCACTGTGTCAATCCATCTTGTGGAGGGTCTTCCTCTTTTTCGCTGACCCTCTACTTTACCAAGCTTCTCCACGGACAAATCCCTCCTGATAACATGTCCAAAGTACTTGAGAAGAAGTCTCACCATCCTTGCTTCTAAGGAGCATTCTGTCTGTACTTCTTTCAAGACAGATTTGTTTGTTCTTCTGGCAGTCCATGGTATATTCAATACTCTTCGCCAACACCATAATTCAAAGGCGGCAATTCTTCAGGCTTCCTTAATCATTGTCCAGCTTTCACATGCATATGAGGGTGATTGAAAACACCACGGCTGGGGTCAGGAGCACCTTAGACTTCAAGGTGATTTCTTTGCTTTTTAACACTTTAAAGAGGTCTTTTGCAGCAGATTTGCCCAATGCAATGCGTTTTTTGATTTCTTGACTGCTGCTTCCATGGTGTTGATTGTGGATCCAAGTAAAATGAAATCCTTGACAACTTCAATCTTTTCTCCATTTATCATGATGTTGCTTATTGGTCCAATTGTGAGGATGTTTGTTTTCTTTATGTTGAGGTGTAATCCATACTGAAGACTGTAGTCTTTAATTGTCATCAGTAAGTGCTTCAAGTCCTCTTCACTTTCAGCAAGCAAGATTGTGTCATCTGCATAACACAGGCTGTTAATGAGTGTTCCTCCAATCCTGATGCCCTGTTCTTCTTCATACAGTCCAGCTTCTCAGATTATTTGTTCAGCATACAGACTGAATAAGTATGGTGAAAGATACAACCGTGACACACCCCTTTCTGGGCTTTAAACCACAGTATCCCCTTGTTCTGTTCAGACAAATGCCTCTTGATCTATGTACAGGTTCCTCACGAGCACAATTAAGTGTTCTGGAATTCCCATTCTTAGCAATGTTATCCATAATTTGTTCTGATCCACATAGTCCAATGCCTTTGCATAGTCAATAAAACACAGGTAAACATCTTTCTGGTGTTCTCTACTTTCAGCCAGGATCCATGTGACATCAGCGATGATATCCTTGGTTCCACGTCCTCTTCTGAATCCAGCTTGAATTTCTGGCAGTTCCCTGTTGATATACTGCTGCAGCCGCTTTTGAATGATCTTCAGCAAAATTTAACTCGTGTGTGATATTAATAAACTTGTTTGATAATTTCTGCATTCAGTTAGATCACCTTTCTTTGGACTAGGCATAAATATGGGTCTCTTCCAGTTGGTTGGCCAGGAAGCTGTCTTCCAAGTTTCTTAGCATAAACGAGTGAGCACTTTCAGTACTGCATAATAATAGAGTAAAATAGTTTTCTATTTTATTATAACTTCCTCCTCTTTATTGGGGCTCTTATTTTTTATTTTGTGAGGTTAAGCCTTTTCTAAGTAGATAGCAACCCAGATCTACTTACTTCCAAAGCCCGTACTCTTTCTACTATGCCAAGCTACCTTAAAAATAGTTCATCCTTTTGACCCAGCAAATCACCTTTTGCAAATCTACATGGAATCTGAAAGGTACAGGATGAGCCTAGGACATCTTGAGTCGTAAAAAAGCAAGACTTTCTCAAATCTTAAGAGGAAAACATTGGTTCAGTGGTGGAATTCTCACTTTCCATGCAGAAGACCTGGGTTCAATTCCAAGCCACTGCACCTTAAGTGCAGCCACCACTTGTCTGTCAGTGCAAGCTTGCATGCTGCTGTGATGCTGAGCAGGCGTCAGCGGAGCTTCCAGACTCAGATAGACTAGGAAGAAGGGCCTGGTGATCTGCTTCCAAAAATCAGCCAATGAAAACCCTATGGATTACAATGGTCCAATCCCATTGTGCATGGGTTCGCCATGAGTCAGGGGTGACCTGACAGCAGCTAACAGCAACAACATCAAAGACTAAAGAGGACATATCCAAAGGAAGCCAACTAAATGGGGCTCCCACTGGCCAAAACAGCATCATGTGAATATAAAGAAAATTAAAATCACACTCAATTAAAATATTAAATATAAAAAAATGTATATGAGTTTATAATGATATTTTCAAAAAACTCACTACTTACCATTGCAGATTGTAAGGGCACCAAGTCATTACTCCGAAAATTGATAAATACATAGATAAAATTGAGAATTTGTTCTCCCTTATCTTTTTCTGTAGAAACTGTATTTCAGAGCAAACAAGTAATTGATAAGTTTCTTCTTTATAGAAAAAATATGGGTAACTAATGCAAAAGGGCTGACAGAATAAGAAAATCGTCATTGTAATCCCTAATGAAACACTGGATCTAGGTGATGGTTGTCAGTGGATGCTAAAACCATCGGTGAAATGTTCACAGGAAACTCATAGTGGACGGGTCATTCTGGCACCAGCTGCTGATTACTGGCATTACTGAAAGTGGGGCAATCAGATATCATGATGTCTCGATGTGATTTTACAGGAAGTATACAGCAAAAGAAATATGGCCTAAAACAACACTTGAACCTTAATCAAATCAAGCCTCAAATCCAACTACTGGTGTATAGGAAATACAGCAAACAGAGGAACAAGTTAAACAACATCACAAAGAAACGATCATGCAAATCTAGACTATGGGACACAGAGGATAAAGAATCCAGTTTCTCCAGCAATGCAATGGCATGAAAAACTACTGGGAGAGCTGAGAAGGGACTATGTGGACTAAAAGGGTTAAGAGATACGACAACCATGCAGTCTATGGAGTTAGTTGGTTCCCGATTTGAATAAACTGTGTGAGGGAATTTTAAAATTTGAGGTACCTGAGAAAATCTTAAATGGCCAGCTTGAGGTTTGAGTACAACTCCTCTGTGGCTAGTTCCATTTCCACCCTAGCAATAGCCATGTTCCACGCAGATATAATCGTGAAACTAAGAAATGTCGAGCAATGATGATGTAACTACACTGCAACCCCCGAGAGAGAAATGTTCACTAATGATGACATATCTACCCTGCGACTCCCCTGTCACATACCCTTATGATAACCACTTGGAACCAAAAAGACACGTATATCCTTTTAAGCCTATTGCCGTATGAGCTTCCACTACAGGAAGTCCTGACTTATGAATTCCCGATACAGGAAGTCCCACCTTAAAATTATTTACTACCAGTCGAGTCATGTCTTTCGATGATCTAGGTCTGTAATTACCAATAAAGTAATTCTTTCAATTTTCTACGTTTGTAAACTACCAAACAAGTATTGTACTTCATGTCCTTTGTTTCCCCCTTATAAAATGTGAATGCTGAGTCACCAAATTGGATTATTAGATTCCACCACATGAAGTTCAGTCATCTCCAGCTGGAGCTGTCTCTGCTTTCAATAAATCTCTCAATTTTACATTAGTCAGAACATGGCTAGTTACTCTGCAACAAAATCAACCATTAAAGAATAACTTTGAGACAATTGGGGAAATTTGAATATGAATGGGTATTAGAATATTTAAGAAATTATTGCAATTTGTTGTATAAGATAATAGCCTAGTGGTTAATTTTTTTTTTAATTTTACCACTTAAATGCATATAAAGTATGTTGGGAGAGGAGAGGAGATGGGTAAATGAAATAAGATTTGCAAAACATTGATAATTGTTGAAGCTGAGCAATGGGTACATGGGTTCATTATACTAATCTCTTTACCTTTGTGGGGTTTGAAATATTCCATAACAAAATATTTTTAGAGGATATAATGTTTAAGAGGACTTCAAAACATGTAGAAATGAAATTTCATACATAACAAGGACTGAAAGTCATGGAATAAATCATCTGCCACAAAAAAAAAATCTATCAGAAAAGCCTTCTCCATATGTTATATGCTGATTTCTTATCTATATTTGAAATGGAAGCACTCCAAATATTTTGTGATTAGTTTTGAAATTGATGATTAAAAAAAAGATTAATCCTCTTCTACATTCTTTTGGCACCTAACACTACCACGAATTTAAAATACCTCATTCTAGAAACAGCATCAAAACTATCATCCTAAAAACGAAATTCAGTAAATTAAAAGATCTGTGATATGTTCAGCAAATGTGGCTTTCCTGCTGCCAAGAAATAATTTGGAGATGCAAGGAGATCACAAATTCTGTAGATCAATTGTCTGTGATCCTCTTCAGGGACAGGTAAGGTCGTGACTTAGTTTTTTCCAAAATCTGATGCTGTGGGTCACAAAATGAAGCAAAATTAAGTATGAGTGGAGGGAAGAAAAGAAAACCCACAATGACACTTCTATTCCAGAATAGGCTCAGCAAGCTAATAGCATTCAGGGGTTAAAAATAAGTTCATTCAACATATGCCCACCCACATTCCATATAATGGCAGATGGAGATCTAATTTTAAAAACACACTACATTTTTAAAATACTTCAGAAGCATTTATCTAAACAATGGATTAGAACTTGATTAAAAAATAAATAATTGAAATACCAAAAGCTCATTGAAGGAAAGATGCTATGTGGAGACACCTTCCCATAGAAACAAAGCCCTTTGTGTTTCGCAAAATGTTTTCCTCTGAATAAAATTATTAAGGGTTTTAATTTTCAATTTGTGAGAGAAAAAGTATTAACGCTTAATCACTGCTTTGTTTTTAACCTCAGAATTCCAACAACTGGAAAAATAAAGACAATTACAAGATGCTTGGGGGCAGTGGTGGTTTAGTGGTAAATTTCTTACCTTTCATGCAGGAGACCTGGGTTTGATTCCTAGCCAATGCACCTCATATGCAGCCACCACTAGTCTATCGGTGGAGGTTTGTGTGCTGCTATGATGCTGAACAGATTTCAGCGGAGCTTCCAGACTAAGAATAGGAAGAAAGGCCTGGTGATCTACTTCCAAAAATAAGCCAGTGAAAACCCTGTGGATCACAACAGAATATTGTCTGATATAGTGCTGGAAGATGAGCCCCCTAGGTTGGAAGTCACTCAGAATACACAGTGCCACAACAATAGATTCAAGCATAGCAACAATCCTGAAGATAGTGCTGGACCAGGCAATGTTTTGTTCTGTTATATGTAAGGTCGCCATTAGTTGGAGCGGACTCCACAGCAACTAACAACAGCACAAGTCAGATGACTCTGGATGCCACTCCAAACTTGCTGCTCAAAATAATTGCTTCTGATGCTTAAGCTCTGCCACCTGGCTGCTATCAATATGAGATCTTGTCATCCCATTGCTTTTAGGAGCCCATTTTTAGAACAGCCTCTTCTACAGCATCAACCCTGCCCCACCGAAAACAGCCACCACTGAATTCTCAGTGATGCTGTTGCCTCCAGACCAGCTCATCCTTATAGCTTTGGTAAACGGTGTGTCCTCTGGGCCCTCGCTCAAAACATCATGAATGCTAGATGTTTCCAGTCCGACATCATATACCCACTCTAGCATGTCCACTTCTCTGAGCCTTTCCGTCTCTTTCTCTACCACCTGCCAAGGCGTTTCTGGCATTTCTACTCTATTGAGTGTTGTTGTGCTCATTGGTTTTTCTAAGCTTCCAAGAGCCAACCTAGAGAGTGCTCCCATATAAACTCTCCATTATCCACCTTTATTTTCCATCCTCCTTTATCCAGAATCTCAGGATTCAATCCTATATATACTCTTCTGCTCCTGCTAGTGCACATTGGCTAGATCTGCGGCTTCTTTGGTGTGTATTCTTCTTCCTCCCTTAGCAGGCCAGCACTTCTCCCATGAGGATATATTGTGTCTTCACACTAGTTCAGGGGCCAGCAAACTTGTTCTGTAAAGGGCCAATTAGTAAATATTTTAGGCTTTGCAAGCAATACAGAGTCTGTCACAAATACTCCATTGTAACATGAAAGCAGTCATAGACAATATGTAAACAAATGAATGTGGCTGTTTTCCAATAAAACTTTATTTACAAAAATAGCCAGCAGGATGGATTTGGCCCACAGGCTATATTTGCTGTTCCTCATTCTAGTTACTTGTCTGATATCCAGGAATAGAGTTGGAGATAGATCCTGAGTGCGAAGCACGTTGTCTTGCAAGACAGAGGCTTCTGCATCATCTTCAGGCAAAAGGGGGAGCACTAGCTTTTAATAGAGGGGGGTGGGTTAATAGTGGCCCAGAAGGTTCAGGGGAATCTGGGGATTCAAGATGTTTAGTGCATGGACCAGATGTCCACATCCCAAGTCTCAGCATCCCACTTCTTCCCAACCAGGGCCCTGACCTTGGCATAGCCCACCCACAGGGATTGAGAATTCAACTTTCTCTAGAGCTCTGCTACCCTTAGAACTAAGTGCTGAGCTTGAGCTTTGCCTGTTCTGCCTCTGATGGCAGAAGATGAGAGTCTCTTTACATACTACCATAAGCCCTCTGGCTTTCACACTTAACTTGGTGATTACTCATCCCAGCCTTTCATTGTCTTTCTCTAATTCATTTTATAGCACTCAGCACAGCCACTCAGTTCCGTTGTACTTACAATTATTACTTCCCGTGAACCGCTCCAGTACTTCAGATACTGTGCCCACCAGGTCCATTTCCTCCCAACAGTCTCTTCAGCAGTGGAAGTTTAGCAGTTGCACGCAGAAAGCATGCCAGGGGCTATGAGTGCTCCACCCACCCAGAGATGCTGTCCTCATGGACAGCCAGCTGGCTGGTGCTGCAGCTCTCAATCCCATTTTCGAGTCTCCTGCCTTGAACCATTCCTGGCACCAATGGTTTAGGAACACTTCTGTCATGGATTGAAATGTATCTCCCCAGAATCTGTGTCAACCTGACTAGCCCATGATTTCCAGTATTGTGTGATGGTCCACCATTTTGTCATCTGATGTGATTTTCCTATGTGTTGTAAATCCTACCTCTATGATGTTAATGAGGTGGGATTAGCGGCAGTTATGTTAACAAGGCAGGACTCAATATACAAGATTAGGTTGTGTTTTAAGTCAATCTCTCTTGAGATATAAAAGAGAGAATTGAGCAGAGAGACAGGGGGACCTCATACCACAAAGAAACAAGAGCCAGGAGAACAGTGCATCCTTTGGACCCGGGGTCCCTGCACTGAGAAACTCCTAGACCAGGGGAAGATTGATGACAAGGACCTTCCCCCAGAGCTGACAGAGAGAGAAAGCCTTCCCCTGGAGCTGGAGCCCTGAATTCAAACTTCTAGCCTCCTAGACTGTGAAAGAATAAATTTCTGTGTGTCAAAGCCATTCGCTTGTGGTATTTCTGTTACAGCAGCACTAGATGACTAAAGCAGCTTCCCTGAGAAGCAAATTTTTAGATGGAGATTTCCATGTAGGACTTTTACTGGGGAGTGCTTTCAGGACTGATATCTATAAGGAAGGAGCCCAGGTGGCTCAATGCTTAAGCGCTCAACTGCTAACTGTCAAAAAGCACAGCCGAGTCTGTGTTAAGACTAAAAGGTTTATTAAGGGAATAGAGTGATTCTAATTGGGCAGCACTTAGAAAGGATTCACCAAGGTGCTCCAAAATTCTGAGGGACAAGTGAGCTTTTATACAGAAAAGTGGAGAAAGGAGTATGTGACTACTGTCCTGGGTGCTTTGGGATTACACTTGGTTACAACACAATAGCAAACTGAAATTTTACAAGGTTAGCTGATTTATTTTATAACACAGACTTCTTAGAGCCAATTTAGTAAGCTGTCTATATATTTTTCTTGAGCCCTGCGGTGTAGACATCCTTCTGAGATCATCTTGACAAACACTTACTGATAAACATTTCTTTTTACAACCCATATTTTTGTCCCCTCTATTGTTTGCCGAGGGTGATTAAATTCACATGAAGTTGCAGCTCTACATCACAGGCTTTAATCCTTTTGGAAGGCAGAAAGGAGGACTTTGGACAAATTTAATTTAACAACGGACCTTTGATTTAGACTTAGGATAGTTATCTTTAATCATGCTAAGTACCTCAATTTTAGAGTGCCCTCACACAGCCATAACTGATTAACTAATCTTTTGCATAAAGGACTTACAATCTATTTTCTTATATGGTCCTTTTAGCTTTTGCAACCATTTGCGAGACTCTTCCTGAAAAATTCTCTAAACAATTATTATTGCAATCTTCTGCTGTTACATCCTGCAGGAAAAAACAATTCCTTCCTTTTTATCTAGTTTAAACTATACCACTTCTCAAGACCCTCTGCAAACACATCCGAAAACAATGGCTATGAGCAGCTTTTCTCAAAGTTAATGATAAGCAGAAGTAAACCAGTCTGAAGTAGAGCTTTTTTTAAAAGAAAAAAACAAGATGGAGTTTGGCCTGCACCTTGGGCAAAAGCTTCTCCTATGCCAAGCACCTGTATTTTGGGGCAGTCTTATGCATAACTGAAAGGTTGATGGTTCAAATTCACCCAGTGGCTCCAGGGAAGAAAGACCTGGCAAACTGCTCCCGTAAAGATTACAGCCTTCAGAACTCTATGGGGCAGTTCTACTCTGTCACATGGGGTCATTATAAGTCAGGATCAATTCTTCCACAGCTCCTAACAGTAACAACCTATAGGGAAGTAAAAGGAAAAACATTCCAAAGAGGGAGAAGTTGAACTATGGTGCGCTTGCAACAAAGGCCTTAGCCAATTCCATGGTGAGTTCTGGAGCTGGGAAAGCCCTTCAGCATTGTCCTAAAGAAATCCCAGGGCCAGCCCCTGGATATGCACAGAGAGGCCGTGACCCTGGGCAGGGCAACTTCCTCCTGCTCAGGGTCATTTCCAGAGAGGGGCTCACCTGTGAGACACGAGAACCAGCACTCGTGACAGCTGGGGGACAAGAGCCTTGGTCCTGGAGGGCAGACTCAGAAGCACCAGGCATCCACTACGGCGTTTACCATGGGCACATACTGAGTCATCACTCATCAGGGGATCAGACCTGCTTCCAGAAGCCCAGTTATTACTATCACATCTTTGTTACCGGGGGTCTTGGGAGAGGCACTGGCTTCAGCTAATTGTTGTGGCTGTAATTGTTGTTTCCAAAGGAAAGCTCTATAATGAAAGCAATAAAGCAACAATGGTTTACTGCATATAGAAACTTTAGAGTCCATTTTTGAAGGACAAAACAAAAGGAGAGCTAGGAACAAAGAAAAAGAGAGAGAGGAGGGAGGGAGAGAGTGAAGAAGGAGGAAGGAAAGAAAGAAGGAAGGGAGGGAGGAAGACAGGAAGGGAAGAAGGGAGGGAAAGAGGAAGGAAAAGGTTAAAAGATAATAAAAGAACTAAAAACAAGTCCTTCCAACTCCCCGCAGTGGCCATATTTATTTACTTAAATGAACACAGGTATTATTTGTGAGAAATAAAATAAGTCTTTCTACTTCCCTGCTTTTTGGCATGGCTGGGCATGGAACATTTGAAGTACCATGAAGCTGAATTCTTGGCAGTGGCAAATTGAAAGAGGCCCACTGCAATTAAAAATACATGTATTTATAAAACCTGTTGCCGTCAATTCTGACTCACAGTGACAATATAACCTGTTGCCCTCGAGTCATTTCCAACTCATAGCAACAACCCTACAGGACAGAGTAGAACTACCCCAGAGAGTTTCCAAGGAGCAGGTGGAGAATTTGAACTGCTGACCTTTTGGTTAGCAGTCAAACACTTAACCACTGTGCCAGCAGGGCTCTGTATGCATTTATAGTAAATGTAAATAATAGATAAATAAACTAAACTAGGTATCTTGCTGGTTGAATACTAGTGTAGATAGAGGTAGAAAAAATATTTTAAATTATTTTATCTTTAAAGCTGCAAATTCTTATAAAATCCTACAGAAACCAATAGTTGAAATGTTTTTTTGATTCTCAAACATTGTCATACACTTGTTTTAGTCTGAGGTGTAGAGACATCTGTTTCCTAATTTCAGATTCTGATGAACTCTTCAGAAGTTTACTTCCAAGTACCTGAAATTCTTTCGTATTGTTTAACATTAATTCACCGCCAGGACTTTCATCTTCAAGCAACCTTAGGGTTTATTTCTCTGTGAAATTCTGTAAACTGGAGGCTAGGAACATGAAGCAATCAGTTTAGGCTTTTGGTTATCATTTTTAAAATATGTCAATGTGTTCAGTTTAGATCCCTATGGCTCTAGTGGGTACTGGATTTATTGGTATCCAAAATATATCATTTTGCCTTATCTTTATTCTTCAGAAACTAGGCTCCTGGTTAGGTAGATTTTCCACAAGTACACATTTTCTATGTATTTATTAAGACTTTTGTTGATGCTGTTTAGGTTCATTTTTAAACACATACACATGCACACATAATCCAACATCTAACCCCCTCCCCTCTCCCCCCAAAAAATATATATACCAAATGTTTGGGCCTTCAATCACAGGTGACAGCCATAGGCAGAAGGTCAGAGGCCACTGCTTTCACCCTGGGGTCCCGTTGTTGTCAGTTGCTATTCAGTCGCCTTCAACTCATGGTGACCTTACGTATAACAGAACGAAACAGTGCCTGGCTCTGCACCATCTTCATGACCTTTGCTGTGCTGGGGTCCTGTAGAGCTGGTTGAAAGACAAAAACTAGGCAAAGGTGTTTCTAGATCCTGAGGTGTCTGCTTCTTGCTTGTGTTGTTGAGAGATCTAAATGAAATAACTTTGGAACTCTCGCTAGCTTGTGACTGACAGGGTTGCATTTGGTAAAGTCCACCATCCCTCACCTGCAATCCTGGACTCTTCAGAACTCTGAACACTAAAAGATATTTTCTGTAAATCATTTGGCATCAAAGCCTCGTCTGAACAGACATGATGGTATTGACTTCACTTGGTGTGAGTAGCCCATGTTCCTCTGTAGAAACATAAATGTGTTTGATTATCAGGCAAATCCTCCAGATCCTCTGGAGGCCTAACATTATGTACAACATATGTACCATATTAACTCTATAAACCACCACCCGTCTGTCAGTTTGTCGTACTGTGGTGCTTTGCGTGTTGCTGTGATGCCATCGGTATTTCAAATACCAGCAAGTTCACCTATGGTCAACAGGTTTCAGCAGAGCTTACAGACTAAGACAGACTAGGTAGAAAGGCCTACTTCTGAAAATCCAGCAACAAAAGCCTTATAGATTACTCCAGAATATTGTCTCTATAGTGATAGGTTTGATGGCACTGCGCAATGGCCACAACAATGGACTGAAACATACCAACAATCATGAAGCTGGTGCAGGACCGGGCAGCGTTTCATTATGTGGTACGCGGAGTCGTGACTTGGCTGCAACTAACAACAACTTTCTAAAACCCCAAACTTATGAATTTCTAAAGACATCTGGCTTCAAGGGTTTTCAGATAAGGGCTGTGCACCTGTCCTTGTTGGCGCTCTCTTCCCCACTTTTCTGCCAGCGAGGCCACTCTCCCTCCTCCCCTGACCTCACTGGTCAACCTGAGATAGAACCCTTACACAGGCATCCTCTGGGTGTCAGCACCTGTTTGTCACCTTGTCACTTATTAGGCACAAAGCTCACAATGACCTTGCACAGGATTTATAACTAGTCCTATTTTAAAGATGAGGAATCTGAGACAGAAAGAAACTAAACAACTTACTGAGGGTCAACAACTACCAAGTATGGAGCCAGGATTGGCTCCAGGCTCCCTCAAGGCACAGCCCTTGCTCTTTCTCCCACGCCGGACTGTGGTTTCCTTGAACAAACATTATTTCTTAAGGAGGTCTTAGCATTCAGCCAGCACCTTTTCCCTGTGTACCAAGAGACAGTAAAATGTAGTGCAGTGGTTCTCAAACTGTGATTCAGGGGCCTTTGGTATCCTCAAGATCCTTTTAGGGGGGCTGCAATTGAAGCTATTTTCACAACAGTGCTGTTGTTGTGTGCTGTTGAGTCCATTCCAACTAATAGTGACCCTATAGGACAGAGTAGAACTGTCCCATAGGGTTTCCTAGTCTGTAACTTTTACTGAAGCAAAACGCCAGGGCTTTCTCCCTCACAGCCACTGGTGGGCTCAAATCGCCAACCTTTCAGTTAGCAGCCGAGTGCTTAACAATTGCACACCAGGGCTCCTTTTTCACAATAATACTAAGATGTTATTTGCCCTTTTCACCCTTCTTCTCTTATTAGGGTACGATGGAGTTTTCCAGTGACTGTATGACATGTGTTATACAAAAGTTTAAATGCGGAAGCAGATATGAAATTCCAGCTGTTTTCTATTAAGCTGGACATTAAAGATATTTGTGATAATGTAAAATAAATTCACCCTTCTTACTACAATTCTTTTTTAGAAAACAGCTATTTTTCATAAAAATATATTACTTATGTTAACATGTAATGATTTTATTATTTTCATTTAATTAATTAGTATAATAGTTCCTTAATTTTAATTGCTAATATGGTAAATATTGATAGATGCAACCTCCCAAAACAAAATTTCTTCAGAATCCTTAATAATTTTAAAGGGTAGAAAGAGTTCCTGAAGCCAAAACATTAGAGAATTGCTAGTGTAGTGGTTGGAGCTCCTGGGTGGTGCAAACTGTTCACACAGAGTCCATCCAGAGGTGCCTCGGAAGAAAGTTCTGGTGAACTACTTCCAAAAAAATCATCTGTTGAAAACCCTGTGGAGCAGAGTTCTACTCTGAAACACATGGGATCGCCATGAATCAGAATTGAATCAACAGCAACTGGTTAACATAGTGGTTAAGAATACAGACTCTGCCTATTCTTGATACAAACTCCATAAAAATAGGAATAGAAGGAAAATTCCTAAACATAATTAAGGGTATATATACAAAACCAGCAGTCAACATTATTCTCAATTGACAGAGACTGAAAGCAACTAGACAAGGATGTCCTTTATCAACACTTTTATTCAATATTTTACTAGTAGTCCTAGGTAGGGAAATACAGGAAGATAGGGAAATAAAAGGAATCCAAATTGGTAAAGAAGAAAGGGTGAAAATCAACAGCTTAACCCTACAACTCAAACAAATAGAAAGCAGCAGAAAAAGAAGTCTATAGTCACCAGAAGAAAGGAAATAATAAGATCAGAGCAGAAATAAATGAAATAGAAAACAGAAAAACAATAGAAGGAATTAACAAGACTAGAAGTCTTTGAGAGGATCAATAAAATTGGCAGACCACTGGCCAAACAGACAAGGGAAAAAAATGAGAAGATACAAATAACCAAAAGAAGAAATGAGATGGATGACATTACAACACAACCAACTAAGATAAAAAGGATTATAACAGAATATTATGAAAAATTGTACTCCAACAAATTTGAAAACCTAGAAGAAATGAACAAATTTCTAGAAACACATGACCTACCTACACTAATACAAACAGAGGTAGAAAATTTGAAAAGACTCATAACAAAAGAAGAAATTGAAGAGATCATAAAAAAAAAAAAAAACTCCCCTTGCCCCCCAAAAAAGCCCCAGCCCAGACGGCTTCACTGGAGAATTCTATCAAACATTCAGAGAAGAGTCAACATCAATTCTACTCAAACTTTTCCAAAACATAGAAAAGGAAAGAATATTCCCTAATTCATTCTATGAAGCCAGCACAACCCTGATACCAAAGCCAGGCAAAGACACCAATAAAAAAGAAAATTACAGACCAATACCCCTCATGAATATAAATGCAAATATTCTCAACAAAATTCTAGCCAACAGAATTCAGCAGCATATCAAAAAATAATATACCATGATCAAGTGGGATTCATGCCAGTGATGCAAGAGTAGTTCAATATAAGAAAATCAATCAACGGAATTCACCACATAAATAAAACAAAAGAAAAGAATCACATGATCATTTCAATTGACACAGAAAAAGCATTTGATAAAATCTAACACCCTTTTCTGATAAAAACTCTCAGCAAAATAGGAATAGGAGGGAAATTTCTCAGCATAATTAAGGGCATATATTCAAAACCAACAGCCAACATTATTCTCAATGAAGAAAGATTGAGAGCATTCCCCTTGAGAAAGGGAATGAGACAAGGATGACCGTTATCTCCACTTTTATTCAATATTGTACTGGAAGTCCTAGCTAGAGAAATAAGGCAAGAAAGCAAAATAAAATGTATCCACATTTGAAAGGAAGAAGTAAAACTATCCTTATTTGCAGATGACAAAATTCTATACATAAAAAATCCCAGACACCCCACAAGTTACTGGAACTAATAGAAGGATTCTGAAAAGTGGCCGGGTACAAGATCAACACACAAAAATCAATTGTGTTCCTCTACACTAACAAGGAGGACTCTGAAAAGGAAATCAAGAAAACAATACCATTTACAATAGCCCCCAAAAGGATAAAATACCTAGGAATAAACCTAACCAGGGATGTAAAAGACTTACACAATGAAAATTTTAGAACAATACTGCAAGAAACTAAAAGAGATGTACATAAATGGGAAAACATTACATGCTCATGGTTTGAAAGACTTAACATTATAAAAATGTCAATATAACCAAAAGCAATCTACAGATACAATGCAATCTGGAGCCAAATCCCAATAACATTCTTCAATGAAATGGGAAAACTAATCTCTAGTTTTATATGGAAAGAAAGGAGGCCCCAAATAGCTAAAGCAATATTGAAGAACAAAGTAGGAGGCCTCTCACTTCCCGATCTCAAAACTTACTATACAGCCACGGTAATCAAAACAGCCTGGTACTGGTTCAGTGACAGACACACAGACCAATGGAATAGAGTTGAGAATCCAGAAGTAAATCCATCCATCTACAGGCACGTGATCTTTGACAAAGGGTCAAAGTCCATTCAATGGGGAAGAAATAGTCTCTTTAACAAATGATGCTGGCAAAACTGAATATAGCCTTGTGCAGAAAAATGAAACAGGATCCATACCTCACACCATGCACAAACACTAACTCAAAATAGATCAAAGACTAAAACTATCAAGTTCCTGGAAGATGACATAGGGTCAAAACTAGGAGAACTAATTTTCGGTATAAATAGCCTATCGAATAAAACTAAAAATGCATGAACAACAGAAGACAAATTAGAGAACTGGGGCCTCTTAAAAATTAAATACTTATGCTCATCAAAAGACTTTACCAAGAGAGTAAAGACAGAATCTACAGACTGGTAAAAAATATTTGGCAAAGACTTATCTGATAAGGGTCTAATCTCTAAAATATATAGAAAACTTCAACAATTCAATGACGCAAAGATAAACAACCCAATCAAAAAATGGGCGAAAGTCATGAACAGACATTTTACCAAAGAGGACGTTCAGGTGGCCAATAAGTACATGAATAGATGCTTGTGGTCATTAGCCATTAGACGCAAATCAAAATTACAATGAGATACCATCTCACACCAGTAATAATGGCACTGATCAAAAAAACAGAAAACAACAAATGCTGGAGAGGCTGTGGGTAGAATGGAACTCTCATACACTGCTGGTGGGAATATAAAATGGTACAAGCACTACGGAAAATGATATGGTGTTTCCTCAAAAAGCTAGAAATAGAAATACCATATGTTCCAGCAATCCTACTCCTCGGTATATTTCCTAGAGAAATAGGAGCCGTGACACGAATAGATATATGCACACCCATGTTCATTGCACCATTATTTTCAGACAAAAAGATAGAAACAGCCTAAGTGACCTCAGTGGATGAATGGATAAACAAACTGTAATACATACACACAATGGAATACTATGCAATGTTAAAGAATAACAACCAATCTGCGAAACATCTCACAACATGGATGAACCTGGAGGACATTATGCTGAGTGAAATAAGTCAATCACAAAAGTACAAATATTGTCTGAGACCACTATTAGAAAGTCAAGAAAAATTTTTCACACAGACATAAACATTCTTTGGTGGTTACCAAGGATGGGGAAAGGGGGAGAATCACTAACTAGATAGTAAACATGTACTAAGTTTGGTGAAGGGAGAGATAATACACAATATAGGGGAAGTCAGCACAATATAATCAAGGTAAAGGAAGACACTGAAACATATGCAAGAGTAAAAGGCAACAATGGTAAATACTAATATATATACAATCCTGTAATAACAAACAATGTACAAGTGAATACACAGGAAGATACGTAAGCTGAACAGGGTGAGAGGGCATATGGAAGTGCACCCACCCATATACATATGTGTGTACATGCTGAAAATGTACCCATGAATGCAGTAGTGCACATAGACGATAGTCATGAAAATTTCTTAGCCATAACCACACACCTACCGGGACTGAGATACTGGGCTTGAGGGCTAGGGATCATAGTTTCAGGGGACATCTATGTCAATTGGCATATCATAAATAGAGTCTTATTTCCCACATTTGCAAAAGCTATGTTTAGAAAATGGATGAACTGGTACAGGACTACATGTCTGAGACACTGACCAACATGAAAATGGAACTTGAGGATAGAATACCAAATGCAGTGATTAATAACAAAATGTAAGGGAGTTGTATAATAGTGAGTGCCTTCAATTCAGGATGTAGCGGCCTTATTCAGTGAAATCAGAATTGTAGATTTCTTTAAGAAATACAGATTTGATATTTTTAGTATAGTATCATTTTTATGAAGAATGCAGAATCAGGATTGGAGGAAGACTCGTTATCAACCTGCAATATGCAGATGACATAACCTTGCTTGCTGAAAGTGAAGAGGACTTGAAGTACTTACTGATGAAGATCAAAGACTACAGCCTTCATTATCGATTATGCCTCAACATAAAGAAAACAAAAATCCTCACAACTGCACCAATAAGCAACACCATGATAAACAGAGAAAATATTGAAGTTGTCAAGGATTTCATCTTACTTGGATCAACAATCCACGCCCATGGAAGCAGCAGTTGAGAAATCAAAGGACATATTGTTTTGGGCAAATATGCTGCTAAAGACCTTTTTAAAGTGTTAAAAACACTACGGTGCACCTGACCCAAGCCATGGTGTTTCCAATCACCTCATACACATGGGAAAGCTGGACAATGAATAAAGAAGACCAAAGAAGAATTGACACCTTTGAATTATGGTGTTGGCGAAGAATATTAAATATACCAAGGACTGCCAGAAGAATGAACAAATCTGTCTTGGAAGAAGTACAGCCAGAGTGCTCCTTAGAGACAAGGATGGTAAGACTTCATCTCATGTACTTTGGACATGTTATCAGCAGGGACCAGTTCCTGGAGAAGGACATTTGCTTGGTAAAGTAGAGGGTCAGCAAAAGAAAGGAAGACCCCCAACAAGATGGATTGACACAGTGGCTGCAACAATGGGCTCAAGCGTAGCAACAATTGTGAGGTTGGTGCAGAACCAGAGAGTGTTTAGTTCTGTTGTATGTAGGGTTACTATCAGTTGGCATCGACTCGACGGCACCTAACAACAACATCATTTTGATGCTCTTAGGAGTCCCTAAGTGGTGCAAACGGTTAACACACTTGGCTGCTAACCAAAAGGCTGGAGGTTGGAGCCCATCTAGAGACACCTGGGAAAAAGCCCTGGTGAGCTACTTCAAAAAAATCAGCCATTAAAAACTCTGTGGAGCACAGTTCTACTCTGACATACATGGAGTTGCCATGAGTTAAAGTTGACCCAGTGGCATTTGGTTTTTTGATGCTCTTAATATAGTTTTAAATACATGCTAAATATAGATACTTTCATCCCCTCTAGAGAAATGCTTCATGCTTACTCGGCAGATAGTTTATACTTATAAGTTTTTGAAGTACCAAACCAAACAAAAAACCAAACCCGTTCCTGTTGAGTCGATTCCTACCCATAGTGACCCTACAGACAGAGCAGAACGGCCCCATAGAGTTTTGAACTGCTGACCTTTTGGTTAGCTGCCAACCTCTTAACCACTGCGCCACCAGGGCTCATAAGCTACATTATACCATTGTGAGCATCCTGTGTCTTACATGTAGTAACCAGGAAGGGCAGGAAGATGGGGGTGGTGAGTGTTGTTCTAAAGCAGTTCAAATGAGTCATCAAAGTCTAAAATTCTGTGACTCAAGTAGGCTACCATTTTTCAGTCTGGATTATAGAGAACATGGTGATGAAGAGCAGTGTGTTCTTGAGCTATTATGCCTGCAATTCCTCATTTGTAAAATGCAAGTAATAAATATACCTACTTCTAAGTGGTGTTGTGAAGATTAAAATCCTTACCCTGAACCATGTGATAGGAAAACTCCACCGGAGGTAAGTGGAATCCACAAAATTTAACCCTGAAAACTACGCGATGGTGTAATGGTGAGGTGTCTGATTACCATTGCTGTGCAGCAGACTATCCCAACTATTTTATTATGCTCACAGATTCAGTGAGTCAGGAATCTGGGAAGGGCTCACCTGGGCAGTTCTTGCTTGGGGTCTGTCATTTGACTGCAGTCAGATGTGGGAGAGGGCTGCAGTCTTCTGAACATTCAAGATGGCACCCTCAGATGATTGGCAGTTGCTGCTGGCTGTCGCTGGGAGTTGGCTGGGACCATCAACCAGATCACCTACACATGACCTCTCCATGTGGCCTGGGCTTCCTCACGGTTTCAGTTACTCCTTACATGGCAGCTCAACGCCCCAAAATCCCGTGTCCCAGGAAGCAAGGCAGGAGCTGACTGGCACTTTCTGACCACCCTTGGAACTCAGCAGCGTCCCTTCTCCTGCCTTGTATTGGTTAGGAGCAAGTCACTAAGGCCAGCCCAGTTTCAAGTGGAGGGGATATAGACCCTACCTCTGTATGGGAGGAGTGTCAAAGAATTAGCAGGCAAAATGTAATGCTGCCACATGAGGTTGATGAAAAACATTATTTTTCAGTCTGTACTGTCTCCAAAAGAATAAAAAAGAGACAGTATTGAAAATCTTGACTTGCAAAAGTCCCAAATGATTATGAAGCACTTATTTCCTAACTGCCCCCATAAACTTGCAGAAGATAAGAATTTGGTCCACCTCAGTTTGAGAACAGGAGTTAGGGTGAAGGCAAGAAAGAGTCAATTGCTAATTGCATTCTAAAAAAATTTTTCTTACACCAGGTCACATTAGCATTTTCGTGGGGTTTTACTGTTAGATTATAGGGTAGTCTAACAGAAATTCCCAAACACAATGGCTTCATTTATTTTCACAGGACAGTCTGGGTGGGCAAGGCAGCTCTGCTCCATGTTGTCATGTAGTGACCCAGGTTCCTCCCAGGCTATTGTACTGTCATTCCTTAAGGAGAGCCCTGGGTAGTGCAAATGGTTAATAAATAAGCTCAGCTGTTAACCGAAAGGTTGGACATTTGAGTCCACCCAGAGGTGCCTCAGAAGAAAGGCCTGGTAATCTACTTCTGAAAAATCAGCCATTGAAAACCCTATAGAGCACAGTTCTACTCTGACACACATAGGGTCGCCATGAGTCAGAACTGACTTTATGGCAACTGTATTTTTATCCCCTAAGGTGTTGTCCTCATCTGTACGGGTGACACTGGTACATCTCATTTTCAACTCATGAGAAAGAAAAAAGGTAGCGTCTACAAAAGTCGCTTGTCTCAAAGTTGGAGGTGATCTGTATGTACATTGCATATATGGGCTCTGCTCCCATCCATTGGCAGAATTTTAGTCACTTGACCACACCTGGCTCAATGTCAGGTTGGGAAGTCTCTGGCTGGGAAGGCACATGCAAGGAAGGAAAGAACTGATTCGAGGAAAAATGGTCTGTCCCACATATGATCAATAAAGTATTATTCTAACATTCAAATGTTTCCAGCATTGACAAACTAATCAGATCTTGTTAATCCCCATCAACTTCGGTGTCATAAATAATGTGCCAATTGCAAATGAGTTGAAATTAAATGACATGCATTCTTCAAAATACTTAACAAATTTCTCTAGGTCTGCGTGCTTCTCAGTTCCTGCCGCAATTTCCTTGCAAAAATGTCTGCACTTTGAGAGTTACCAACACAGCTTTAATTTGGTCTCCTATATGTGAATTATTGTGAATTGCAAGTTAATAATATCTACTGAGGTCTTACCAGGGTTTAGAAATGATAATCAAGGTAGAGGAAACAGCTTAACAAAAAGGACTGACAACCAAAATTAAATTGGGGGTGAAACTCGTTCAGATTATAGGCAAGAACCAAAACGAAACCAAATCCATTGCTGTTGAGTTGATTCCGACTCACAGTGACACTATAGGACACAACTAGACTTACAACACAGTTCATTCAAAGGTGCTGCAAGTTTAATGGACTTGAGCAATTTTTATAGCTCCACCTTCTGACTGTGCTCCTTAGGATGAAATGATGTTGAAGATACTGTACAAGTGTGTTGTAACATGAGGAATGCTGGACCAGACATCATCACCTCTGGCTTCCTTACTCGCTGTGTGGCCTTAGAAAAGTTACTGAACTTCTCTGAGTCTATTTCCTCATCTGTAAAATGGGAATACTACTACCTATACCTCACAGGGGAGAATTAAAAAAAATGGTACCCTGAATGCATTTTATACTCAGTAAAAGTACAATGAGGCAGTTTTCAATTGCCACATATACATGCGGAAAGCTGGACAATGAATAAGGAAGACCAGAGAATAACTGATGCATTTGAACAATGGTGCTGTTGAAGAATATTGAATATACCATGGAATGCCAGAAGAACAAATAAATCTGTCTTGGAACAAGTACAGCCAGAACGCTCTTTAGAAGAGATGATGGGAAGACTGCATCTCACATACTTTGGACATGTTATCAGGAGGGATCAGTCCCTGGAGGATATCATGCTTGGTAAAGTAGAGGGTCAGTGAAAAAGAGGAAGATCCCCAACGAGATGGATTGACACAGTGGCTGCGGCCTCAAGCATAACAACCATCATGAGGATGGCACGGGACCAGGCAGTGTTTCATTCTGTTGTACATGGGGCCGCTAGAAGTCAGAACAGACTCGACAGCACCATCAACAACAACAAAAGTACAATGCAAATTCCTACTACACACAGCAGAAAAAATACATCAAACCAGCGTCTGTCTCATCTGGAGATGGGCAGTGAAAACAAGCAGCAATGCTGTCAGAGGCTTCTGTAGCTTGCATGGAGAGAGAACAAGATTATGTTCTCTCACTCTGATCCCAGTCTTGATGTCTCAAGCTAAAGACAGACAAGCCAAGAGGCCAGGGCCATGTGGTCCTGGGCTTACTCCCAGGAGGAAAGATTCCATGCAAGTCACTGTCGGCCTGCTGCAGCAGACGACACTTGCTGGGTACTGAAAAGAACCTTTAGTAAGAGGATCACTGTGCTATCCACTGCTAAGTTTAGACAACGGCCTTAAAGGCAACAGGCATTGGGGGGGAAATATCGATACAGATTGGATTAGCTCTTTTGATCAAAAAGAAATGAGGACATTTAAAAATTTGGAGAAAGAAAAGCACTATCTCAAAGGAGCAAATTTTAAAATTATAAAGTGTGAAGTTAAAGACGTAAAGTATTCCAGCTTTCAGCATGGAGCCTTGTTTGGCAGGTTCTGCCCACACGTATGTGTTCACTTCTCCAACAGGACAGATGTAAGATACAAGAACACAGAGCTGTAAAAAACCCCAACAGGAAGAGGTGATAGCAATAATTGTGTGCAAATGGACCAGGAAGCCCGAGGAGTTATAAGCTGAGAACTGAGAATGGAGAATAGAACGGATCTAGAGAAAGGAAAAGAAACACCTATCAGAGAATGACAAGCAAATAAAATACCAAAGACATTTCCATACCTACCAAATACCACAGAGGTCCCCCCAAAACAACAAGTCCATTTGTTATGTTAGTCTTCTCACTTAACCATAAAGAGGTGATGTTTAAATCTTTTTCTTTGCTCCCTGCAAAACAGAATTCTACTCCAGAAAAGCAAAAATATTGAATTTTATGAAATTATAATGTGGATGGGGGTGAAGGACAATAGCTTGCTCCACAAAACCAGTATCAGAATGAAGAGGGTATCTCCTGAAGATTGGAAAAAGTGACTAATAGAATAAATGGAATTACTTTAAAAAAAACCCGACCCATTGAGGTCAAGCCCCATAGGATTTCTTTGTATATATATGTATGCATATAGCTTATGTAGCATTTTTGCATATGTCTGTGTGTCTGTATACACGTATATATACATATAACCCATTGCCATCAAATCGATTCTGACTCATAGCGACCCCATAGGACAGAGGAGAACTGCCCCATAGGGTTTCCAAGGAGCAGCTGGTGGATGCCAGCTGCCGACCTTCTGGTTAGCAGCCTGAGCTCTTAACTTTACAGATCAGTAAACATACACTCTTCACTGCCAGGTAGTAAAGATTCAAAAAGAGTTCAAAAAATGTGTATGAACGAGGTACACACCAACAGTGCTGTGCTGGTGTGGTAGGTGGAGTGGGAGACAACCAGGGTCTCACCTGTAGGGAAACAGGTAACACGCGGTGAGCACACACTATGGACTACCACACAGCAGTTGAAGCAATAAACTGGAGATGCATATATAACATTGAATGAAAAATGCTGAAATGAAAAAGAAACGGAGCAAGAGCTATAGCACAATACCACGTACATTCAATTACTGTTGTCAGATGCCATTGAGCTGGTTCCAACTCATAGAGACCCCAAGGGACAGAGCAGAACTGCCCCATAGAGTTTATTGGCTGTAATCTTTATGGAAGCAGATCAACAAGCCTGTCTCCCGCAGAGCCACTGGGTCGGTTCAAACCACCAACCTTTCAGTTAGCAGCCGAGCACTGAACCGTTCTGCCACCAGGGCTCCTTATATTCAATTAACTGTAAGTTAAATTAAAAGTATATCACATGCAAAACACTACGTTTTCCCAGGATATAAAGCCGTGTCAAACACGAGTGGGAAGCCGTGTGGGGAGAATGTAAAGAACAGGATGAAACAGCAAAATAAAAACCTCAAGAGCCCTCCACTGTTGGGGAACAGTGAAACCGTATACTGAGAAAACAGAATTAATTCAACGCTGCATCCAAAGTTTAAAACAAGATATCTCCCTAGCAAATGAGTGCTGGTTAATACAGGGCTTAAAATTGGTTTGAAACCCTGGTTAACACACTGTAAAAGCAGCCACATTCTCCTGGCGTCCTTGATAGCACTACTCAAGGAATCCCAAGATGTCTACATCACCAGACTTACTTCGCATGGCATGTTTGCTCCGTGAGGGAGAACTGTGAGCACCTCCCTTGTGCTGGGACTGCATAAGTGATGGGTCCTTGGGTGAATTTATTTATCCACCACAGCCTGAGATAACTAACGTTTCCATTTAACAGATTTAAAAAAAACCAAGTCTCTTCTCCCAAGCCACAAAGGTAGCTCTACAGATTTGAACTTCCTGTTTAGTCTCATGTCCAACCTTCCCCTAAACCACCTACACTGGTAGTATTTCTTCCTAAAATGAGAGCTAAGCATTTTGTATATATTTTCCTCCTAAGCTAACTGCTCAAGTGCAGGCAGCACTGGGAGCTGAGCCTGTGAGCCCAGCACAGCGGTCTTTCTGTATTCACATTTATAAAGCGCCTTCACAGCAAACCACAGACGTGCTTCTGTAACTCTGTCTGGATTTAATGACAGTGCTCAGAGCCACTCACCCCTCAGAACCAGGATACATTCAAATAAGCAACATTCAACTTTCCTCCTACGTAAGCCCCAAAGCCCCCTTAGATGGGTTCCAGTGCCATGATGTGCTAAGCTATCCTTCCAAAAGCTAAACCACGTTTGGCACGGCCAAGTCCCTCTTGATATTTCCCGTATTTTTCTGACAGCCATAAACCACTTAAAAGTCAAGGCAACAAGGCAACTGCCAGGCGGCAGTGCAGGTCCCAAGAGTTCAGTGGATACAATGCTCACTTTGTAGAAACGTAGACTTTGAAAACTGCCCAAAAATGACACCTGGAAATCAGTCTGATTTTGACTTTTATTATGAGGTCAGAACAGATGAAGTACAGGAAGAAGTAGCAGCAAAAATGATGTATCCTACAACCTGCTTCCACTGGAGCTCAGGCAAGGGGAGCTTCTGCAGGAGACGGATTCCCTAACTCTGGCAGACACTCAGAATCTCACTTGGGCCCTAAAATGCATCTGCTTGGTGGCATTGTTCTTCATTCCTGTCTTCAGCATCCACTTTGACTTCATCCTCTGGACATACTGCATGTCTCGCTCTCGTGCAAGAGCTGCTCCTGTGGTTGGAAGGGCGACAAGAAGCAAGACAAAGGGGCTGTGTTACTCGTGAGCAGAGAAAACCTCATCTTCACAGAGAGTCCTCGTGTAGTTTTGGGGTGACCGGTTCTTATATTTAAATCAGGAATTGCTAACTTGGGATTGTCAAGCAATGGACCTTGGGGTCTATGAACATCCCAGACTACACGCCAGACGCTCTGTATACATACACACAGTCCTAGGCTGAGCATCTTTAGTTTTCATCAGCACGAAGGGGCTTATGAACCCCCAAAGATGACACCCCATTGGTCTGAGGGGGCAGAAAAAAGGCAAAAATGATAAATCAAGCCAGACAATCATTTCTGACAAGAGTTTAAGATGAAATCAGTTTCTGTGAGATTCCAGTGGCCTCACAGCCCATAACTAGCCACAGTGAAGGAAACCACGTGCATATAAATCTGGATTTTAATTGCCTGAGTGTTTCAGGCCATCAGAAGGCTGCATGGTCTCCCCTCTCCAGTCCACTCTGGCTGGAATGAAGCTCTCCCTGAAGGTCTAAGGATAACGAGCTTCAGACAGCAGAGTGGATTTTAATCATTTCATACTGATGAGGTTTCAAAGTTTAACAATTTCAGTGGCTTTATTCTTTTGACTTTTACCGTAAGTTCTTTCTTGGAAAATTACAAAAAGAGAAACACATAACCAGCCTGGACTCTGTCAGGCACCGAACCGTGTACTTTACGTGCAATGTGATATTCAATTCTCAGAACTCCAGGGCAGGCTCTATTATTAGCCTCTCATTTCATAAATGAGGAAATGGAGGCTTAGCGAGATTAATTCAATTACTCGCGTTTACCGTGTAAGTACCTCTGAGTATACCACTCGTGTTTACCGTGTAAGTACCTCTGAGTATACCATGTAAATCATATTTGACTTTGCAGCTCATGTTATTAACCACTAGGCTACTATTTTATTCCTGAGTGCAGCCTCCAGGATAATTTCAACCTTTGATGATCACTAAATACTTACTTTTGTAATCATTCTCTTCTGGAAAAAGTTAATGGTTATCTGCATTTTTTACAAAGTTACTGTGTCAGAAATGTGTTGCTGTTGTGTGCCGTCGAGTCGATACTGACTCATAGTGACCCTCTAGGACAGAGTAAAACTGCTCCACAGGGTTTCCAAGGAGCATCTGGGTGGAGTCAAACTGCCGACTTCTTGGTTAGCAGACTGAACTCTTAAGCACTTTGCTACCAGGGCTCCGTGCCAGAAACAGGAAGTTTTACATCATGAAGCTTTGGGTTTATTGTCATAAATGTATCTATCAAGTGTTAACGGAAGCTCCTGAGCCAAGAAGTTAAGTTTCCCCAAGAGAGGCTCCACAGGACAACATTAATGGAAATGACTCCACTAAAGTCCCTCTGGAAATGCGAGTTCCTGGGCCGGCCCCTGGTCCCGAGCATCCCCGTACCTGTGCTGCCGGTCCACCCCAGGGCTCTGTACTGCTGGAGGACTCTGCCCACAGCCTTCTTATTTTTAGCAACTGCTACAGCTCTTGATAAACCAAACCGCTGTCTGTAGTATCTCATCAGGGAGCGATGACCCACTCTGGCACCTGTTTTTCAAAAGAACAAGATTGAAACACTCAGGAGGATAGTTTTTCAAGGCGGAGCTGGAAAGCAACGGCTTTCCAAATGAGAAATGGCGGGGCCAGACCAAACAGTACTCTGCTGCTACCTGCTGAAGAAAGACAAAACAGCAAGTAAAAGGGGGAGAAGGAGGGAGAGAAAAATGAAAACCAGAGGACAGATTGAAAAAACAGAAGAGCAAATCACTGCTACATGAAAAACTCAGCATCTTGTACTCACTCACATGTGATATGCCTCCCTAGAAATTCATAAAGCAACCAGCGCTAATACAAATCATAGGGAGGGCCCTGGGAGATAAGGGCTTTTAGCCTGTTTTAAATACAAAGAAAATTAAGCACAGAGAGTGCTCCTGATGTTTAGGTCTAGACCCCACAGTCTGGGACCTGAACAGAAATCAATCTACCTTTCCTTTGCTTAAATTTTCTACTGCAGTGGTTCTCCACTGGGGGCAATTTTACCCACCCACCCCCGGGGGACATGCGACAATGACTGGGGGTATTTCTGGTTGTCACGAATGGAGAGATGCTACTGGCATCTAGCAGGTGGAGACCAGGAATACTGTTAACCATACTACAACACACAGGACAGCCTTCCACAACAAATTATTTGGCTCTAAATGTCAATGGTGCTAAGGCTGAGAAATCCTGCTCTACTGTTTACTAAATTACTGTGATCACTTGGGGAACCAGAATTAAAAAAAAAAGATGATTAAGCTGATCTCCCTACAGCTTTTGCTTATTCAGAAGGATCTGGTAAGTCAATCAGGCTTTCAGGAACGAATTTCTAATTTTAATTACCAAGTTTTTCTGACGTCATTACAATACATGATTGTATACATCATTGTCTCATAGGCCCATTATCAATTTGTAACACAGCGGGGACAGAAGAGACCCTGTACATTTCCAATAAGAAAACTATGGGATAAAGGCATTGATTCTACCAAAAGCTTTCGAACTTCTGTAGCTGAGCTAATGAACACCTTAAGTAAAGATATTTATTAGAGGAACAGTTAACCCCTTGCCATTGAGTCGATTCCGACTCATAGTGACCCTACAGGACAGAGTAGAACTGCCCCATAGGGTTTCCAAGCAGCACATGGTGGACTCGAGCTGCCGACCTTTTGGTTAGCAACAGTAGCTCTTAACAACTGCGCCGCCAGGGTTCCTATTTAAGGGTGGGGCACATCTGATATGTTAATCGAGGGGTGAGCAAACTACAGCCACTTAACCAAATCCAGCCAGCCACTGGATTTGTTTTCGTAAATAAAGTCTTATTAGAACACAGCCACGTCCATCCACATAGGTATTATCTCTGGCTGCTTTCATGCTACAAATTGGGCAAAGGTGAGTACTTGTTACAGAGACCCAATAGCCCGCAAGGCCTAAATACTGATTATTTGGCCTTACGTAGGAAAAATGTGCCGACCCCTGTATCTTAGCTTCATGGCTGGTGAAACTGATGATGGCAGGCTTTACTGATGACTAACTCCAGTCTTCATCACAGCAGTGGCTTGCAAAGATGGTCCTGGGCCACCAACATCAACATCAGCCGAGAGCTTACTAAATACAAAATGTTGTTGTTATTTGCTGTCGAGTTGATTCTAACTCATGGGGGCCCCACGTGTGCAAAGTAGAATTGCTTCAGAGGGTTTTCAAGGCTATGATCTTTTGGAAGCACACTTCCAGACCTGTCTTCTGAGGCGCCTCTGGGTGGGTTCAAACTGCCAACCTTTCAGCTAGCAGTTGCGTGCTTAACGATTTACACCACCCAGGGACTCCAAATACAAGTTACCCTTTCATGATAATATTAGGACATAAGCAATCAAGCATCTGCCCAGACAGACATAAACATGTAGATATTACTTAACAGCAGAACATATACAAACCATGAAACGGCGATTTCCACAGAAAATGAATAATAGGTGGAACCATGTGTATATCATCCGGTTAAGTTTTACATTTACATATATAAAACCATCTCAGAACTTTTTGTGTCAAGAGCCTATAAACAGGATACTACAAAATATTGTAGATGGCAGTATTTGCTTTTAGGATCTGGACCTTTAACTTGCATGGAAAAAAAATGCTGTCAGGTTATTTTAAATACCTATGCTTGTTGGTGCAGTGATTAAGCGCTGGCTGCTAACCAAAAGGTCAGTGGATTGAATCCACCAGCCGCTCTGCAGGAGAAAAATGTGACAGTCTGCTTCCGTAAAGACTGCAGCCTTGGAAACCCTATGGGCAGTTCTACCCTGTCCTATAAGGTCACTATGAGTCAGAATCAACTCTACATCAGTGAGTTTGGTTTTGGTTTTCATACTTGGCAGAAGGAGCCCTGGCGGTGCAGTGGTTAAACATTCAGCTTCTAAGCAAAAGGTCGGTGGTTCAAACCCACTAGCCACTATACAGGAGAAAGATGTGGCAGTCTGCTTCCGTAAAGATTTACGGCCTCGGAAATCCTATGAGGCAGTTCTACTCTGTCCTATGGGATCGCTATGAATCATAATTGACTCAACTCCAACAGGTTTTTTTTAAATACTTGGCAAGTGGCCTAGAAAATAATTTGCTTGCTACACAGATATGGAAATGATTGTTTTGTGATCATACCCAAAAGATGACCAAAAAAATCTTTCAAAAGGTTGTTGGAAAGCAGACACGGTCTTTCAATACCAATATGGATGAAAAGATGTTTCCCTGAAGCCTGACTGTTCTGGCAGCATAAGCATTAACAACAAAGCTCTCAGACCACAAGAGCAAGGGAGCCGGAGCTGCTCGGTAAAGGCTGAAGCCTAAGTGAGGGCTCTAGCAGGAACCCCTAGCATTGCTGACTGGGATTTTCTATTTACAACGTTATGTCAGGATGCTCCAAGTCTGCAATGACCATCATTCCAAAATCATTAAACATTAATGCTGGTCACTAGTATATAATAAATCAGTATATTTGTATTTTTAAGCAGCAATTGCAGATATACCTTACTGAAGCTGGCTTTTAAGACGTCCTTGAAAAGACTTCCGTTACTCAAGGCCATGGCTTCTGACAGCTGGTAGGAAGAACTGGAAACATGTCTGTGAGTATCTACTCCTGCCCCGTGTCAACAACGAGCACCTGACATTGAGCACCAAGTACGAGGTACTGAGAAGAACTCAGCTAGAAGGCCCTTCTCCAGGCACATTATTTCTAGAACACTGTGACTGCCCAATACCTAATAGGTTGGTTATGTCTGAGTTATGGTGAAGCACACAACCTATCCATCTATCGTTCACTGCAGCAATAAAAGATTACAAAACTGTCTACTTCTACTTAGCAAATAGCCTTATAAATGATGGCATTAGATACTGGAAAAGAAAACACTTAGAACTATAATTTTCCTAAGAATGTAATTACGTATCTCTCGTGGATCTACCACCAGTCTCACGTAGGTTGTCAGCAGCGAACAGAATATGTCTTTCACACCAACTTACTCCATGTTAACTAAGAGTAATGAAGTAAACTCTTCAAAATAAATGCTCACGGTGCCCTCTACTGGACACCGCCCTTCATCACAGGCTTTGGAATCAGCCACTTGAGGATTTTACTAAACTCCAATCTGACTTAACTAGATTTAAGGTACCAAAACGACTGCTTTTGAAATCATTTTAAATCGCTAAGTGTAGTAGATGAAATCTCTCTATGCTTTCAAATTAGCACCTTTTCCAAACCAACTTCATGCTAATATTCATGCTAACCCAGTCATACAGCTGAGCATAATCGAAGAGATTTCAGAACTGTACCTTTGTTCAAAGAGATAAACCATGAGCGTGTAAGATCACTAAATTATTTATACAGTGTTTATTCATTCTCTTGTTGCCATGGAGTCACTTTTGACTCACAGCGACCCTACGTACAACAGAACAAAACACTACCCTGTCCTGCGCCATCCTCGTAATTGTTGCTATGTGTGAGCCTATTGCTGTAGCCACTGTGTCAATCTCATTGAGGGTCTTCCTCCTTTTCGCTGACCCTCTTAGTCATCATAAAACCCCCAACCCCAGTAATGAGACACAGAAGAAACCAATGGACTATAAACTGTCGAATCTCACTACAAATGTGACCAACTAAAAGATGACTTGGTTTTGAAAACATATGATGTTGAAAGTATGGATGACATTAAAAGCACTGAGTCTAACTAAAGGACTTCCAGAATACTGGCAGGTTTTAGCTCACCAGGAAGGCTATATTTTCTTGCTATTTAAACAAATTCTATTCCATGGGGATGAAGGCAGCAAATAGTCTGTATTTGATCGATGTTTTTTATTGGTGACTCTTTGTCTTCTCCAGCTCACAGATGCCTTAAAAGAAACTACAGCTTTTCCTCGGAAAGATGCACATACCACCCCCACCCCCACCCCCAGAGTAGATTAAAAACATCTGCATGGCCTCACAGATGACTTTTAGAAACTATGGCCTTTTCCCAGGAAATGCACATACCCACACAAAAAATTTTTGCCTAGTTAAGAACCCTTGGGTTAAGGTTATCTGGCTGTTGCTGAGGTCTTTCCTGAGTACATCTAAAAAGTACAGTATTTTGCAGTATTCTTAACACCAAACTGTTTACCTTACTACTTCCAAGTCGACGTCAAAGAGCTGTCCTAAGGTTATTACCCAACGCTAAAAAACAACGTGACTCAGTAACTGGACATACAGCTGTGGCCGAGGAAACCCAGGCCTTAAAAATCAGAGAAAATGTCCCTTCAAGCTAATCTCATGTCACTTTCTTCTTTGACTGTATGCTGCAGGCTAAACGGTCTTCTCTACAGACTCAGAAGGGCGCTGCAAGCAAATATGCAGCCAATACGCCCGTGAGGCTACTTTTTAGCCCTGAATGGCTCCTTCCCTTCTTCTCCTTTACTGTTGCAGGCGCAAGGGAATCAACCCTGCTTTCCTTTTAAAAGTTGCCTCCAACCCTCTCCATGACTTAGTCAACAAACACTTATCTGACTCTTGCATGTGTTACACCCTGCACTGAGACGAAGGAGACAAGAGAAGCAGTCTTTATTCTCAAACATAAGGAGGGAAGACAGACAAGCATCTCAGTAATGACAAAGGTGCGAGATGGATGATAGACAGCTATGCAAGTGTCACTGGAGCAGAGACGCTCCTCATGCAGTGCCTGGACAGGAATGAGTCCAGGAAGGTGTATAGTGAGACAGGCACAGCATGTGTAAAGGCCCAGAGGACAACTGCCAGTGAGTGGGTAAAGGAAAAGCCCAGAACACCCAGGAAACTGGAGAAACTAAAAGTTATCCTGCAGACAATGGCTCCAAATGGAGGACTTCCACAGGGTAAAGGAACAGACTGATGTTCGTTTTAGAAAAAATACTCTAGTGGTTGTGACGAGACCAGACTGAGACGGCCAGACAAGAAGCTGTAGGGGCCCTGGTCGCACAGTGGTTAAGCACTCCACTGCTAATCACAAGGTCGATGGTTCGAACGCACCAGATGCTTCACAGGAACAGGATGTCAGTCTGCTTCTGTAATGATTTAACAGTCTTGGAAACCCTATGGAGCAGTCCTACTCTCTGTCCTACAGGGTCGCTATGAGTCAGAATCGACTTGATGGCAATGGGTTTTGGGTTAGACAAGAAGCTGTAATGGTGACATGGACAAACAGATAAAGAGAAAACAAAGAAAAATATTCAAAAGACATTTAGGAGTTGCACTTAGTAATTGTCTGGATGTGAGAAAGGAAGAATGTATCCTAAGAAGTCACCCAAGCTTTCAGCTTTAGCTAAACTTAAAAAAACTTAATCAGATAACAGGGCAAAATGGCGCTCTAAGCAGAAGCACCACGCCATCCCTCCACAGCAAAGATCCGAAAAACTAAGCCGAACAGAGAAAACAACAATCCTGAAACCCTAACTCAAATGAAGAGATAAAGAACTCAGCCAAGCACCAAATGGAGTGAGAAAACTGACAGAGAACGGAGAGCTAGGAAAGACTCATGCAGAGGTCCCCTACCAGCGAACGCAGCGAGGATCTGCCATCTTGGACTCCTATCAGAGACCAGCAAACGGGGTACAAGAAAGCAGCCTCACGGAGCGTCCAGCAGGAGACAAAACAACTGGTAATTTGCGATATACACTTTCCCATCCCCCACCCTTCTTCACCCCCATTCGGCCTCCTCTGCTTCCCGCGGCCACAATCTCTTGCCCAGGAAACACTGGCTGCTTGGATTCCACACACCCGAACGGGCCAGCTCTCTGAGTGCCATCTGTTGGCTGCTGATGTTGCTTTTTCCACTTCTTTTGATTTCTTCCTTACCTCTCACCAACTCCCCCTCCTATCGCTCAAATACCTGGCTCTGTGCACCATCTTCGCTTCTTCCTAAGGAGCTGTAGAGCTCCGGTAACTAGTGATATACGTTTTCCCACTCCCTACCCTTCTTCATCCACACTCGGCCCCCTCTGCTTCCCGCGGACACAGTCTCTTGTCTGAGAAAC
>NW_004444052.1:4180605-4182280 GCF_000243295.1 Trichechus manatus latirostris
TTGTCTTTCTTCATTGCTCAGTTTCTCGTCTCTCTATATCTTCCTTCTCTTTCTGTTCCCTGAATACCTGGCGTTTTATTCCTCTACGCCTTCTGGCCAGGCTGTACCACAACACCTGAGAGCGACTTCCCCAGACCTCATACTTGCACCGGTGGGATCCCTGGGAACTTAGCGGTTCTTTAACCTTTCCGATTTTTATTTATTCATTCTTTTCTTCCCCTTCCCCTTTCTGTTTTTCTCCATTTCATAGTCTCTCATCTCTCCACTCCAATGGCAAGCTCCCCTAGCATTATTTTTTGTTTGTCTGTATGTTTTTGGCTCCTGTTCCTCTCTCCTCTCTCCCATATCCATCTTAGCTCCACACATAACAATCTCCCCGCTGCATCCTGCCTACCTGCACCATGTGCTTGACATCACACCACGAAGCAGCACAGGCACGGCCTACTGGGACCCACCCTACACTGGTTACCGACCTGCCCTGGTGGCTGTAGTAAGTGCCACAAACAACCTGTCCCAGTAACTCCTCTTCAGCTAGACCTGCCCTGCCGTACCATATCTCAGTGACTGACCCTGCCAACTGGAGAAGGAGACGAAAAGCATTGTGCCCACAGACGAACAAACAACAAAGAACACACAGTCTGCCTGTGCAGACATAGTCAAATTTAAAAACAAAAAAAGGGACAAAACAAATCTACAATCAATAAACGAGAAAAATAACTACTGAATGCCCCGAAGACAGCAGACAATATCAAAACATTTAAAAAAACAGGACAGGACGCTACCAGTAGGTGTCCAAAATAAAACACCAGATGACTCTCCAGTGGAAGAAAATGCACTAGAACTACCTGATAGGGAATTAAAATCTCTAATACTCTGAATTCTCCAAGAGCTGAAGCAAAAAGCTGACAAAAATGAGGAAAAAATAGACAAATTCATGGAAAATACAGACAAAAAAATGGGAGGAATTCAGGAAAATAATGCAGGAACAAAATGCCAAAACAAATTCACAACTAGAAATTATACAAAGACAACAATTAGAAATCCAAAAGATAAACAACAAGATTTCAGAAATGGATGGTGTCATAGACAGGCTGAGAAGCAGATTTGAAACGGTGGAAGACAGGATCAGTAGAACTGAAGACAAACATTTGGATACAACTCTGTTTCAGGAAAACTCAGAAAAAAGAACAAAGAAAAATGAAGAGACCCTGAGAGTTATGTGGCATATAATCAAAAGCAAAAATTTTCGAGTGATTGGAATTCCAGAACAGGGGGAGAAAACAGAAAACACAGAGAGGATCATTGAAGAACTGCTGGCAGAAAACTTCCCCAATATCATGAAAGATGAAAAGCTGGCCATCCAAGAAGCTCAACGAACCCCATATAGGAGAAACCCCAAAGAAAATCACCAAGGCATATCATAATCACACTCGCCAGGACCAAGGACAAACAAAGAATCCTGAGAGCGGCTCGTGAAAGACAAGAAGTCACATACAGAGAAGAAACATTAAGACTCAGCTCAGATTATTCAGCAGAAACCATGCAGGCAAGAAGGCAATGGGATGACATATAGAAAATCTTGAAAGGAAAAAATTGCCAGCCGAGAATCATATATCCTGCAAAAGTCTTGTTCAAATTTGATGATGAAATTAGATCATTTCCAGATAAACAGAAA
>NW_004444052.1:4188111-4202578 GCF_000243295.1 Trichechus manatus latirostris
AAAAAAAAAAAAAAAAAAAAAAGAACTTAATCACCCTAGGAAGACATGTTTTCTAACTGAGGATTCATTTAGTTTCAAAAATTTACAGTCCAGGTGAAAATTTCTCTCAGATATATTTCTTAAATAGAATATGCTCATTGTTATGAACATTTTGAAATACGATGTGCTAAAGGAGATACAAAATGAAGCCAACATTTATAGCAAGCTAGTATGGATATGGCATGGATACAGAGTCCCTTGAACACAGCAAAGGTGTTCAACTGCTAACGAAAAGGTTGGAGGTTCCAGTCCACCCGGACGGGCCTTGGAAGAAAAGCCCAGTGATGTAATTCTGAAAAATCAGCCACTGAAAACCCTATGGATCACAGTTCTACTTTGACACACATGGGGCCGCCATGAGTCAGAATCAACTCAACAGCAACTGGTAGCATAACTAGATGCCAACGCCGCTTTAGGGGGATTTTCTTATTCAACCATCTTAAGAGTCCCTGGGTAAGTTCTGTTGCTGTCCTATTTATAATTAAGGAAGGACAAGCTAATGGGACAAGGGGCCAAACAAATGCTTAAGATAGCAGTCGTCCTGGTAAAGAAGTATTGAACATATTTATGATGTTATGTTTGGTACTTTCATCAGAGTGAAAACAAGAATCAATAGAAGAGACTCCTTGTAATATATTTAGGCTTGCTTTGCTCCTGTGTACTGTACAAGCCATGATATTCTACTGCATTATAACTTTCTGATTAAGGTAAGGAGAATCGTATCTTCAAAACTGGTTCTGCCTGCCCCTTCCTTTTAATGTCATACTACAAAGCACCCCTTAGCCTTAAAAGGTTATCATTCTGTTACAGATCGCTGTCTATAGTTACACAGTATTGCTCTATGTGTAAAGCAATACTACAGGGTTGCCTCTTCATGGCAGACTTCTTAACTGGCTCCTGCCCCACCGTTACTGCAAATCCCCAGAGTCAGGCACTGAAGTGGTAAAAAAAGGCCCACTTCTGGCCGTGTTAATCCACCTAAGCTTCAGTTATCTCCTATGTCAAATGACGATAAGAAAATCCACCTTATAGGCTTGTGGTACAGATAATGTATGTGCCTGAATGTGCTAAGTGTGCGTACTACCTGCTCAGTAAATAGCTGGTATTACTGAGATCATTACTGTCATCTCTGCCATCCCACTCTCTTACTTTGGAATTATGTCTTCTGTATCTTCTCCCAGTCTTACCAGCTAATCACAACACTTTTTTCTTCCCACACAACAAACAACGGTAGAGACTTCTCATATTCGTGGCTTATCTTCATCTTTTCACATTACTACTATGAGTCCTGCTCCCCAAAGCAGAAGGCAGAATTCAAACTCCAAGCCTCCCCCTACAGCTAGAACGCAGGCAGGTGACCCAGGCACTGTCAATCAGATACAGCCAAACCAGACTACCACTGGGAGCTCCCAGTGACAGAGGACGCAGCCTGGTAGGAAGCATCCCTTTGATGAGCAACAGTGGCTCCAGAAGTCTTCTCAGGCAGCAGTGGCTGCAGGTCAAGTTCAGGACTCCCTGCTACCGCAGTACCAGCTCCCCCAGAATCAAGTTCCTGGCACTCGCAGCATGGTGACAACGGGAGCAATGGTTTCCCTGACAGGAGCGTTCTGAGCTCTGGTTCTGGGCATTAATTCTAAAAGCTCAGCCTTGAATCTGTTTCCCTAGCTCTTGAAAAGATTCTGTGGGCAACCCAACAACCTGGAATAAAACTCTTTTCTGCTTAAGAGATGGATTCTGTCATGTGCAAGTAAGACCAATATGTAAATGAACCAATCTTTGGGTCTTTTCAATCGTGTGTACTTGTTGTCTGCTAAGAAATGATGTTTTACCTACCACAGATGTATGTTTTTCTGGATACATCTGAGTGCAGCACCTCTGTGAAATCCTAAGGATTCTGGCAGACCAGCCTCCAGATAAGTGGGATTTTACTAGACCTGAAAACTTTAAGGTGAGAAAATGCAATATAAGATTCTAACTCTTCTTTTCAGGAAAATATGTTCTTATTGAAACACATATTTAAGAAAGATATCTACAAGTTGGTCTAGTGAGACCATTATAAAGCAGCATTTTTATCTCTACATGTGGTACCAACAGGAAAACTAAGAAATTTGTATCAAAAGAGTTAGAAAAAAACGTAAAAGATTCATTTCGCTACATAGGAAACCAGATTATTGTGCTTTTAAGGTGAAGATTTAAAATCTCATCCTTATTACAGCTTTAAATTCTATGACTAAACTGTTAAACCATATATCCATACAGTAAAAACATTACATAGCTCTTAAAAAAATGAAATAGGCCTATATGTACCGACTTGAATAGTTACATATGACACAGTAAGTAAAAAAGGCAAGTTGCAGAACAATCCTTAGAATAAGCTCTCATTTCTATTTTAAAGCCAAAACCAACCCTGAATATGTTGGTATATGTGTACGTACACACGCTCACCTGGAAAGATGAGCCCCAAGTGCCCAATTATGGTAACCACCGGGCACAGGAGTAGAAGAAAGGGGCTCTTGCTTTTTGTTTTATAACCATCAAAACCAAGAACATGCTAGCAGTACAGTGACTTTTACTCTTTCTTGTACTTTTTTGTATTTTCCAAATATTACAGGATTAGAAATGTAGGTGATTTCCTTTTCCAAAAAATTAAAAAATGAATCCTACAAATGAAAAAAGACATCTCATATTCATCACCACACTAACCAAAAACATCAGATTATATTTTGATTTTACTCCTTTGTGAAGTAATCACATTTCTACATGATGTGAACTGAAAATTCACTGGGTGGCACACAAACAGTTAAGCGCTAGACTACTGGCTGAAAGGTCGGCAGCCTGAACCCACTGAGAGTCACCTCAGAAGACAGGCCTGGCGATCTGCTTCCAAAAGGTCACAGTCTTGAAAACCTTATGGAGCAGTTCTCCTCTGCAGACACAGGACCACGAGTCAGAACCGACTCAACAGCAACTAACAACAACAGGACATAACATCCATGTTAGATCAGACCTTTACAAAGATACTTAGCATTTTAACTTACACTAAAATCAGTAAGAATAATATTGTATTTTTCAGGTTTTTTTGTGAAGATTAAAGGATTATTATTAGAATAACCTTCCAAAGTGCATGAAACTTCAGGGGAAAAAAGGTAACAGTACGTTGTATGTTTTTATTTCTGATGCTTTGAAGTCTCAGCTGCATTTTCAACCAACCAAGTGCAAGCACCATATGATTTCTATATGTGCTTATGCAGCCAATGTGAGTCAAGCCTAGGTCCTTCCTGAGAGGCACTCTGCACAAGGATAACATACAGTGGAGTTAGCGATCAAAGGAAAACAAGCCAACTAAGGAGAAGGATGTTACTCTCTTTCTAATGCTCTCAACCAAAGACTGACAAAGGCCGATACCACACCAGCTAGAGCCAAGTCCATCTGAATAGATAAATCATACAAAAAACAGCAAAAATACCAGATACTTAAAGTATATAAGCAAGAAAAAAAAAAAGAAGCAAAGGGAATCAGTTCAAAGAATAAAGACAAGATTAACACACAAAACTTAGATGGGACCAGAAAATGGAAACACATTAGAAAAGGTCCACGTATTTAGAAAAATAAAGAAAATAAAGTGAGATGAAAACATGCTGAATCATAACAGAAGTGACAGCAAAAACAATGACCGAATTTAAACAAAGCCGCTATGGCAGAATTGGCTCAATGCCAACTAACAACAACGAGAGGCAGCCTTCCGCGTTGACCACATACACTTCAAGCGTGAGGTCCTATTGCTCTCAGCATGGAAGGTAACTGACGGTGGAATATGTCTCTCCAACAATTCCACCTGGCAGTAAGTTATTATTTATTTCTGACAAATGCACTCACCAGAAGGCAGAATCAGCTCCATGGTGTCATCGTCATATTCCACGTTCTTATCTGAAGGAAAAGCCTCAGCCTCACCAGCATCCTCCCCTTCCTTGTGATCTGGATAGCTGCTCCTGTAACAGTGAAATGGCAAAAACAGACTAGTACCTCAAATGTAATTAAAAGACATAAAATGTATTTGCAAATGTGGCAAACTCTGAGCTACCTAAAAGGGGACTGCCAGCTGAAAGAACTTTGGGGGGAAACAACTTGTTAGCATTTTCTCTGTAGTGAAAGTGAGCAAATGATGTACAACTGCATTCATTCACCCCAGGAAGGCAGCCAAACTTAGAGAGGACGAGGAGGAGAACACAGAGCAGCGGATAACCATTATAAAACAAGTTCCAGAACAGCACCGGACTGTCCAAGAGAACTTTCTGTGATGACGGAAATGCTCTGTCTGTGCTGCCCAACACGGCAGCTACTAGGCACATGTGGCTACTGAACATTTGAAATCCAACTGATGAAGTAAACTTTTAATTTAAATAACCACATGGTTACACCTAATGAGTGCCATACTGGATGGTACAGTTCTCAAAGAATCTCTGTGTTCCTAGAATTGTTCACAAATTCATATATTCACATATACACGTAGAAAATAACTGGAAAATTGCACATTAAAATGTTAACAGTAAGAGAGGCAACCCAATAGAAAAATGAATGAAAGATTTGATCAGATAGTTCACAAAAGATAACCAAATGGCCAATTTATACATAAAAGGGTTCCAAACTCATCATCAGGGACATGCAAATTAAAACCACAATGGGCTACCACTACATACCCGATAAAATGAAAAAAAGTCTTAGAGAGTCAGAACTTTCCCTCTACAAGTGTGGAGAACCACTTTGGAAAATGATTTGATGATATCTTCTAAAACTGGACATATACATATCCTCTGTCTTGATAAAGTTCCATTCCCAGGTATATACACAGTACGTATGTGTATATGTGTTTACCTCAAGATACATACTAGAATTACCTGGAGCCCTGATGGCGCAGTGGTTAAGAGCTCGCTACTAACCAAAAGGTCAGCAGTCTGAATCCACCAACCACTCCCTGGAAACCCTATGGGGCAGTTCTACTCTAAAAGGTCCCATACGGTCACTATGGGTCAGAATCGACTTGGTGACAATGAGAAAGAATTATCTAGTAGCATTATCCATAACAGCCTCAAAATGGAAACCAATCAAATGTGCATCATCAGTAGACTAAATATTGTGGTTCACACAACAGAATACTCTAGAATAATGAGAATGAATGATCTCAAACTGCTGCATGCCACTGAGTGAAGTCTGACTCAAAATGACCCTATATGCCAGAGCAGAACTGCCTCATAGAACTTCCTAGGCTGTAATCTTTACAGGAACAGATTGCCAGGTCTTTTTTCCTGCAGAACCGCTGGTGGGTTCAAGCCTTCAACCTTTCAGTTAGCAGCCAAGTGCTTAACCACTGCACCACCAGGGCTCCTTGATCTACAACTACATACTGATTATATGCATGAAAAGTCACAAACGTAAAGTTGCGTAAAAGCCAGACCCCAAACGGTATATTCTTTGTGATTCCATTTATAAAAAGTACAAAAACAAGCAAAACTAATCTATGCAGTTAGAAGTCAGAATAGTGGTTAACCCTGGAGATAGGAGTGGTAGCATCTGGGAGGAAGGGCAGGGAAACACCAGGGTACTGGTGATGTCGTTCTTGATCTAGGTGCTGGTTATGTGAGGGAGCTCAGTTTCAAATTTCATTGAACTGAATTATAGTAAGCGTTCACATATGCACTTTTCTATAAGTTTATTATTCTGCAATAAAATATCTGAAGTCCAGAATAAGAAGTTAGCAATAGTTATCTAGGGAGGGGTGGAATTACAGGCAATTCGTCATTTTTAACTGAGGTAATCTACATACAAGTGCTCAGAACTGTGTGTGGTGGGTAGAGTAAGCACGCAATAAATGATGGCTCTGCAGGTGAGAGCTTTCTATTTTCCAACTTTTCTTTATTGAACATTATTTAATTTTTTTTAAGGGGAAAATAATTTAACATTCATGGTTCACACTTTACACTTCTAGGCACAAGTAGAATAAAAGTCTACAGAGTCCAAAAAAACATCGTTTAAACTTAGGGAAATTCACTTCTGAACCATCTACATTAGTTATATATTTTAATTCAAATCAACAGTTTGAGCAACACTCAGTAAACAAGAGGTACTGCCCTTCTGACGCTCAGATCCTAGTAGGAGATGAGAGATAATGAGCAAATAATATATATGTCAAATGGTAGTAAGGGCTATGAAGAAAAATGAAGCAAGGTAAAAAGGACTAAAAAAACCAAATTCATTGCCGTTGAGTCAATTCTGTCTCATATCAACCCCACAGGACACAGCAGAACGGCCTCATATGATTTCCAAGGAGCAGCTGGTGGATTTGAACTGCCGACCTTTTGGTAAGCAGCTGAACTCTTAGCCACTTCGCCACCAGGGCTCCAAAAAGGACTGGGTGAGTGTATTTTACGTAAGGTTATCAAGAAAGAACACACTGAAGTAAAATTTATGCCAAGCCCTGAAAGAAGTGAGGGGCTGAGACATGTGACAATCTGAGGGAAGAGTATATAGACAAATGTCCTGAAAAACACATTTGATACATGAGAGGAATAGCTAGGAATCCAGGGTCCTTCCTGGGGCAATTAGTAAGAAATAGTAGAAAATGCCAGAAAGACAGCTAGGCCATATCATGTAGGGCCTTGTAGGCGATTATAAGGACTCTGGCTTTTATGCTGAGTAAGATGGGAAGCCAAGGGAGTGGAATTTGATCTGACTTTTGTTTAAAAGGATCCCTCTGGCTAGAGTGTTCAGTGCAGAATGTAGGGGGGTTAGAATGAAAGTAGGGAAACCAGGCAGGTGGGAGGCTACTCCAACAATTCAGGTGGCAGTAGCAGTGGAAGCCCTGAGAAGTGGTTAGATTCTGGAGATACCTGAAGGTAGATACAACAGGATTTGGTAAGGGAATGAATGTATGCATGAAAGGAAACCGAAGAGTAAAGGATGGCTCCAAGGTTTCTGGTTTAAGTAACTAGAAGGACAGAGTTCTCATCTACTTAGGAGCAGGTTAGGGGATTACCAGGAGTTAGATTTTCAAGATGTTCAGTTTGCACACCTTTGGACGCTCAAGTAGAACTGTCAAGTAGGCAGATGGATATGTAAGTCTGGAGCTGAGGAGAAGGCTATACTGGAGACAGAAATGTGGGAGTCATTAGCATATTGGAGGTACTGAACCTATGAGACTGGCTAGAATACCGCATAAAATCGCAAAGGGAGACTGAAGAGACAGGGTAAAGAGTGAGTGCTGCGGCACTCCAAGACAGCTGCCGCTTGCAGCCCCTGGACTCAATCCCTGGTATCTGCTTTAAGCCCTCTGATCACAATTGAGATCAAAAGGTGGCTATGAGACAGAATCGACTCCACAGGAACGGGTTTGGTTTTCTCGGTTTGGTTCAGAGATTACCTTCAAAAGGTAACGAGCAAAACAGCTTCTGAGCTTTTAACAACACAAATCAAAAAGAAGTTTTGGAGTCAGGCAAACATAAATTTGAGCTTGAGTTCATTCTCTACCAGATGTGTTAAAGTCAGTTTCTCATCCACAAAACTGGCCAGGAGCCCAGAGAAATAACCACCTCTCAGAAAGGTGTTGTAAGGGTTATTAAGAATACCTGGTCCAGTGCCAGACACATAGCAGCACATTACTAATATCACTCCAATGTAAATACGACCACCTCACTTCACTTCACACTGCAAACCACAGACATACCTAAAATCATAGAAGTCTGCAAATTCCAAAGCAGCATCGCCATCTGTGAAGAGCTTACAATGGCTCTTGTCAGTCATGTGTGCCTGTACAGCTTCTGTGGAGTAGAACGATTTCCCTTTCTCATTGCACCACAAGCAAATCTTCCCAACGCCAACTTTCTCCCCTGGAAAAATAATAAGGAAAAAATATGAAAGAAGCTTTTAGAAGGCAGATTAAGACTCATTGTTTATCTCCACAGTACAAAAACATTCATTGAAATTTTGATTTCCACAAAATAAGCAGGTATTTCAATCAAAGGTTTGATGTGAAACACAGAACTAATGCAGAGAAGGAGAACTACGTCATTCCCTTAGATCTACCCCTCAATAATGTGGTTTCTCCCTGTTAAAAAGAAAACTGTTGTACTTACCCAAATATCTAATCAGTCCCTTAAGATCAGAAAGATATTCTATATCAGGAATAAAAAAGCTGTGGACTTTAGTCATATGAGCCACATTCTTCATCAGGGAGCTTGAATGATGGGAACAAAATAAGCACTCTGTTACAGGGATGGCACCAAGGGGTGGGCGTTCCCCAGCCCCGTCCTCCTCGGCATCCTGCTCCTCTGCACCTTCTTCCATCTCCCCAGCATCCTCACATTCCAATTCTTCATCGGAATCCAGATCTTCCCAATCTTCAAGTTAGAGTTTTGAAAAACAAAGTCAGTTTAAGAAAAGTGGTAACCACAATCAAACATATCACAAAGATTCACAAACACAAGGTGGAACAGTTCCTACATTCAGGGAAACAGATGCCAATTACGTCCATCAAGGACAAATCCTTTTTTAAGATCTGAATTTCAGCTATTCATTTCCCACAGACCAGTATGTATGGCTACGAGATTCCTTCCCATACATGGTAACCTCCTGAAGGAAAGTCTGTTACTTCTTTCCTATGTCTCATGGTACCTAACCCAGAGCTGAGCACATGGTTAAGCGGCCTCATACCTGACTGAATGACGGCATTTTAAAAACTGTTAGAATCATGCTTGTATCTACTATTTCACAAGAATGCTGTGGCGTGTGTGTGTGGGGGGGGAGTAGTGCTATACGAATACATACAACATCAGTGTTAACAGGATGTGAGAGGAAAGAATGAAATCAAACTAAAAACCAAACCCACTACCGTCGAGTTGATTCTGACTCACAGTGACTCTGTAGGACAGAGTAGAACTGCCCCGTAAGGTTTCCAAGGCTGTAAATCTTTATGGAAGCAGACTGCAGCATCTTTCTCTCACAGAGTGGCTGCTGGGTTCGAACCACTGACCTTCCGGTTAGCAGCAGAGTGCTTAACCACTGCACTGCCAGGGTTCCCTCAAGGAATGAAATAAAGTCCATAAAGTCAAGGAGGTGGGGTTGCTGGCTCAAATCACACATTTCAGGTTAGACAGGTGACTGTGAACCCTCATTTTATTGTTTTGATAAAATTAAGGGCAAACCCATCATACCTGGAAAGCCACTAGAATCAGAAATTCTACATCAGATGGTGTGACATCAGCATGTCCTCCTATAAATCAAAAAACCAAACCAGCTGCCAGTGGAGTCGACTCCAACTCATGACGACCCCATGAGTGTCAGAATAGAGCTGTGCTCCATAGGGTTTTCAATGGCTGATTCTTTGGAAGCAGATCACCAGGCCTTTCTTCCTAGGCACCTCTGGGTGGGTTCACCAACCTTTAGTTAGTTGCGCCATTCAGTCTTCCAATTCATTCTACAAATATTTATTAAGCGCCTACTCCGTTTTCCCAGGTAATGTTTCAGGCCTTGAATATACAATAGTATATTAAACAAACACAATTCCCGTTGTGGATGCTGGCCAAATAAGGCATCTTAGCAAGCATCTAAGCCACCCTCACTCTTTAGTTCCACTCAAAAGCTGACCGCCACCTCGAGTGTCAATCCCCATTTCCCCCTTTCCGACAGGCCCATTACCATCTCCGTCCAGGTCCTCCTCCTCCTCCTCGCTCTCCTCCCCCTGCTGCTTTAACAACTTCTTCGCCTGCTGTTCAAACCACTGGAGCCGGGGCGGCTTCTCCGCCGGCTCTCGGTCGTGAGTCACACGGCCACCGTCTGCCAGCGCCACGGGACCCCTGGACTCGTCCCTCGGCGCCGAGGGGGCCTTCTTGGGCGACATGGATGGCTGCGCCTTGATGGCCTGCTGGATGGCCGCGTTCATGGCATCCTTGTCCACACTGTCGGCGCCCAGCCCCTTCTCCAGGTTCTTCTCGTTCATCATCTCCACCCTCCGACTCACCGCCTGCACCGCCTTCTTCTCCAGCTCCACGTGCCGCCGGGACTTGAGGTGGTTCTCGCAGGCGTTGAAGGAGGCGAACTTCTTGCTGCAGACGGTGCAGTAAGTGGCCGTGCCCTTGCTCTCCTGCTCCGCCATGGCCCTCTGCGCCCGCACCCGCTCCTGGAAGCCCTCGGCGGTGACCGGGGCCATGTCCGCCACTTTCCGTCGCAGGTTGTAGCGATGCCAATCCGTCTTGTAGTGGGCTCGCTGCATCTCCGCGTCGCGGAACGCCACCCGGCACGTGATGCACGTGTACATTGCCATCGCTAGGCGGGAAATAAGCCGCGACCTAGCTAGGAACCTAGTGACCAAAGCCTTGACCCCCACAAAACCCTCACGAGACCTTAACGCTCCTCAGCAGCCCCGCAGACTCAGCATACGCGCAGACTCCTAAATCTCTCTGAGGGAACTTCCGGCACACACCGGAAGTCAGTGCCACCTGGACGGGAAGTCCCGCCCCGCCATCCACAGCCACGCCCCATCGAGACGGCTGTAGCTAATCCGGGCCTGGCCAGCCAGCCCGATGGGTGGTAGTGATTGCGGGCGCTGCGTCGCAGGGTTCCTTCGTGGCTGTGCAGTGCGGCGTGACGTAATTAGGGCGGTGGCTGTGCGGTAAAGGCAGAGGTGGGCGGGGCAGCTGCGGCCCTGGCAACGCGAGGGGTGGGTCTGGTGTGACGACCGAGGGGCTCCGGGGCTCCGCACTATCCCCCGGAGCCGGTGAGTGGCTCTCGCCATTCCTGGGGCTTTTCTGTAGCCACCGGGTGGGACCGCCTGAGCATTGCCAGGCTGGCTGGAGGTGTTCGTGTGGAAACCGGAGAGGCCAGACCTGATCCGCGGCTGTTCGCAGGCGAAGTTGTGGAATGAAAAGTTTGCCAGCTAGGTGGAAATAGTGCAGCCAAGCCGCTGCCCAGTAGAAATATAACCCAGGTCACATACGGAACTTTAAATCTCTTAGTAGCCACATTTAAAAAAATAAAAGTTAAAAAAAAAAAAAAAAGGTTAATTACTTTTAGTGATATACCTTATTTAACCCAATATATCCATGGTATTTTCAGTCACTTCTTATGCATGTGAAAGATAGACATGAAACAGGAAGACAAGAATACTTGATGCATCCAAATTGTGTTGGTGAAGGATATTGAATATACCGTGGATTGCCAGAAGGAGGAACAAATCAGTCTTAGAAGAAATAAAACAAGAATGCTCGTTAGAAGCCAGGACAGAGAAACTTGGGCTCGCTTACCTTGGACATGTCGTTAAGAATGACCAATTGCTACAATAGGACATCATGGTTAGTAGAGGGACAGTGAAAACGAGGGAAACCCTAAATGAGATGGATTGACACAACAGCTGAAACAGTGGACTGAAACATGCCAACAGTGGTGAAGATGGCACAGGACCAGGCAACATTTCATTGTTACGCCCACTCGACAGCAACTAATAACATGCAAAATACTGTTTCAACATGTAATCAATTTAAAAGAATTTATGAGGTGTTTTGTATTCCTTTGTTGGTATTTAAGTCTTGGAAATCTGGTTTGTATTTTACCAGTACCAGTTGCTGTCATGGAGACCCCGTTTGTGTCAGAGTAGAACTGTGCTCCACAGGGTTTTCAACGGCTGATTTTTCATAAGTAAATCACCAGGCCTTTCTTCTGATGTGCCTCTGGGTGGACTCAAACTTCCAACATTGGTTGGCAGCCAAGTGCTTACTGATTGCACTACCCAAGGACTAGCTTAGCTTAACAAAAATAATGCCTACTACCAACTCTTTAATTGGGGTATAGTATCGTATAGGTATCTATTATTGTGTATCAAATTATCTTAAAATTTAGCAGTCACCAGGGCTCCTATACAACACACAGATTATCAAGCTAATCTTCCTAAACCATTTGCCCCCTGCTCGCAAATGGTTGTCTGTTGCCTAAGATAAAGTTTAAATTCCTTTGCCTGGCTTTCAACATCTTTCATAATCTTTCCCCATGCTGTCTATCCTTTATAATACTCTACTAGCTCTAAATTGACTAAAACACCCCTGCCCTCAAACAGTTTTTTATGACTTGTTAGGAACTATAATACAATGAAGACTATTTAGTACAACAAAATACAAAGAGCAATAGGGATTTGGAAGGGATATCTCATCCAGTTAGAGCAGAAAGTTTTCATTAAGAAGTTGACATTGAGGTGGGGCCAAGATGGTGGAGTAGTCAGATGGCTTCCTATATCCCTCTTACAACAAAGACCTGGAAAAACAAGTGATTTGATTGTATATGAATATCTAGGAGCCCTGAACAAGGCAAAGTAGAGGAATCGGACTGAGTGGCGGGGGGAGAGGGAGACGGTTCTGAAGAAGTGAGAAGTGCTGGACTGCAGCTGCAGCAGCAGCTCTTCAGCCCCGACTGGCTCCGAGGTACACAGTGAAGCAGGCAAACAGCTGCACGCAGCTCTGGAGGCATTTTCCACATCGAGAGAGATCCAGCGGCAGAGATTCTGCTTGGACACTCCGAACCAGCAAAAAGCAGCTCCCAAGTGGCTAAAGATAAGTACATGCGTGCGGCATTTCGCGGGGATTTAAAAAAAAAAAGCCCATTTGGGAAAACCTCTCTCGCTTTTACCTCCTCCCTCCCCACTCTGCACCCTGAGTCTGCTGGGCCGGAAGTAGATCCCCAAAGTCACCCTGACCCATTCTCCTGGCTGTGGAGAGGGAACAAATAAGCTACTGGCTCCCGTAAGCTAGGAACACAGGGTCAGCACAGCTCCTTTGCTAGGCACAGGCATAAAGGGTCCACAGACTCTGAGTGCCTTACACCCCTGTATAGACTTCTGGGGACCCATCTCAACAGCGTTAGCCCTCACTACCACAGTACAACAGGGTAAACATCTGAAGTTTAACTTCAACTGTTTCAGCTGTGAAGTGGCAGATTTGTGAGCCTCGACACAGCCCTGCCCCTTAAGCAGGCACCTTTACCAATCTGCACCAGGGGCTTGAGGACCGGTGGCATCACCTACGCCACCCAGTCAACTGCTACAGGAGTTGAAGAAAAAGTAGTGCCCTCGAGCCTTTACAGGCAACAGAGTGGGGTGCTCATGGTCCGGCTGCAAAACTCACCTACCTACTCACCCTAGAGAATAGGGACACGCTTTCAGACTCTCAGGGGCAGCTGTCAGCCCCCTGCCTGGCTCAGTGCGTGATCCCCTACCACAGCGAGTCCAGGGCCTGCACCAATCACCCATGCCTCTCTAGGACTGGGGGTGAGAGCCTGCATCACACACTTGGTGACCGACTGCCTGGACACCTGAGCTGAACCCATATAGGAAAATTTAATGGACTCCTGTGTGCACATAGTTACAGAACTAACTACCTGGTGACAGGACATTAGAGCTTCAAAGGCGCCAATAATCCAACTAGCACACAGGAGCAGCCTATTGGGGCATATCAAAACAAAACAAAACAAGAAGCTAGGACTCACTAAACAAATATAAAATAAAATTATAATAACTTATTGATGGGTTGGAGACAACAGTCAATATCAAATCACATAAACAGGCAGTCCATGATGGCTTCAGCAAGCTCCCAAAATAAAGAATCAATAAATTCTCTGGAGGAAGAGATTTTTTTGGAATTACCAGAGGCAGAATACAAAAGATTAATATACAGAAATCTTCTAGAAATTAGAATGGAAATTTGACAAAATGCAGAAACTTCCAAGGACCATACAAAGTAGTAGCGGAACTTAAAAAAGTTATTCAAGAACATAATGACAAATTTAATAGGCTGCAAGAATCCATAGACAGTAATCAGAAATCCAGAAGATTAACAATAAAATTTCAGAATTAGACAACTCAACAGAAAGTCATAGGAGCAGAATTGAGGCAGTAGAAGTTAGAATTAGTGACATTGAAGATAAAGCACTTCATGCCAACTTGTTTGAGGAAAAATCAGATTAAAGAATTAAAAAGAATGAAGAAACTCTAAGAGTCATGTGGGACTGTATCAAGAGAAATAACCTACGAGTGATTGGAATACCAGAACGGGGGGATAACAGAAAGTATAGAGAAAATTGTTGAAGATTTGTTGACAGAAAACTTCCCTGATATCATGAAAGATGAGAAGATATCTATCCAAGATGCTCATCGAACCCCACATAAGGTAGATGCCAAAAGAAAGTCACCAAGACATATTATAATCAAACTTACCCAAACCAAAGATAAAGAGAGAATTTTAAGAGTGTCTAGGGATAAAAGAAATGTCATCTACAAAGGAGAGTCAATTAGAATAAGCTCGGACTACTCAGCAGAAACCATGCAGGCAAGAAGGCAATGGGATGACATATATAAAGCCTTGAAGGAAAACAACTGCCAGCCAAGAATTATATATCC
>NW_004444052.1:4204700-4205849 GCF_000243295.1 Trichechus manatus latirostris
CAAAATTCTAGCCAATAGAATTCAGCAACATATCAAAAAAATAATTCACCATGACCAAGCAGGATTCATACTAGGTATGTAGTAAGATTTGTTGGACCAATGAAGACTCTACTGTAGTTACTGAAATTTGTACCAATGATTATTAAGAAGCACAATTCAAAATACAGAATCACAGTGATTTAGCAGTTATTAGCCAATCTGAAAAGGTGAAATTTTAATGATTTCACCCATTTGTAATGTTAATATATACTAATGATTCAGCAACATCCCTTGAACACCGACAGACATGGCTCTGGTAGCATGCTTGTCTATTTCCCACTTTTGCCTCTTAGAACATATGCCAAATAAAATCTTTCTTCTAAATGCTCATGATCATTAGCCATTAGAGAAATGCAGATCAAAACTACAATGAGATATCATCTCACCCCCACAAGGCTAGCCTTAATCCAAAAAACACAAAATAATAAATGCTGGAGAGGTTGTAGAGAGACTGGAACACTTATACACTGTTGGTCGGAATGTTAAATGGTACAACCACTTTGGAAATCAATTTGGCACTTCCTTCAAAAGCTAGAAATGGAAGTACCATATGATCCAGCTATTCCGCTCCTTGGAATATATCCTTGAGAAATAACAGCCATTACACGAATAGATATATGCACACCCATGTTCATTGCAGCACTATTCACAATAGCAAAAAGATGGAAACAACCTAGGTGTCCGTCAGTGGACAAATGGATAAACAAATTATGGTATATCCACACAATGGAATATTACACAATGATAAAGAACAACAATGAAGCTGTGAAATAGCATATAACATGGTGGAAGCTGGAACTTATGCTGAGTGAATTTACTCATTCACAGAAGGACAAATACTGTATAAGACCACTATTATAAGAACTCAAGAAAAGGTTTAAACATAGAAGAAAACATTCTTTGATGGTTACGGGGTGGGGAGGGAGGATGAGTGTTATTTACTAACTAGATAGTAGATAAGAATCATCTTAGGTGAAGGGAAGGACAGCACACACTACAGGGGAAGTCAGCACAACTGTACTAAACCAAAGCGAAGAAGTTTCCTGAATACAATCAAATACTTTGAGAGACAGAGTAGCAGGGGTAGGGGTCTGGGACCATGCTTTCAGG
>NW_004444052.1:4205972-4261848 GCF_000243295.1 Trichechus manatus latirostris
CCATCTAAGATGCATCAATTGGTCCCAACCACCTGGAGTAAAGGAGAATGAAGAACACCAAAGACACAAGGAAAGTATTAGCCCAAGAGACAGAATGGGCCACATAAACCAGAGACTTCATCAGCCTGAGACCAGAAGAACTAGGTGGCTCCCGGCTACCACCAGTGACTGCCCTGAGAGGGAACACAACAGAGAGTCCCTGATGGAGCAGCAGCAGGATGAGTTGCAGAACAAAGATTCTAGTAAGAGGACCAGACTTAATGGTCTGAGACTGGAAGTACCCCAGAAAGCATGGCCCCTGGACTCTCTATCAGCCCAGAAATAAAACAATTTCCAAGGCCAACTCTTCAGACAGGGATTGGACTGCACTGTGGGACATAAAGTGATACTTGTGAAGAGTGTGCCTCTTAGTCAAGTAGATACAAGAGACCAAAGGGGCAGCTTCTGTCCAGAGGTGAGATGGGAAGGCAGAGAGTTAGGAGCTGGTTGAATGGTCATGGGGAATCAGCGGCGGAAAGGAGGAGTGTGCTGTCGGAGAATGGGGTGAGCAATTAGGGTCACATAACAATGTATGTGTAAAATTTTGCATGGGAGACTAACTTGAAATGTAAACTTCATTTAACTACAACAATTAAAAAAAAAAAGTTGACATTTCAGATGGGTCCTGAAAAAGCAGGAAGATTGAGGACTTCATCAGCAAGTGGAAAAGGAGGTGAACCAGGTAGAAGAAATACTGTGGAGGAAGGAAAATAAGGGCATATTTAGGAAGAGCATAAATCTAGTTTGGTTGAAACAAACGATACTAGTAAAGGAGGCAAAATAAGACTGAAAAGTGTTAAGACATCATTGGGTAAAGCCTTTCCATTTCTGAAACACATAAATCCCTGTTGTGTTGTTAGCTGCCATAGAGTTGTCCCCCCAACTCGTCATGACCCTCAGAACAAAATGCTTCCCAGTCATCCATCTTAGAGGAAACTCTGCAGAAGCCTGTTCAGCATCATAGCAACACGCAAGTCTCCACTGATAGTCAGATGGTGGCTGTGCATGAGGTGCATTGGTCAGGATCAAACCTGGGTCTCCAGCACGGAAGGTGAGAATTCTGCCACTGAGCCACCATGGACCTCATCTGTGGATCCCTACTGTTTATCAAATGAAGACTCAACAGCAGACTCTGGAATTCAAGAACCACATTGCTGTGTGTACTGACATAGTTTGGAATTAAGTGAACTATCTTAAGGGCTATGTCACAGTATCCAAAACAAATTCTAATTTTCAGTATTTTGAAATCTATTTTTGTTATGAGCAGTCTCAGTTTACATTTTTCTATAGAGCTCATTGTGTGCTCACACAGTTTAGTAATATTTTTGATAATATTCTCAGCAAAGATTGGATGCATTAAGTAAGACAGTACTCTGTTGCCTCCATGAACAACTGCCTCCTTTGTCATGAAACTAGAAGAACTGGATGGTGCCCAGTTACCATTACTAAACATTTTGATCAAAATTCCATAGAAGATCCTGATCCAAAGGGGGGAAATGCAGAACAGAATTTCAAATTTTCATTAACTTGAGACTTTCTGGAGCCATGGAGACTGGATGAACCCCTGAAACTATTGCCCTGAGATAATCTTTAAACCTTAAACCAAAAATACTCCCTGAAGTCTTCTTAAAATCAACCAATAGTTTAGCTTAACTAGTAAAGAGCCCTGGTGGTGCAGTGGTTAAGAACTCGGCTGCTAACCAAAACGTCAGCAGTTTGAATCCACCAGCTGCTTCTTGGAAACCCTATGGGGCAATTCTACTCTGTCCTATAGGGTTGCTGTGAGTCGGAATCGACTTGAAGGCAGTGGGTTTGGCTTTGGGGTTTAATTGTAGAGTTGTGATGATTAAACATCCTAACTGTAATTGTTTTCTATACTTTAGACCCAGGATTGGCAAACTTTTTCTGTAAAGGGCCAGGTAGTATTTCAGGCTTTGTAGACCTATAGTCTCTGTTGCAACCATTTGATTTTGCTATCATGGCATAAAAGTGGCCATAGATAATACCCAAATGAATGAGCTTGGCTGTTTTCCAATAAAACTTTATTTATGGATGCTGAAATTTGAATTTCATATATTTTTTTCATGCCACAAAATATTATTCTCTTGGTTTTTTTTCAACTATTTAAAAATGTAAAAAATAATTCTTAGCTTGCAGGCCATACAAAAATAGGTGGCAGGCCAGATTTGGCCCACAAGACATAGTTTGCCAACCCTAATCTTAAACCCTTAATCCTCACAACATCCTGTGAGGTAGGTACTATTACATCTTAATTTTGTAGATTAGAAAATCAAGCAGAGAGATGTTAGGTGACTTTCTCAGAGTCCCACAGGCAGTGTTAGAACCTCATACATGGTCCACAGAGTCATCTAAAGTAATAGACATTTTGCAACATTGTCCATCCAGTTATTCCACAAACCTTTATTGGACTATGAGCCTAACAACAGTGCTAGGCCCATGATAGCCATTAAAAAAAACTTACAGTTTTCTTGCGACTAGGTACTTGTTAATTGCCTTTGTTTTAATGTTTATAAAGAGTCAGGGGAAAAAAAATCAATATCTTGGTTTTTATATAGCCTTTTTCCTCCCTGAAAAGTGCTTCAGGCATACTTTCTTTTCATTCATTTCAAAGCATCCTGGTGTGAGAGCATAAGAATTTGTTACTCTTTGGGAAATTGAGGCCATGGCTTGGGAATGTTATGCGACTTTATCTTGTGTCTTAGGACCATAATTTTTTTTTTTTAAATTGTACTTTAGATGAAAAGTTTACAGAACCAACTTTTCATTAAACCATACACACATTGTTTTATGACATTTGTTACCAACCCCACGACATGTCAACACTCTCCCTTCTCGACCTTGGGTTTCTCATTACCAGCTTTCCTGGTCCCTCCTGCCTTCTAGTCCTTGCCTTTTGGCTAGTATGCCCCTTTAGTCTCCTTTTGTTTTATGGGCCTGTCTAATCTTTGGATGAAGGGTGAACCTCAGGAGTGGCTTCAGTACTGAGCTAAAAGGGTGTCCAGGGGCCATACTATCAGCGTTTCTTAAGTCTCTGTCAGGCCAGTAAGTCTGGTCTTTTTTTGTGAGTTAGAATTTTGTTCTACATTTTTCTCCAGCTCTGTCTGGGACCCTCTGTTGTGATCCCTGTCAGAGCAGTCAGTGGTGGTAGCCAGGCACCATCTAGTTGTACTGGACTCAAGTCTGGTGGAGGCCGTGGTAGTTGCAGTCCATTAGTCCTTTGGACTAATCTTTCCCTTGTGTCTTTAGTTTTCTTTATTCTCCCTTGCTTCCGAAGGGGTGAGACCAGTGGATTATCTTAGATGGACACTCACAGGCTTTTAAGACCCCAGACGCTACTCACCAAGGTACAATGTAGAACATTTTCTTTATAAACTGTTATGCAAATTGAGCTAGTTGTTCCCGAGACCATGGTTGGATCCTAACATGAATGTCAGAACTAGAACCCATATTTCCAGCTTTCCTTCCCAATATAAATGCTGTGGTGAAAGTAGAGAAAGAATACACAAAAATACAGCTGAGCCTTTTTAACTCCATCATGATACAAACGGTCTGGGACCTAACAGTAGTTCAGTCAGAGTTGTCAAAATAATTTCCTATCTTGCTATTAACACAGCTGGAGCAGTGGAAAGAAATATACCAATTTAAATTACTAAAGAAAATTTAAATCACTTTTTCCCCCTTAAAATAAGTGTAGATTTCCCCAAGACTATAGCCCCCAGGGAAACCTGGTGGCGTAGTGGTTGAGAGCTACAATGGCTAACCAGAATGTCGGCAGTTTGAATCCACCAGGCGCCTCTTGGAAATCCTATGGGGCAGTTCTACTCTGTCCTTTAGGGTCACTCTGAGTTGGAATCAACCCAACAGCAACAGGTTTGGTTTTTTTTTTTTTTTGGTATAGCCCCCAGACACCCTTTTAACTCAGTACTGAAGTCACTCCTGAGGCTCACTCTTCAGCCAAAGATTAGACAGGCCATAAAACAAACAATAACCCATGTAGCTCAACTACATATACGAGAGTAAATGGGCATACCTGCCCAAGGGCAAGGACGAGAAGGCAGGTGGGGACAGGAAAGCTGGACGAATGGAAACGGGGAACCCATGTTTGAGAAGGGAAGACAGTTCACGCATCGCGGGGTTGACAACCAATGTCACAGAGCAATATGTGTATTACTTGTTTAATGAGAAACTAATTTGCTCTGTGAACCTTCATCTAAAGTACAATAAAAAATAAGTGCAGATTTGCTTCTTGCTGAAACCAGTAGCATGCTGGCATTGGCCATTTTTTTAAAGGAAGAAAGTCGCACTTATTTCACATACAAAAGTGAGATGCTCAAAACGCATAGAGACCAAAGTTTATTTGTGGTTACCAGGGGCAGAAGTGAGGAGGGAATTGGGGGTTATTGCTTATGGGGTACTGAGTTTCTGTTAAGGGTGATGAAAAAGTTTGGAAGCAGATAGTGGTGATGGCTGCCCAGCACGGAAAACATAATTAATGTCTCCGAATTGTACACATAAAAATGGTTGAAATGGCAAATGTTCTATATTTCACCACAACAAGTTTTTTTAAGTGAGATGCATAAATATATTATGGATATTTGCCAATTGCAAAACCTTATAAATACTTCCCCCTAATATTCTACTAAATTGGGGAGAGGGCAGTTTTTTTAAAAATCACCTTTGAAGATTTTTAGGGTAAAGGGAAAAAAAGGGGGGGGTCTTCAGAATGAGAAGGTAAGCACTGTTTCCAGCCTGAACTGATCTTGCAAAGCAAGCTTCAACTTCTTGAGCTCTGCTTTACTGTTTCAGGTCAAAATGCACGATCAATGTATGCTATTCCCATTGTATGGTTTTGCTCAGCATATCGTACAAGAAGTGGGAAAAACATTGTTCCACAACGTTTCTATAATTAAAAAAAAGTCATGGTTCACATCTTAATTATTGTACTCCACTTTCATCTTATAAGCCATTCTTTAGCAGTTTTTTCAGATATGGGGAAAATAGTACTATAGCTATAAATTCTCATGATAAAGGATATGTGGTCACCTACTCTATGAGATTCACTGAGTTGATTTGCTACTATAACTTAAAACTAGGGACAGGATTATATCCAACCATCCTCCCGCACCCCTAAAAACACGCACGCACACAAAGCCCCTGAATACCCACGTGTTTGTTTGAACTGAAAGTTTTAAGAAAAGTACCATTATTGTATTGTGTAGATTTCTATTCACATACATCCTTGAGTAAATATTAAAGTGCGTGTATGTTTATAATGCTATAATGTATAGAGAGATAGTATGTCTCCTCCACAGTGCTGGTAACACACTTTTCTATCCTACCAATCTCCCCATTCCCAAACCCCTTTTAATTTACAGCTTACTGTATTCTACCTTTATTGTTCATATCACACATCATCAGCCCTTGAGTTTATCTTCTTGTAAATTTGTTCAGTCACTTGTAACACCTTCTTTAATTACCTGGATTATTTAACTTCTTGTTTTTCCCTCAGTGAAGAAATTGAAATGGCCTTTAACCTTTTTCACTTCAAGGTCAAGAATTTTTTTTAAGGTGAAGAAATGTGCATGTTAAAAAAAGAAACTTGGAAACGGCTATTTTATAAATACGTGACTGTATTTTTCTTCATGCCCAGAAACTCTGATCGAATGGAATTCAGGTATATTCCTCCAAAATCCACACAGTTCAAAGATCTAACATCAAGTTTTCATTTGTACCAAAATGGGCAAGATAATGAAGGCACAGGCGCACTTTCTATGAATAAAGGACATCAAATACAGTCACCAGGCACTAATGACACAGAAGCATGAGTGTCCAATCACGAAAAGCAGATGTTCAAAGTCCTCAGTAACTTTTCTCCCTTTAACATTTGGCAAAATTCAGTCTAGATATTTTAATACCTCAGAAAGAAAAAATAAATAAGAGATACTGCATTATAAATGTCAGGTTACCTATAATGAGTCTTCAGAAATATAAGAAGGGTTAAAAGGAAGGGAAGGGAAAAAAGATTTCCTCTAGGATTATCCATCCTTTCTGAGGGTCTCAGATGTTCGTGTCTGTAGAAATGCCAGCTGTACCTGAAGATCTGAGAAGTTTTGGGTAGTTGCTGACATGGTCCCTCAACACTATGAAAAGTCTGTATTACAATCATAAATCACAAAACTAGCTTGATTTCTGCTTTTTAGTTAAAAACCGGACGCCAAATGTGATTATTTAAAGGTGATCTAAAAAGTTTAAAATAAAGGAAGAGATATAGTCTAGCTTCCCAATAAAAAAAAGGATTACCTATTTAGACAAATGGCAAATAAATATACTTTAAAGCCAAACAAGTTCCTCTCCTCTATCTATACATAGTAGGAAAACAAGCCTGTTGTTTCTCTACCGCTGACGACCACATCACTCATAGAATACATTAGGAATTAGTTTCACAATTGTAGGAGACTTTTCCCATAATGTAATATAAAAGAGGAGGGTTTAAGCTGGGTCTGAGCAGGCAGAAGAGATCTGTACTGACAACGTCCCTATTACAAGCAGATGACAATGAACAACAAAACAGCGGGATCTGTTTACGTCATAACTACCGTCTATGTGATGTACAGCTACTTGCTTGCCCTGGGTTAATGTCACCCACTGCAAGACTAGAGGTGGCAGTCACAGAGCATGCCACTTTACAAGTAAGCCTAAGTCTACAACTGCAGAAATAACATGGACATGTATCAGCCTATTCAAAGTAGTTAAATGGACATATTTTTTAATTTTCCTAGGAAATTCATTTTGATAGTATTTTCCAAGTCCTTCGACTAAAGATACTTTGATTATTTTCGTCTTTTTACATCAGAGTCTACCAAAAGTTTTGTTTTGTTTTGTTTTGCTTCCAAGTATCAGGAACAAGGGCACTGATACAGCAAGTATTCACAATCGTTGCTATTTTTCAGTGGGTTACAATAAACTGTTCTGCATGCTTAAAAAGTTAATTGTAAAGAAAAATAAAGAATACTTACAGGAGGATCTCAACAATTTGGTTTTTTTTTCTTTTTGTTTTAAAAACAGCCTCTAATATTCATCTCTGACAACACAGTATGTATATATATATATATAAAGTTCCTTTCCATGCTTATTACATAAAAATAACTATCAGAAATATCAATCTATCAGTGACAGCTGATATATATCCAATTAATTCACTGCTGAAGGGAAAGTAAGAAAAAAAATCTAAAGTAATCATTAAAGCTCAGAGTTCAAATTTTTTTTCCTTTTTCCTTTTTTTTTTTTTTTTTTTGCGTGTTTGAAATTTTTTGATGGTTTATCTGTGTTCTGTTGCAAGCTGATTCCCAGGTTAATGGCCTCCCAGGAGATTGGAAAGGAAGCCTGAAGACTTCTTACTTTGCTGTGCTTCTGCTTTCTGGTCTTGTGTAAGTCCCAATTCACTCTCAATTTGATCAAGCTCTGCCTGGTCCAGTAGTTCAAAGTCATCACCTTCTTCAGCGTCTGTGTCCTCTCCTAGGCTGGGTGCAGCCTGAGAAAGTGCTTGCTGCACACCCTCTAACTGGTCTTTGATAGCAGCAGTCACTGCAGCTGTAATGACGTCCCCAGCCAGGTTGCTCATCAAGTGAAAGGCTTGGTCACTGTTCAGAGGAAGGGTGAGACCAGCTGCTGACTGGTTCTCTTTGCTCGGTCTGTGGCCACCGTCCAACTGTTCCTTTTTTCTCTTGAGCTCAACAGGCAAGCCAATGCTTAATTCATCTTCATCATTTGTTCCCATGCCATTTTCTAGAGATGGAAATTCTGAAAGTTCTTGAGAGAAAGCTTCCTGCTCGCTAGGTCGGTCAAGATCTGTGAAATGTATAAAAGAAGTCCACGTGTAAGCACCATAACAAAGATAAAGCAAACATCTGTGTCTAACGAGATCTGATTTTAATCTGAACGCTGTGGTCAGCCTTGACATTCATCTAGCCCCCCAGGTCAACTGGAATCACTTAGGTGGTTAAGCACACAAACACTACATGTGTGCCCTAGATTTTTTAGCTTTTTTGTTAAGCACAAAACTGTATATGTAATGACTTAATGTTCAATCTCGTCTAACATTAGCTTGGGGCTCTGACTAAAGTTTAAATGTTCATCATAAACAAATATTCCATCGAGCCCTTGTGCTGGGAATAGTTTAGCTTAAACCAATGTATAGATGTGTGATCATGAAATAAAAAATATTACAACTAGATGTTTTCATGGATTCTGGTACAATTAATGGTGAATACTATCCAACCCCAGCATTTTTATACATGGAGATGAATTTGAGTATGCCTAAACCTGTGTTTGTTTAAAGCAATGAAATAAAAGAAGCTACTGCTCCGTCTTGTAAAGAACAAACCAATCTGTCTTGGAAGGAGAACACCAGAATGTTCATTAGAAGGATGGCGAGATTTTGTCTCACATACTTTGGACATGTTATCGGGAGGGACCAGTCCCTGGAGAAGGACATCATGCTTGGTAAAACAGAGGGTCAGGTGAAAAACAGGAAGACCCTCAACGAGATGGGTTGACACAGTGGCTGCAACAATGAGCTCAAACATAGCAATGACTGTGAGGATACTGCAGGGCTGGACAGTATTTCGTTCTGTTGTACATAGGGTCAGCTATGACTTGGAAACTGACTTGACAGCACCTAATGACAACAACTGCTCCTTCTATTTCATATTTAATCCAAGAGCTTATGGAAACATTTGGCTCTCCAAAAACAGAGCTGAAATTGATCGTACCTTTTAACCTAATTCTGGTCCTTGAAGAGTTGCCATTGAGTCGACTCTGACTCACGGTGACCCCATGTGTGTCAGAGTAGAACTGTACTCCCTAGGGATTTCAATGGATGATTTTTCAGAAGTAGATCACCAGACCTTTCTTCTGAGGTACCTCTGGGCAGATGTGAATCTCCAGCCCTTCAGTTAACAGCCAAGTGCATACGCATACACACACACACACACACACACACACACACACACACACACACACACACACACACACACACACACACGAACACTTTAAGATTCAAGATACTTGAAAGCAATGTCAGGTTGGGGGCAGGCAGTGATTTTAGTGTTTTCACTTTTTATAGATAAAACAGGTGAAAATCTATTAGTAAAAAAGTTAATTCCTTGCAACAGGGATTTAAAATCTTCAATTTAATTAATTTAATGAGAAGCTTTATATGTGGACTGGATTATTCCCTTTTGTTACATAAATCTGAGATGGATGCTCAAGAACAACGTACAATGTTATCTTGGTCTTTAGTATATGAGCAAAATTGTAGATAATGAGAGTTCGTGGTGCTTAAGTGGACTTCAGGGGTCTTCTTCCTCTAATGCACTTGAAAAATGAGGAAATTGAAGTCCACAGAAATTACGGCACCTGTCCAAGGTCACAATTAACTAGTGACAAAGGTAAGACCACACTTGGTTCTCCCAACCTCCAACCAGTCTCCTTTCACATCACTGCCCAGCCTCCCTCCTTCCTATAAAAAAGAGTGTATTCTTACTTGTAAAATATGTAAAAAACAGTTTACTCATGATCCTTATTCAGAGTCTGCTCATACTTTCAGTGCATGGCTCAGATGACTTAAAATAATCCAATAATCCAATGAGTCCAGCAAAAGCTAAGGTCAGTGTACAAGAGCTGTCTCTCTTGATTTCGGTAATAGATGTGGTCTGTACCTCTGTTTGCATTAGTAAAGAATGCAGTGCTTTTTTAACTTTGAAGAAAAATATGAGAAACTTTGCAGCCAGCTTTGGACTTGGGGAACTTGCCCTTCCTTCTTCAGCATCTCTACTCCCTTTAAAAAAAATTGTTTTTAAATTTTGGTGAAAAATAGATAACAAAACATTTCAACCATTTTTATGTGCATAATTCAGTAACATTAATTACGTTCACCTCTTCAGTCCCTTATGAGGACTAGGCTTGAATAATGGAGTCCCTGGGTGGCACAAACTATTAAGCACTCAGATAGTAACTGGAAAGGTTGGTGGTTTGAATCCACCCAGAGGTGCCTTGGAAGAAAGACATGGCAATCTACTTCCAAAAAATCAGCCATTAAAAATTCTTTGGAGCACAGTTCTACTCTGACATACCCGGGCTCATCACGAGCTGGAATCGACTCAATGGCAACTGTTTTTGGCCTGTATGGGGTTAGCTTCTCCATCCCCTCCCCCCACTACTGCAATAAACAGTGCCACTAGACATTTCAGAAGTTAATTGTTTTCATTGTCAATTTTTTTATTTGTTTTCAAAATAAAGGCAGATTTGGACACCTACTTAGACTTTTTTTTCTCAAGCTTTTAAAAATAAGTGTTAGAAAGATATTAATTCACAAACCATAAAACTCACCCTTTTAAAGTATACAATTCAGTGGTGTTTAGTATAGGCACAAAGTTTTGCATCTATCACCGTTATTTAATTCTAGGACATTTCCATCACTCCAGAAAGCAAACCCATATTCAGTAGCAGTTGCTCCCCACCCACCTCTCCCACCACCCCCAGGCAACCATAATCTACTTTCCATGTCTACAGATTTGCCAGTTCTGGACATTTCATATAAATGGAGTCACAGAAAAGGTGATCTTTTGTGTCTGGATTCTCTCACTTAGCATAGTGTTTTTAAGGTTCATCCATGTTCTAACATGTCTCAGTATTTCCTTTCTTTTTATAGCCAAATAATATTCCATTGTATGGATATACCATATTTTATTTACCCATTGTAATGGTTAAGATTTAGCAGCTGACAGAAGTTACATATTTTTGTATGAACTCATAATAATAAAAAAAATAAAAGTCTCCAAAAATATGAACCTACCGTCAGATGTGTCTGTCTGTGGAGTGTATCCTTCTGAAAGGTTGAAGGTCCCGTTATCCGTCCAGGATACCTCTGATACGTCAGTGTCCGATACAGATAATTCTTTGGCAGCAACCGTGAGGCTAATCTGTGTCAACGTAAGTGAAATACCAGTGGCACATTTAAAATTTCTAATGAAAATCTTTTGAAAAATCCATACTAAGACCAAAAAATGTTCAAACGAAAGTCAGCATTATTATTATTATTTTTTCCTTTTGAGATTGTTCAATCACCTTGTAGAAGCAGGAGGCATCTATCAAGAAAACCGTTCAGCTTTGGTGCATGTAAATACATTTACAGTCAAATGACACCGGAGAAAATGGACAACTAAATGACAAATACCTTAGGACAAAGAGCTGAAAAGTCTAATTCACTGTCATCCTTGTGACTTTTTTCTTTATCTGCTTCTGTTGAGAAAAAAATGTGGAAGTTTTCAGTTTCCTGGCCAGCTGAGACATACTGTATTTTTGTTATGAATTATATATTCTTACCCACATTCCTCATATTCTCCAATGCCTCCATATTAATTAAATGTTTTCACATAACAAGCTTCACATATTTGCAAAATGCTTGATTTCCGAAGGAAATGGTCTCATATCAGTAGTTCTCCAAGTGTGTTCCCTGGGCCAGTAGCATCAGCATCCCTGGAAACTTGTTAAATATGCAAATTCTCAGGCCCTACTCTAGACCTACTGAATCAGAGGTTTGGGAAGGAGGGAGGCAACAGTCTGAGCTTTAATGAGCCCTCCAAGTGATTCTGATGCAGGCTATAGTTTGAGAATCACTGTTCCATAAGGTAATAAACCAGATTAAGAAGTAAAAAATGATCACATTGGTTTCCCCTATTTTCTTTAGTTGCTTTTCCAATCCCTTCTTTTATATATATATATATTTTTATTTTTTCCAATCTCTTCTTATCTGACTTCCTAACCCTTTCCTATCTATGTCAATTTTCCATTTGCAGTAGTCCAACCCAAAATAAAACAATTGAAACAAAGAAAATGAATCATAAATAGAAAATACAGACTTGTTTAACCCTCTTCTCCCTCCCCTGACAATTTGGATAAGAAGTCAATTTATTTAAGTGTATGACTGAGAAGAGAATAAAAGTCTAAGACTATATTATTTTTTTGGATTATCTTTTGTAACAATATTTATTACAAGGCTAAAAGTACCTTGCAATGTATTAAAAGTGATTTATGTCATAATAAAATTCATGAATGGAATCTAAAGTTCAAGCTTTACCTACCAGATCTCTCACGTCTCTTCTGATTAATATATTCCCCAATTCCAAAGTCTAGTTTCAACAGAACTGACTTGATTTTGTTGTATAGTTTTTGTCCAATATCGTTACACTTAAACAGTGGACACAAAAATGCAAACAGTACTGAAATATAAGAAGGAAGATAGGTATAGGTTAGATAATCTTTCTTTCAGAAGGCTACATCTTAGAATTCCACAAAAAACTACTTCAGTTCCCTTACTGACAAATAAGAGTTTATTTCTGAAGGAAATGCTTCTGTGAAATAAATTCATAATTTCTATTCTACCCCCTGTAATTAAAATATTTTAATACACAGGCAGACACACACACACACACACACACACACACACATACACACACATACACAACGCTTACAGTCACTGTTTCCAAAGACTATCAATTACATCAACTCCCTCCTCTCAATCCTTTTACCCTCAAAATTTATAGAAAGATCACACGGTTCAAGACAACGGTCCTGGATTAAAATCCCAATTCTACATATTTATTAAATCCTCTCTTACCATGGGAAAGTTATTATCATCTATGAGGAATGGAGTTTTTATATTTCATGGAATTTAGATTTTCTGATGCCATCAGGGTGGAGAAATGACCCATCCAAACTATCTCCCTGAGATAATGTTTGAACCTTAAACCTTAAGTAAACTGGTTTCCTGAAAGTTATCTTTAAGTCAAACAATAGTTTAGCTGAATTAGTAAAGAACGTTTGCCTTGGGCATTGTGCTTTTTTAAAGAACTATATGCAGTCAGAAATTCCAAAAGTCAGACTAGAAGTTATGTTTTAAGGTAAATCAGTAATTTTCTGAATTGTTCTTTAAGAAAATGTTGCATGTCCACACGTTATTATGTAAACACTTACTCTGGCCCTGCTTCCATGGCAACATACACCATATGTTTATGCAAATAACACTTCTATGTTTGTTTGCCAACTGCTCCCTCCCCTGGGAGGTATTTTTATAATTGCTGCTATGCCAATTTTTTTTACATGTTGCTGTAAAAAAAAAAAAAAGATTAGCATTGCACATTTACAAAAATGCCTCTGGGGGGGAGGGAGCAATTGGCAAAGAAACGTAGTAGTTGTGTATTATTTGCATAAAAATACACTAATTAGTAGTGTTAAGTTGGAATACAAGAATCTGTGAAAAATTTTTCTTCTTTGGAACGTTTTTGACTCTCTAGACAGAAATGTTGCCCAACTTGCAAATCGTATATTAAACTTCAATCAATTTCTATTATAGGCTTAATAGTATTTTTGTTTTAATATCTATTAGCCTCTCATCAGTAGTACTGGGATAATAATATTATTTCCCAGGGTTGCTCTGAAGACTAAATGAGACAAATGTAAACCATCTGAATAATGCCTTGCCCATATTAGACTCTCCTTCCCGAGCCCTCTTCTCCCTTAAATCCTCAACAATGTACATCAAGAGGCTGATATTCTACAAGCATTCTATTTGGGAAAACGGGTTTGAGCTCAGACCATTTGCCAAGCATTGTGGTCTGTACTAGAGATACAGAAAGAAATGAAGACTGCCACATTACCTGCACTCCCTAGTATTTATTCTTTTGTTGTCATTAGGATATGTGCCCTGTTACCTTTCAAAATAGGAGTTATAAACTCAAATTTCTCTAGAAGCCAGGAAGGTGTATGTAAATTAACAAAGCAAGCTGGTGTAAGAAAAATAGGGACATAGGAGAGTTAGAGAAGAGGCGAGTGCGTGACCCATCTAAAGGTAGCAGCACCAGATCTTCATATTTTTCAAGAGAAGCAGGAAATTCACACATTTTTAACAGCTTCTTGAGGTATAATTGGCCTATAATAAACTATACATATTTCAAGTGTGTAATTTGATAAGTTTTTATACATGCATACATTTAATAAAGACTGGCTTTGTCCCAGGTTCCTGGGAGGTAACCTCTAGATCCTTGGAATTTCCCCAGTGATGGGAGTATCTCTGTTACTCATGGTGGGCACCTCGGACCACACCTGTTTATGCTAATGAGATAATTCAGGGTGAGGGCTGGCCACATTGGAAAGACCAAGTCGTCATTAGAGGTTTGGAGCTTTGAGCCGCGTGATACTGCCCAGTCTCCAGGGAGTGGAGGGAGGCTGGAGATTGAGTTCAATCATGTGGCCAATGATTCAATCAATCGTCCTTATGTATGAAGACTCAATAAAAACGATAAATATTGAGGCTGAGGTGAGCTTCCCTGATTGGCAATATTCTGTATGGTCACATGTCAATGTGCCAGGAGGCGGAAGCATCCTGGCTCCAGGAGGAAAGGATAATGAAACCCTCCCAGACCTTGTCTCATGTGTCTCTCCCTTTGGTTGGTTCTGATTTGTATCCTTTTGCTATAATAAAACTGTCATCATAAGTATGATACTTTTAGTGCGTTCTATGAGTTGTTATAATGAATTATCAAACCTAACAGGATAGTGGAACTTCTGAATTTGTAGCTAGCTGGTCAGAAGTGAGGGCAGACCTGGTAGTCTGGAAGACTGTGTCCCTAACCTATGAAATTTGGCCTAATTCTGGGTAGTTGGTGTCAGAAGTCATTTGCAGCACATAATCCAGAAAGCTTCACCACAATCAAAATAATGAACATTATCTTACTGTTTTTCCGACTCATAGCGACCCTATAGGATAGAGTAGAACTGCCCCATAGAGTTTCCAGGGCTGTAATCAGAAACAACTCGATGGCAATGGGAATCTTTATGGGAGCAGACCGCCAGGTCTTTCCTCCCATGGAGACACTGGTGGGTTTGAACTGTCGACCTTTCAGTTAGCAGCCAAGCACTTTAACAATTGCGCCACAAGGGCTCCTACATGAACATACTTATCACTCTCAAAATTTCTCATATTTTTTAAATCCTTCTCTTCTGCTCCTCTTTGCCCCACCCACCTCATCCCCAAGCAACCACTGATCTTGCCACTAAATGTTAGTTTGGATTTTTCTAGACTTACACATAAATGGAATCATATAGTATATACTCTTTTTTAAAAATCTGGCTGCTTCTACTCAGCCTAATTATTTTGAGAATCACCAATCTTCAGCATGCACCAATTTTTTACTACTGAATAGTAATCCATTGTGTGAATATACCTCAGTTTGTTTATCCATTGATCTGTTGATGGACATATGAATTAAATTCAGTTTTTGGCTACTACAAATAAAGCTGCTATACGAATAGTCGTGTACAAACCTTTGTAGAAACATCTGCTTTCACTTCCCTTGGGTAAAATACCTAGCTGTGGAATGACGGGGCCATATAGTAGCTTTCAAGACACTGCCAAAGTTTTAACCAAAGAGGTTGTACCATTCTACCTGTTCACGAACAGTGCATGAGAATTATGGTTACTCAGTATTTTTAATGTTAGCCATTCTAGTGGGGGTGTAATGGTATCTCATTGTAGTTTTATTTTATTTTTTTGAGTCAGGGAACATGCAAAGGGGCTAAGATATTGGCTTATTTGTAGGGGTGGGGAGCATAGCTTATTTGTAGTTTTATTGATGTACTTTAAAACAAAGAACATTATTCACTTATAACCCTACCTTTCACAGCTATTCTTCCAATTTTAAAATAGAAACATGTCTACAGGAAAAACGAGAAACTTTGTAGAGCAGGAGAGTCAAGAATAATCTCTTTGTTTTATAATTAGGAACTCATCCTTCCTCTTCCAAACTATGGAAGGTCTTGCTGACAGTTAAAACGATACCACATGCACCACAAGAATTCGGCAAATGTTCAACGATACAGACTTACGTAGTAGATAGCTGAGTATCACCCCAGGAATGTAACTTCCCAAGACCGTAAAGAATGTGCACACGCTGCAGACCAGAAGACAAAACTAGAAATAAGACAGATAACGTGACAGTTATTCATAAGACCAAGATACTTCAGAGTAAAGGACATCCACAAAATTACTATTTCTCTATATGGGCTCTATCAGGTTAAGGCAAATGTTTTTCAAACAGCGTTCTTCTGCACCTTGGGCCTGACCTAGTGACTGCTATGTTCAACGAGCCTTAGTCCATTTTACCACTGACTAATGATGATCTTGAGGGCTCAAGAGCTTATTTCAATCACAGAGAATAAGGACCGCCATTAACCATGCCTGTGGCTGTATTACTTCCAGGTACAAGAGAATGGAAGAGTCATATGTCCCCAGAAACTTCTGTTACTAAGCATCACTTAATGATTATCACAGCCTGGTAACCAAATCTTCAATCTACTTTATGCCCGTCAAAATTCACACAGAAAAACATGTCACTGAAATTAGAGGCATTTACACAAATCTCATGATAATCTGAATAGCTGTTAAGCTGCTGGGATAAATCTACTAGCTATCACCATCCTTCCAAGCCATGCCCATCCCTCAAGTAACACCACTTATAGGTCATGTAGAACCCAAATGTCAATAGGAACGGAACACCCACAGTCATATGTAAACCATTATTTTCCTCCCCTTCTGTCAGTTATGACCTCCCCCCACAAAAAAGAATTCTTGGTTGTTTTAAGAAATTTAAAAACAATCTTCTGAAAATGTCCTTAGTTCTCATTAGGAACATCAAGACAGAAAACTTTTCCCCATAAAGTCGTCATTGATTTCCATACTCTATAGACTTAAACTATCTTGCTTCTTTGGCTTATTTCTAAATGGTGCTATTAAACTGATAAGCAAGCAAAGGAAATTCATTAAGGGAATTTCAAAAAGACACTAGAGATATATTCACAACAATGACCAAAAAAAAAAAGAGTAGCCGCTGAGGCTGATTATGTACAATCAAAAACCTCACGGGATTTGGTTTCTTGGTTTGGAGATTTAGGGTCATGGTTTCTTGGGTCATCCAAGTTAATTGGCCTAATAACATGTTTAGTGCCTCTGTGCTACCTCCTAGTTTGTAGCATAAAGCCTGGGGTCTTAAACGCTTGCAAGCAGCTATAGGCCCAACAATTGTTCTCTATTCACCTGGAACAACTGAGGAAGAAAGAGAGTCAGGAATAGGAGGAGGATATGGAATGTGTGGGTAATTGCCTCCATGAACAACTGCCTCCTTTGCCATGAGATCAGAAGAACTGGATGGTGCCCAGCTACCATTACTGAACATTTTGATCAAAGATTCCATAGACAAATCCTGATCAAAAGGGGGAAAATGCACAACAGAATTTCAAATTCTCATTAACTTGAGACTTTCTGGAGCCATGAAGGCTGGATGAATCCTGAAACTATTGCCCTTAGATCATCTTTAAACCTTAAACCAAAAAAATCCCCTGAACTCTGCTTAATACCAAACCATGGTTTAGCTTAACTAGTAAAGAATGTCTGCCTTGATCATTGTGGTCTTTTACCAACTATCTATACGGGATCAAATTGGCAGTAGCAACTGGAAAGATTAGATAGAAACTTAAGAGGGCAGTGAATTTATGTTAATGGAGGAGGAACAACTCAGAAAAGAAGGGTGAGAATGGTTACATAACTCGAAGAATGTGATCAACATCACTAAATGGTATATGCAAAAACTGTGGACCTGGTGTATGTTTTGCTGTGTTGTTCTCAACAACAACAACAAAATAAATAAAATTATATATATTTAAAACAAAAAGACACTCAAGAAAGGAATACATACCTCTGAGCAATCACTGATTACAAGAAAGACAAAGGAGATCTAAATGTTAGGTTAACTTTGACTTTTCATTTTTTTGGCACAGGGTTCATAAGGTAACTAGTCAGAAGGAGAATAGATGAACTAACGGAATAAAATTAAGAGCTGTTTCTGAAACAGCAGGGGCCTTTGAAATAATTTTTAATTCTAGAAGCAAAATGCAAGAGGAAAGGCCATAAAAGTCTAAAGAACAACTAGGTCTTTGAAAGCATTATTCTATCCAGAATCCATTTTTGCAAAGGATTTCCTACTATCCACTAGATCTGTGGCATAATCATCTTAAGCTATTTGATTGTGGACACTACTTTGGACTGAATTGTGTCTCCCCCCCCAAAAAATATGTGTTGAAATCCTAATCCCTGTACCTGTAAATATGTGCCCATATGGAAATAGGGTTTTTCTTTTGTTACCTTAATGAGGTCACACTAGAGTAGAGCGGGTTCTAAACCTAATCACTTCTGAGTGATTATAAAAAGAGTAGAATAGACACAGAAACACACACAAGGAGAATACACCATATGAAGACAGACACATACAACAGATGCATCTACAAGCCCAGGAACTCTAAAGATTGCTGGCTACTAGAAGCTGAAATTGACAAAGAAGAACCTCCCCCTAAAACCACGCTCTGAATTCAAACTCTGGCCTTCTGAACTGTGAGAAAACACATTTCTGTTCTTTAAAGCCACCCCCTTGTGGTACTTCTGTTATGGGAGCACTACGTAACTAGAACAAGCACATTAATGCAAACCAATGCAGGAGTTTAAAATGTAACTTCCCCCTCTCCAATATGTACATCTATTCTAAAAATTTCCTTCAGTGATAAAAGAAAACAAATCCATCCTATGTATATCACTGCCACTTTAATGCGTATAATTCTACTATTTAATAACTAGTGATGTCGAGAGATGCTTGTACATGGTACAACAAGAGCGTCTTTAAATGCTACATTCCCAGGCTCTTCCAACAACTGGTGGACGTTCAAGACACTTGAATGCCACACTGGAAGAGAAAAGGTCTGTTGATGGCTCTGCCCCTCAACCACACTGTCAATACTGTCAATCGCACATGAAGCTGCTCCTACACGTAAAATAATGTCACAAGTGCATGCGATTCTCTGTGCAGTCGCTTTCAAAACACTCTTCCCCTCGTGGATTTTTATCTTAATTGGAGAAAATACTCATGCCATTTATATGATTGCTATGAATGCTTTTGTCAAAGGTTTTCTTTCTAACAAAATCACACATGCGTATTCGCTTTTTAGTCTGAAAGTGAGATTCAATTATCTCTGAAAGCACCCTCAAAGGACTGTGCAGATTTATTTCCATTTGGCTTCGAACCTAGCTGTGATGGTTAAGATTGTGTGTCAACTTGGCTGGGCCATGATTCTCAGTGTTTATCTGTGATCACTCCCATGATGGAATCTGCTGTGAGTAGCCAATCAGTTGACAGGGAGTTTCCTTGGGGGTGTGGCCACATCCAGATATAAGCAGATGTTCTGGCTTTTTGCTCACTCTGGATACTGCCGCTGCCTCCTGTTCCTCTGACCCCCGGTTCTTGAGACTTGAGCTGTCAGCTTATCTGCCAATCTTGGGATTCGTCGATCTTCACAGTCTGTGAGCGGGAGCCCTGCTCTGTGACCCATGGATCTTGGGTTCGCCAGCGCCTCCAGCTACATGAATCAGGAGAAGCCTTGTGGTCTTGTCTGCTGATCTTGGGATTCATCGATCTTCACAATCTGGGAGCAAGAGCCCTACTCTCCGCGACCTGTTAATTTTGGGTTCACCAGCCCCTGCAGCTATGTGAATCGAGAGAAGCCTCTATCCTGATCCATGGAGTTGAGATGTTCTAGCCTCTACAATCACATGAGCTGTTTCCTTAATATAAATCTCTCTCTATATGCTTTACTGGTTTTGCTTCCCTAGAGAACTCAGCCTAAGACACAGGCTAAATACTATGAACCGATTTTTTCAATCAGAGACTTTTTTTTTTTTCTCTTTTGTCTGGCTGACAAGGCTAATCACTATTCATTTTAGTTAATGAGCCAGATAAATGTGTATAAAATATAAAGCCAATCCAATTTTATATTATGAGGTAGGGGATTTTCTCGTGTTACACACTAATATTTCTGCACCCTGCTGACAGCAGTGTTTACAGCACACGTTCCTAGTGTATCATGTTCAGAATTAAAGAACCCTTACAAGCGGATAAAATAGGTTAGTTCATTTCTTGCCAGTTTAGTGGACATTCTAAAGCACACAGGGTAATTCTCCTGTATTGGGAAACTCACCTTGCCAGGGCTCTGCTGTTTAAAAACAGACATTTCTTGGAGAAAGATGCTGAAGTTCATCCATGATTCTGCAATACAGTGGCTGAGTCTGGTCCTTTCATCTGGTTTGGAATTGATAACTTCCCAGCTAAAAAGAGAAAAAGAAAACAGACAATTTGAACTGAAATTTTGGATTATTATTTCAACATTCATTGTTTCAGCAAATATTTACTGAGCACCTACTGCTGGCCACACACTCTGGGAAAAGCCCCATGGACTCAGGCGTAAATAAGCCTCACGGAACTCGCACCATGTTGAGAAAAGTGATGCAGCTAGCTACACAGTTAATTATCCAGTTACATCCAGGGAGAAGCTATGAGGGAGAAAGGACAGGGTGGGTGCTGTGGGGCAGCTTCTCTCCAGAAGTCACTTTTAAGCTAAAATCTCCATTAGGAGGAGATGACTGAAAGGGTTTGGAGAGTTCCAGACACAGAGATCAATGTACAACATATGCAAAGGCCCTGGGGTGGGAAGAAGCTGAAGGCTCTAACCTGCTGGGCCCCAATGTGGCTCCAGCAAAGTGAACCAGGAGAAGAATAACGCTGCATGAAGCTGGGGAGGTAGGAAAAACCCAGGTCATACACGGCCCTTACAGACATGGAAGTCACAGTGCTTTTTAAAGAAAGAGCCTGGCATTAAGTATAGACAATGACACAGACAATGATGCTGACTACTGCTACAGGGATTGCTCCCTTCCGATAACACGTCCAAAGTAAGCGAGACAAAGTCTCACCATCCTCGTTCTAAGGAGCATTCTGGCTGTACCTCTTCCAATAGAGTTTTGTTTTTCTGGCAGTCCATGACATGTTTGACACGGTGGCTCAAATATATCTACTATGATGAGGATGGTGCAGGACTGGGCAACGTTTCATTCTGTTATAGGTAGGGTTGCTATGAGTTGGAATTGGCCCAATGGCATCTAACAACACTACTACTACTTATAATACTACTACTACTACTACTTACAATAACAATATTATTGTTACCTCAATAATTATTATTACACCAACAATTAATTTATTTTCACTATATCCTGTGGTTGGTCAAATCTGATTACCTATAGCAACTTGTTAAACTCAGCAGGATCTCACAACATCCCCTATTTTTCTGGGATATCTTTTCCCAATCATCAGTTGACAAAAATTCAGGTTTATTTTTAAATTAATTTTAATTTTCTAAGTAAAACAGAAACAGTAAAGCTAATCTTGTAGGGAAAAAAAAAAGTCACATGAATTCTACAACTAGTCAAATTCTTGGACTTCCTAGGTCATTGTTCTCACTCAGAAAGATAAAGATTTCTCTCCCGAGTGAGTTACACATCTGAAAGCAGTGATTTTTCCCCCAATGGTTATCTATTTTTTATTAAACTTACAGATATATACAATGTTTTCCTTTCATATGGGCTGCTCCTGACTATGCATGCCCATATGCATGCCCATTGAAAAGAACAGTAGCAAAAATGATGGAAAAATGCACACTCGTTCTATTCATCCAATGAAAACTCACTGACCATGACTATGTGCCAGGAACTGTTCTGACTACCTAGGATACAACGTGAACAAAACAAGACCCTCCAAAAAAATCTCTGTCCCCTGCAGCTTATATAGCCCAAACCAAAACCAAATCCACTGCCATCGAGTCGATTCCAACTCATGGCGACCCCACAGGTTTCCAAGGCTGTAACTCTCGGTGGAGGCAGACGGCCACATGTTCCTTCCGAGGAGCCGCTGGTGGTTTTGAACTGCTGACCTTCCATCACTTTAACCACTGCGCCACCAGTGCTCCTTGCAGCTTATACACTAGGGACTATAAGTTCATCAGCAGAGTTGAAAGTAGAATTATTAATGTTTCTCCTGTCTCGAAGTCACAGTGGCCATGTTATAGGAAAAACTGTACAAAGTTGGAGAAGGTACAAGTAGGAAGAAGGACAGGGTGCGGGGGTAGATGGAGAAATCAGGGTAGGCTTGCTCTTCAATGAAATCTAGAGCAAGGCTGGCAAATTCTTCATGTAAAGGGGTCAGAGAGTGAATATTTATTTTAAGCTTTGCAGATCATACTGTCTCCATTGCAGCCATGGATAATACATAAACAAATAAGTGTGGCTGGGTTCCAGCAAAACTTTATTTAAAGATATCAAAATATGAATTTCATATAATTTTTTCACATCCCAAAATATTATTCTTTTGATTTTTTTCAACCCATTCAAAAATGTAAAAGGCTACTCTCTGGCCGTACAAAACTGGCAGTGGGCCGTATTTGGTACACAGGCTGTGCCAACCCCGATTTAGAACACCAATAATAACACAAGCATTTTAATACTCTAATGGGGGTGGTGGTTGTTGTTATATTGTTATATGCCATCAAGTCAGTTCCGACTTATAGCAACCCTACGTACAACAGAACGAAATGCTTCTGGGTCCTGCACCATCCTCACAATTGTTACTGTGTTTGAACCCACTGTTGCAGAGACTGTGTAATGGGGGGAGGAGGGGGCGGAATACCAAAACTAACAATATACAAAAAAGGAGAAAAGGGAAAAACATAGTCAGATAAAATTTAGTTTTATAACTTTTACTAATTATTCATTCTATAAACGTTAATTAACCACCTGCTGTATGCCAACACTGTGTATAGCTTAAAAATATTATCTATCCAAATGAGTTTTGGAAAGAGTAACAAAAGTGTGAGATGAAAATAAATGTAGAGACTGTGTTATGTAAAATTTAACGGAAATATATATGATTAAAAAAAAATCTGCATTGAAAGGCAAACAAAAAAAAAACTAAACTAAACCTGTTGTCGTTGATTCGATTCCAACTCATGGCAACCCTATTACAGGACAGAGTATAACTTCCCCGTAGGGCTTCCAAGGAGCAGCTGGTGGCAAGAAAAGATGTTATTCTACATTTCCTGAAATGAAACATGGACCCAAAAGAGTCACTCTCTGGGAGTTAAGTGATAATAGTTTTAAATTGTCTAGTGGTTAATTCTGAGTACTATAGGAACATAGATTTCTACAGTTTTCCAGCAATCTACCATTAATTTATGTCACCATAGTTCAATTTAGGTAATATAGAGTTATAAAAGAATCCTTGGGTGGTGCAAACGGTTAACGTACTCGGCTGTTAACTGAAAGGTTGGTGGTTTGTGTCCACCCAGGGGCACCTCGGGGGAAAGGACTAGCAATCTACTTCTGAAAAATTAACCACTGAAAACCCTATGGAGCACAATTCTACTCTAAAACATGGGGTCACCATGTGTTGGAGTCAACTTGACGGCAACGAGTTTTCTCGTTACGTGATTGAGAATGTGAATGGATGTCACTTTTTCTGATTCCCTTATTTGAACACGAGGAAATTGGAGCCCAGGCTTTCTCAGGGTTTGGGGAACAGCCAAGACCTAAGGCTGACACCCCTGACTTCAATTACAGTTCTGTGTCCATTAAAATATGTGCCCTCTTCAAAGAGTGCGTAAGTTCAATAACATCCTTTGAAGAGGCCACATGTTGAAATTTAGAAAGAGATGGGACGTTTGATGTTCATCCTCACTCCTTCCTAGACTCAGGAGGGAGGAGGTATAATTGGCAAATATCAGTGCAGCATCATTTAGGACCAGCCCTTTCCAGGAAAACGGAGCACTTGGTGTGCGGAATCCAAATACTCAGCTGAAACTAAGATGCATGCTGGGTGGTTGGTTGACATCTGCATGCACGCAGAGTTGCTCCATAATGAAACTCTAGGTTTTCCTAGAGAGTCTTGTGTGGAAAACACATAACCAGAGAAAGGATCTCCTGTGAACACTGGACGATGCTGGGAATCAGATCTTTTACACAGTGTGTGGCTAACTTCCCACCATGCTTGGCACAGCTGACTGTGTCACGGGAGGCCCAACGAACATAAAAGAAGAGACACATGGCTTGAAAACACTCTGAATCTTTACCAAGTTCTTAATCAAAGAGTACAAGTTGTCTATGATCAATGCTCATCCAAGGAAGAATCTGTCACCAATGGCTTCAGTATTAATATTCCAGGGATTATTATTTTTCCTTTTTAGTTTCAGAGAAAGCATCCATTTTCTGGGTTCAATGGAAAGTAAGGTCCTTTGCTCCTTCTTTGCTTCCGTCTTTCCCGTTTCACTCTCTTTCCTCCCATCTTTCCTTCCTTCCCCTCAACTTTCTCCCATACCGTCGTCTTCACTAAGGAGTGAGCCTTCTGCGCACTCCAGCCGTAAGAGAAAGACAATTTAAGAGTCACCCTCTGCGACCATCATCCCCAAAGTCACATAAACGCTGTGGGTCCTGTTCAAGTGATTTTGAAGGAGAAGTCGCTACAGCTCCCAGCCCCTCATGGCCTTGCCGTCTTTCAAAGGGCTTTGCCTGAGATCGACAGCTGTGAAGTACTTCCCAAAAAAGTTACCCAAACAAGGTCCCAGCAGATCTTATTTAATTAAGTTCTCCTTCATAAGGGAAACTAAAGTCAGGGGTTTTGACAAAGGACATTCTGCAAGATGAAGATAAGCAAAGCTTTTTCCGCAGCTGAGGAATTTATAGTTACACTTGCCTGTGAAACAATTTTAAGGGGATGAAAATTGGAAAGATGGTTTGTAAGACAAGCAGCCTCATTTTACCCACAGAAAACAGCTCTGGCTTCCCGATGGAATCTGAAGCCAACATCCATTCTTTCCGCCTCCCAGTCTCTAAAAACCCATTGCCGTTGAATCGATTCTGGCTCAAAGCGACCCTATAGGGCAGAGTAGAACTTCCCCATAGGGTTTCCAAGGAGCAGCTGGTGAATTCAAACCGCTGACCTTTCGGTTAGCAGCCTAAGCTCTTAACCACTTCACCACCAGGGCTCCAATTAGTTAGGTACATTAGGTTATATGGCCAGGCCAAGCCCCTTCTGCAGTTCATAAAGGAGAGAGCGTGTGAACACCCAGGGCACTGCTTAAACAGCAGATGTCTGGCCTCAGTCCGAAATTCAGACTGAGCACACCTGCGGTGAAGCTGGAGCCCTGATGGTACAGTGGTTAAGACCTATGGCTAACCAAAAGGGCGGCAGTTCGAATCCACCGGCTGCTCCTTGGAAACCCTATGGGGCAGTTCTACTCTGTCCTATACGGTCGCTATGAGTCGAAATCAACTCAATGGCAATGAGTTTGGTTTTTTGTTTTTTGGTTTAGGGTGACGCTCAGCAATCTGCATTTTAAACAAGCATCCCAGGTGATTCTGATGTACGGTGCTTCTCAGCCAGAGTCACCATGAGAAACACCCTGGGAGAAAGCTACTCAGAATTCCTGTTTCAAAAATAAAGACCACAGGGGAACTTCTGCTTCAGGACAAGATGGCATAGCAGGGATGTGATTTACTCTCCAATCTGAAGCAACCAGAAAAAGAACAAAAACGTAAAAAAAAAAAAAATTTTCAAGACCCTAGGCATTAGGCAGAGTCCCTAGGTGGTACAAATAGTTAATGTGCTCAGCTACTAACTGAAAGGTTGGAGGTTCGAGTCCACCCAGAGGCACCTTGGAAGAGAGGCCTGGTGATCTACTTCTGAAAATTCAGCCACTGAAAACCTTATGGCGCACAGTTCTACTCTGACACACTTGTTGCCAAGAGCAGAATCAACTTGATGGCAACTGTTTTTTTTTTAAAATTTATCACAGTGAAACCTGTGAGAGTCAGAACTCCACTGGACTGCCTAGTTTTTCTGGGTGTTACAAGTTTTCTGCCTTTGACAGAATGCAGTCTACCACCTTTTATCACTCATTTTAGTGGAAAATATCTGTGTTTTCCGTCTCTGACGGGTGTCTGCCTTACACAGCTTCCGGCTTTCGTAGGTTTTACTGCGTTTATTTATTCTGCATTAGGTAAGGAAGGGCAGTGATCCCTAGGGCCACAGACGCGGTGAGCTCTGGGACCACCCCAGCTCACTGCCGAGACAGGGTTTTCCCGGCCACGTAGTAGGGAGGAGCAACCCAGGTGGAGCCTGGCCGCCTCCCTGAGTAAAGAAGACGGAGCTGAAAGTCCAGAGAGGAGACCAATGAGGCTGGAGTTTGTAGGACAGAGTCCCAGCAAGGAGAGTCTACACAGAGGAAGAGAAGAAAGAGAAAACTCCGGAGATCTGCCGGGGAATCCTCTGGAGTTTTAAAGCTAAGGGCTGCACAGTGCGTGTGTGTGAGGGAACCTGAGGTCAGGAAAGAACCATCTGAGAGGACAGCTGAGACGGAACAGTCTAGTGAGCCACACAGGACTAAGAATGATGCCTGCTCCCACCAACCAGGCTAGAAAACCCCAAAATTCACTGGGCATTGGGAAGAGTACTCAGAAGGGTCTTGCCTCACTAAACCCATTGCCACTGAGTTGATTCCAAGTCCTAGTGACCCTGTAGGACAGAGTAGAACTGCCCCATAGGATTTCCAAGGCTATAATCTTTACAGAAGCAGACCACCAAGTCTTTTGTCCCTCGGAGCCACTGGGTGGGTTTGAACTATCTACCTTTCCGTTAGCCGTGCGTGCTTAACCACTGCACCAGCCGGGCTCCTTCTTGCCTGACAAACAGGATAATTCACCCTAGACTAAATGGTCTTCTGGTCCTGTGTAACAAGTCTTGAAAGTAGGTTCCAAAAGGAACAAACGTATTTTAAAAGTAATCTAACTAAAAATAAAACATTATTTTGGTTTTGTCATGAACCAAATACACTGAACTCAAACTGTCAAACCGGGATCTGAATTTTTTTCTTTCATACATATCTTTTAAATTATTGTGCAGTTTTTCTTTAAAAATATGCTTATCAAAAACAATGTTTAAATTTTATATTAAAACACAAATGATTTGTCTTTGTATAGTCTAATGGCTACATAAATAAAAGTCTAGTGCCCTTTGTATGTAGTTTCAGAGTGCAGCATACCATAGTCTCCACTAGGGGGTTCTGTAAGACTAAGAGATGTGACACTCTCATATTCTTTAAAAATAGATTGTAATTCTGTAAGATAGAACGTGCTAGCAGCCTATTTCATCTCTTTTGCCCAAAGTGCCTCTGAGCACTCGAAAAATAATGCTGAAGAAACCAATGAATCTTGGCATCGAACATACAACATCTCTCAGTATCATTTCACTTGATTCATTTCAATAAACATGGACAGAGGGCTCTGTAACTGCCGGTCTCCATTCCTGGCTCCAGGCATAGAGATGACTAAGGCACAACCCCCAACCAGTAACGGAAATTTTACAGGGGACCCCTAAATGATTCATGAAACACGCACATATACACATACATACTTCTATACATTCATTATACTTGAAACTCATCTTTATAAAATGGCACTTAATTGTACCTAGGGCTACTGGGGAAACCCTGGTGGTACAGTGGTTAAGAGCTATGGCTGCTAACCGAAAGGCTGGCAGTTCAAATCCACCAGCCGCTCCTTGGAAATCCATGGGGCAGTTCTGCTCTGTCCTATCAGGGTCACTATGAGTCGGTTTTTTTTGGGGGGGGGTGGCTATTGGGGAGAAAACGTATTTGACAAGTTGGGAGTTGAATAGGTGAGAGAATCTGTTAAATACAGAATACTATTTTTTCACTATTGTGAAATTTATTGTATAATAAATCTTTTTTTAGCATATACTAGTACCAGTACCAGTTGCTCATGGCGACCCCAGGTGTATCAGAGTAGAACTGTGCTCCACAGGTTTTTCAATGGCTGATTTTTCAGTAGATCGCCAAGTCTTTCTTCTGAAGTGGCTCTGGATGGACTCGAACATCCAACCTTCTGTTTAGCAGCCGAGCTTGTTAACCATTTGTGCTACCCAGGGGCTAGCATATACTACCGTATTTACAAGACAAAATAATTATCTTAGCAACTGGAAGTTATTTATTTTTAAATGGACAAAAGTATATATATCAAAGCTCAGATCCTTTCGCATATTTCTTGAGCTTTAGATTTGAGGTGATAATTACCAACAAAAGACAAAGCAACGTGCAGCGGGTGGAGAAACAGTGGAAATGGGTGTGTGACAGAGAGGAGAGGAGGATATGAATGTGAATGCTGGTGGTCTGCTTTGAGTTCTTGGGTCAGTCAAGCCTGAAGGCAAACCCATCCTTGAACATCCCCCCATGATTTCAGCCAATTCTCTTTGGCCTTATAACTAGTTTCAGCTGGGCTTCTGGCATTTGCAACACAAAATAAAGTGCTACATTTTTCAGCAGAAGCAACGGAGGATAGTATGTTGTTGTAAGGTTCCATCAAGTCAGTTCCGACTCACAGCGACCCAATGCACCACAGAACGAAACCCTGCCTGGTCCTGCGCCATGCTCCCGATCGTTGTTATGCTTGAGCCCACTGTTGAAGCCACTGTGTCAATCCATCTCATTGAGGGTCTTCCTCTTTTTTGCTGACCCTTTACTTTACCAAGCATGATGTCCTTCTCCAGGGACTTATCCCTCCTGACCACATGTCCAAAGTATGTAAGACATAGTCTCGCCATCCTTCCTTCTAAGGAGCATTCTGCTTGTACTTCTTCCAAGAGAGGAGGACAGTATAAAACAGTTTAAATTATGAGGTAGAAACAACTAAAAAAAAAGTTATGGAATAAGATTAGACAGATTAATATGACATGGATTTTTTTTTAGGTGACAATTTTTGGTAGAATTGGAAAGATACAAATACGTTGAGTAACAATTAAGTAAAGAGAGTTAATAATTCAAGTAAAGGGGATTACAAACAACAACAAAACCATTGCTGTTAAGTTCATTCTGACTCATGGTGACCCCATGTGTTCCAGCGTAAAACTGAGCTCCATAGGGTTTTCTTGGCTGTGACCTTTATGGAAGTAGTTCACCAGGCCTTTCTTCTGAGAAGCTACTGGGTAATATTGAACAGCCAATCACAAATGGCTTGCACCACCCAGGCTTCTAAGGGGGTTACAGGCAGCATGAAATAAGAATAATGGTGAGCGCTGACCAGGGGCCAGGCACTGCTTCTACATGCTTTGAACTTCCTGTCTCATTCAATCCTTCCAACTAGCCTGTGAGAAAGGTACCATTTATTATTCCTGTTTTACAGATGTGGAACCTGAGACCCAGATACATTAAATATCTGGCTCAAGCTCACAGACCTAACGTACAGTGGAAGAAAACTCATTGCTGTGGAATCCATTCTGATGCATAGCAACCCTACAGCACAGAGGAGAACTGCCCCAAAGGATTTCCAAGGCTGTAATCTTTATGGAAGCAGACTGCCACATCTTTTTCCCGTGGAGCAACTGGTGGGATCGAACCACTGACCTTTCGGTTAGCAGCTGAAAGCTTTAACCACTGCTCTACCAGGGGCTTATACAATGAAAGAGAGATGTAATGGAGGAAGTGGGAAAGCTCACCATGCGAGCTGAGATGCAGGAGGAACCGTCTCCTGACTGGACCATGGGGATGAATTCAGAGATGAGAGGGAAAGAACACTGGAGCAGTAACATGGGCAGGACCACAGATCCCCTAAATGCCAAGCTACAGAAAAGGAAATAGCTAAAAGGCAGCTTTAGTTCCCAGGTGAAACTAAGGACCAAGGAGTTTAGACTCCCGTTTTCTCTCTCAATTTCAGTTGTTTCTATATGAGGACCCACAAGGTGATTCCACAATCGTGAGTCCAGCTTCTCAGATACAGCTTACTGAACGTGCCGACGACGGCCATGAGCATCCTCAGGGTACCATCTGCTGGGCTCTCACCACTGTGGTCTGTGTGCAGCGTCTCACTTAGCCCTTGCCATGTGACCCCACTTCTGAGTCATTCCAACCCCCTCCAAAGTAGGGTCTGGTGTTACTGCCATTCAACCCAACAGAAAACTGAGGCTGGAAGGATTCGATGCCAGGCAGATCTCCTTGTCACCGACTGCCGTAAACCACTACCAAACCAGATGCCGTCTAGTCAGCTCTGACTCATGGTGACCCCATGTGTCACGGCAGAACTGTGCTCCATAGGGTTTTCAATGGTTGATTTTTTAGAAGTAGATCTCCAGGCCTTTCTTCTGAGATGCTTCTGGGTGAAATCGAACTGCCAACCTTTTGGGTAGCAACTGAGTGCTTTAACCACTGCGTCACCAGGGCTCACTTAAAACCTCCATGAACCCAAAAAAACCAAACCCGTTTGCCGTCGAGTAGATTCCGACTCATAGCAACCTTATAGGACAGAGGAGAACTACCCCATAGAGTTTCCAAGGAGTGCCGGGTGGATTTGAACTGCTGACCTTTAGCTTAGCAGCCATAGCTCTTAACCACTATGCCACCAGGGTCTCCAAAACCTCCATAGAGAATATAAATTATTCCACACTTTATGATTTTATTTTTAATCTATAGGACAAGGAAGTTGAAGCCAAACAATATTTTTCAGAAAGTTAGCTATGCTGAAATTCCACATTGACAAACTTTACAAAATAAAAGGAGGGGGAAGGGCTTGTTATAACCTAAGTTGTCACCTAGCAACTGTGACAAGCAGCTGCTTGAGCCATCACACCTATAAATACGCTTTGGCCTGAAGACCTCTCAACCCTTTCTTTCTCAGCTAGTGACTCATGGTCCCATGCTCTCTGCAGGTGGGAACATCTGTTGATGCTACGCCTGTCGAATTTTTCTTAGAAAGGTCAGTCAGTATCCTGTTACAGATTTTAACATTTCTTAGGGCAACGTGTTGGAATGTTTTTTAATCCTGTGGATACATAATATGTTCCTCCGTGTGTGTATGTGTTGTATTTATGGTGCTTGTTGTGTCCATGTTGTGTGTGTATATGTTGTGTGTGTCACATGCATGTGCTGTGTCCATGTTGATGTGTTGTGTGTTGTGCTTGTGGTGCTTGTTATATATGTTTTATGTGTATGTGTACTGTGTGTGTGTTGTATATGTTGTGTGTGTTGAATATGTTGTGTGTGTCGTGCGTACGTGCTGTGTGTCCATGTTGTATATGTTGTGTTGTGTGTGTGCGTTTAGAGTGTGTCTGTAGGCAGAGAAAAAATACAGGGATATATTTCTCAGCAAAAACACTCACAGAATTAGAAGCATGACAAAGCAAATAAGATGTGTCAGCTGGAGGATTAAGTAAACAAACACGAGATTAAGAAACCACATCACACTCAGCTTCAAGCCTTCATTTTCTCAGACAAATTAGCCACATGAGCAGCTCCTCTCCAGGCCAGGGACCAGGAGGTGCCACTGGGGCACTGGCTTTTTCTGCCCAGGGAAGCTGAGCCCCACCTTCCTATAGGCCTCAAACCAACATCTCAGAGCCTCTGCAACTTGATGTTCTATTTCTGAGCTCACTTTTTACACCAAGTTTTAAACTAATCCGAGGGCAGTGGCTTACTTTGTGAAACTGTCCCTCTCTCCTTCCATCGGAAACCAAGCACTGCTGCTTCCCCAAAGACTTGTTGTGTGCAGTTGAGTCCATTCCAACCCTATAAGACAGAGCAGAACGGCCCCATAGAGTTCCTAGGCTGAAATCTTTATGGGAGCAGATCGCCAGGGCTTTTCTTCCATGGAGCTGCTGGCGGGTTTGAACCACCAAACTTTAGGTTAGCAGCCAAGCCTTCATATATAGTCAGTTATCCAATTTATCTAGACCATTTGGAAGGCGGACACTGAACTACCCCCTACGTTACTTTCATGTTGTCCCCAGTTTGAGTTTCTATGAACAGACACCAGCTAGAAGTCATTTTCAGAGTTTTTAATGTCATGAAGGCTTTAATATGTAGAATTTCACAAACCCAGGGCATGGACCATTTAAATTCCACTACAAGCACAGGACAAGCCCCTGTGTGAGAAATGTCGGATATTAAACTGTTCATCTGTGAATGCCAAGATTTGCTTCAATCACTGTCCCTCAGGGGAGAAAAGTTTCTATCTTATCCTTGATAAATTATATCAGATAGTGAAGAAACATTCCTCAAGGAAAACAGGAATTGTTACTGTGAGACAAGTTTGCTAATTTGAATCTAGCTTTCCTTGCACTCTGCTTGGGACCCACAATTTCTAACGAAGTACAATGCATTGTTTATTATAGATCGAGTTAAAAATAAATGTGCCCTCCCCTGCTTTTTTATCTTTGGCCTAGTTATATGAAACCTAAACTTCTGTGATTATACTAAAAGTATATTATATTCCTTATAGTGCAAAAAAAAGTATTAACAATATCATTCCTAATTTTGTTTTTTACAGATCTTAACCATTGCACTGGGCCTGGTTACAAGCGAAGCAGAAGGAATTATCAACTTGCTCCAAAGTGCTTTCATGATGAGAGCCAATGAATTTTAATTTTGTTTGGAGAATCTGTCGTCGGGCTTTATGACAGAGGAGGATACCCTGGAGTATGACAAATTCAGAGTGATTCTCACTCATTGAGATATTCAATCAAGATGCTGGACTGTTTAATTGTAAGCCACATTCCCACCTTAGTCCTCTGAAGAGTTAATCTCTCGTTTATTTTTATATATAGGTCAGCCATTTAATGATATAGTTTAATGACTTTGAAAAGCACACACCAGTACCATAAGGATCAGACCTTTACCAGTAACAGAAAAAATGAGAATCTCATAGCAACCCGACAGGACAGAGTAAAACTGCTCCATTGGATTTCCTAGGCTGTAATCTTTACAAAAGCAGACGGCCACATCTTTCTCCCACGGAGCAGCTGATAGGTTCGAACCGCCAACCTATTGGTTAGTAGCCTAGCACTTAACCACTGCACCAGCAGGACACGCTGAGAACCTCATTAGGATGCCTTAATTCTTGCTAAACTTGACATCAGTCTCCACAAAAGCAGATTTTGAGAATAAACTATCGTGTGAATGAATCCTGCGTGTATTAATGGTAAATTTGTTCTTGTTGTTAGGTGCCATTGAGTCGATTTTCGACTCACAGCGACCCCATGTGACAGAACAGAACTGCCCCATAGGGTTTTCTGGGCTATAATCTTTACAGGAGCAGATTATGGTAAATTAGTACAATGTAATATTCAACAAGAGCACGTAGGGAAGATGGGTATATATTTGGGAGTTGTGGAAGAAACGCTGTCAGGAGCCTGGATGATTATTGAGAGATGAATGAATGCATGGGAGAGGTTTGACACACATCAAACACGTTACCCACTGGGTGTGCAGCAGTTAATACTATGGACTGAAGGGAAATTCCAAAAGAAGTTATTCATCCTAGTGACAGGTTCTTCAGGAGAATGAAATCATAAAAATTAATTAATACCGTTTGTCTGATTTAGTGAGAGTTTCTATAGAAATGCATTTTCCCTTGATTTCTCATACACATGGAACAGCAATAGGAATTAGCCTAATAAGGCATCAAAAAGGATTCGTCCTTCAATATATAGATGAGAATTATTTCTAATTATCATGGTAATGTTGTTGTTGGGTGCCAGGGCGTCTATTCCGACTCACAATGACCCCAATGTAACAGAGTAGAACTGCCCCATTGAGTTTTCTTGGCTGTAGTCACTTTGTGTTTTATAAATGGAGATTTCAAGAGTTCCCGAAAACAGTAATTTTCTAAAGTACGCCAACATTTCATTTGCATTCACATTATTAATTGGCTCAGGAAACCTTGTATATATATTTTTAATTGGTATTCTCTTGTGAAATGTAATTTAGTGCAAATAAATGAGATCAGAATGATCCAGACTGTACCTTATGAGGCTGGTGAGAGAGAAGCCTGCCAACCTACTCCACTCTCTTCCATTTTTACCTGTTGCAAATATTCCTCTCTGCCTCCAGAGTCGTCGGCTGGCTCAGGTTTCTGACGGCGCTATTCAGGAGGCTAATGGCTGCCACGTGTGGTTCATCTGTGGCTAAACTGCCAAGTCTGCCATATTGGAGATCATCTGCTTGCCTGATACTCTAGCCAACACCACTTACAGGAAGCCATCTTCACTAAATCAGATATCCTAGGAAGGCGATGAGTGTCTTTTTCACCTACCGCAGCTCTCTCAGGCACAATGCTCTACCCGGACCCCTTACTCCTCCCACTCAAGGGTGCTGGGAACTGGATTGACCAGGCAGTAAAATTGTTTTCAGTGCCTTTTGTTCGTTGGAGCTCTGGTGGCAGAGTGGTTATCAGCTCGGCTGCTACCCAAAAGGTCAGCAGCTTGAATCCACCAACCGTTCCTTGGAAACCCTATGGGGCAGTTCTACTCGGCCCTATTGGGTCGCTATGAGTCGGAATCAACTTGATAGCAATAGGTTTTTATTTGTTACACACACACACACACACAGTTTACTATTACTGCCACCATCACAACTTACATGGTGTTAAAAGTCTAGACACAGTGTAACTGTTAACATATATGTAACGGTTAAGAGCACAAGCTCCGGACTCAGACTCCGAGTTCAAATCCCAGCTCCACCCCTTCTAGCTGATGACCTTGGACAATTTACAATTTCCTTATCTGTCAAGTAGTGAAAATAATTCATGTCTACTTTAGGGTTGTGTGAGGATTAAATGAGTTATTGTAGGCAAAGCATGTGACACAAAGTAAGTGCCCAGTAAGCACTAGCTACTGATGTAACATGAAGAAAATACACTGAATACACGTCTTCATATTTGGGTCTACATACAGCTGAGGAGAGAAACTCTGGTGGTGCAGTGGTTAAGAGCTACAGCTCCCAACCAAAAGGTTGGCAGTCCGAATCCACTAGGCGCTCCTTGGAAATCATATGGGGCAGTTCTACTCTGTCCCACAGGGTCACTATGAGTCGGAATTGAGTCGACAGCAGTGAGTCTGGTTTTTGGTTTTCTTAGTCCTGCGTTTGTCTGTGGTTGGCGATTTGAGGAGATGGAACTATTCACAGTTTGCAAGGTTCTGGTTCCCACTGAACATGCCTTACTAAATTATTCTGGCTGCACTGCTGCTTGATGTGTGTTCTGCTGATAAACTCCCTTGGGCTTGGAGCATTAATGCTGGACTGAAACCTCTTCACGAGTTCCTCAGTGACTCAATCTTGGCTAGGGCCAGCCACCTTTCAATTATTTCAGATATAATGAACTGGTATGAGAAACTGCCACCTCGCTACTGTACATATCTGGATAAATGCCTCAAGTTTTCCTTGAAGAGTGGAAGTCATAACACCGGGATTTGGTTTTTTGCTCACACTGCATGATTCAGTTGCATGAAATCTACTGGATAAGATCCTCTAGCATGATGAAATACAAGCGCAATCCCTTACTTCTCCTATGTGAGAACCATTCAGAACCAGAAGGACAGGACTACTATGAAATGGCATTTAACTGGCCCTGAACATTCAATGGTTGTCCCTACTCAGCTAAGGAGATCTATTACGTGGTGCTCAACATTTTATCCTGTCCTACTTGGAAGCTCATAGCCCTAGGTGAAAGCCACAAAGATACTGAGTCTCCAGGCCAATGGAACCAGCTAAACCAACACAAAACCTGCTGCTTTTGGGTCCATTCCAACTCATAGAGACCCTATAGGACAGCGCAGAACTGCTTCATAGGGTTTCCAAGGAGTGGCTGGTGGATTTGAACTGCTGACCTTTTGGTTAGCAGCCAAGCTCTTAACCACTGTGCCACAAAGAAAATCACCTATTACCAATCAACAACGCAATGACATTTTAAAAGAACAACATTCAATGGAAGACAGAGAGGAAGAAGTATAAATATATCCTATAAATATATTCCTTAATTACTGCCTTGAAATATATTCCATGCTATGAATAATATTCTGATTAGAACTAAATCTACCATGCACATTCTCCTTTTTCTTTTCTAGCCATTATGCATTTTCAAGAAATGGACAAAGAAATGGTTCATTAAAATACCGTTGTTGTTGTTAGGTGCCATCGAGTCGGTTCCGACTCATAGTCACCCTATGTACAACCGAATGAAACACTGCCCAGTCCTGCACCATCCTCAAAATCGTTGTTATGCATAAGCCCATCGTTGCAGCCACCGTGTCAATCCATGTCATCGAGGGTCTTCCTCTCTTTCGCTGACCCTCTACTTCACCAAGCATGATGTCCTCCTCCAGGGACTGAGCCCTCCTGATAACATGTCCAAAGTATGTGAGATAAAGTCTCAGCACCCTTGCTTCTAAGAAGCATTCTGGCTATACTCCCAAGACAGATTGTTCTTTTGGCAGTCCATGGTATATTTAATATTCTTCACCAGCATCATAATTCAAAGGCATCAATTCTTCTTTGGTCTTCCTTATTCATTGCCCAGTTTTCGCATGCATATGAGGTGATTGAAAACACCATGGCTTGAGTAAGGTGCATCTTAGTCTTCAAGGTGACATCTTTGTTTTTCAACACTTTAAAGAGATCTCTTGCAGCAGACTGGCCCAATGCAATGTGTCTTTTGATTTCTTGACTACTGCTTCCATGGGTGTTGACTGTGGATCCAAGTAAAATGAAATCCTTGACAACGTCAGTATTTTCTCCATTTATCATGATGTTGCTTATTGGTCCAGTTGTGAGGATTTTTGTTGTCTTTATGTTGAGGTGTAATCTTTGATCTTCATCAGTATTACGTGCTTGAAGTCCTCTTTACTTGCAGCAAGCAAGGTTGTGTCATTTGCATAACGCAGGCTGTTAATGAGTTTTCCACCAATCCTGATGCCCCGTTCTTCTTCATGTAGTGCAGATTCTCAGATTACTTGCTCAGCATACAGACTGAATAAGTATGATGAAAGTATACAACCCTGACGCACACCTTTCCTGACTTTAAACCACGCAGTATCCCCTTATTCTGTTCAAATGACTGCCTCTTGGTCTATGTACAGGTTCAGCACGAGCACAATTAAGTGTTCTGGAATACCCATCCTTCACAACATTATCCGCAATTTGTTATAAGCCACACAGTCAAATCCTTTGCATAGTCAATAAAACACAGGTAAACCTCTTTCTAGTATTCTATACTTTTAGCCAAGATCCATCTGACAGCAATGATATCCCTCTTTCCACATTTTCTTCTGAATTCGGCTTGAATTTCTTGCAGTTTCTTGTCGATGTACTGGTGCAACCATGTTTTTAAAGATCTTCAGCATAATTTTACTTGCCTGTGATATTAATGATAATGTTCAATAATTTCCACATTCTGTTTGATCACCTTTCTTTGGAATGGGCACAAATATGGGTCTTTTCCAGTCAGTTGGCCAGGTCTTCCAAATTTCTTGGCATAGACGAGTGAGTGATTCCGGCGCCACATCCGTTTATTGAAACATATCAACTGGTATTCTGTCAAATCCTGAAGCCTTGTTTTTCACCAATGCCTTCAGTGCATCTTGGAATTCTTCCTTCAGTACCACTGGTACTTGATCATATTCCACCTCCTGAAATGGGTGAACATCAACCAGTTCTTTCTGATACAGTGACTGTGTATTCTTGAGATAGTCTCCATCTTCTTTTGATGCTTCCTGTGTCGTTCAATATTCTGCCCTTAACCCACTTCCGTCGAGTCAATTCTGACTCATAGCGACCCCACAGGACAGAGTAGAACTGCCCCAGAGGGTTTCTAAGGAGCACCTGTTGGATTCAAACGGCCATCCTTTGGTTGGTTAGCAGCTGAACTCTTAACCACTCTGCCACCAGGGTTCACAACTAGAGGCTTGAAGTTTTTCTTCAGTTCTTATAGCTTGAGAAATGCCTAATGTGTTCTTCCTTTTTGGTTTTCTGCCTCCAGGCCTTTGCACATTTCATTATAGTACTTGGCTTTGTCTTCTCGAGCTGCCCTTTGAAATCTTCTCTTCAGCTCTTTTACTTCATCATTTCTTCCGTTTGCTTTAGCTACTCAATGTTAAAAAGCAAGTTTCAGAATCTCTTCTGACATCCATTTTGGTCTTTTCTTTCTTGTCTTTTTAATGACCTCTTGCTTTCTTCGTGTATGATATCCTTGATGTCATTCCACAACTTGTCTGGTCTTTGGTCATCAGTGTTCAATGAGTCAAATCTCTTCTTGAGATGGTCTCTAAATTCAGGTGGGATATACTCAAGGTTGTTTTTTGGTTCTCATGGACTTGTTTTAATTTTCTTCAGCTTCAGCTTAAACCTGCAGATGAGCAACTGATAGACTGTTCCACGGTCGGCCCCTAGCCTTGTTCTGACTGATGATGTTGAGCTTTTCCATCATCCCTGTCCACAGATGTAGTTGATATGATGCCTGTGTTTTCCATCAGGTGAGGTCCAAGTGTATAGTCGCTGTTTATGTTGTGTAGAAAAGGTATTTGCAGTGAGAAGTCGTTGGTCTTGCAAAATTCTACCATGTGATCTTCGGTGTTGTTTCTATTACCAAGGCCATATTTCCCAACCACAGATCCTTCTTTGTTTCTAACTCTCGTATTCCAATCCACAGTAATTATCAGTGTATCTTGATTGCATGCTTGGTCAATTTCAGACTGTGGAAGTTGGTAAAAATCTTCAGTTTCCTCATCTTTGGCATTAGTGGTTGGCGCATAAATTTGAATGACAGTTATATTAACCGGTCTTCCTCATAGGCAGAGGGATATTATCCTATCACTGACAGCATTGTACGTTAGGATAGATCTTGAATTTTTTTTTTTTTTTTTTTACGATGAATGCAATGCCATTCCTCTTCAATGTGTCATTCTCTGCATAGTAGATCATGTGATGTCTGATTCAAAATGGCCAATACCAGTCCATTTCAGCTCACTAATGCCTAGGATATTGATCTTTATGTGTTTCATTTCATTTTTGTCGACTTCCAATTTTCATGTATTCATACTTTGTACATTCTATGTTCTGATTATTAACGGATGTTTGCAGCTGTTTCTTGTCATTTGGAGTTGTGCCACATCAGCAAATGAAAGTCTCCAAAGCTTTACTCCATCAACATCATTAAGCTCGACTCTACTTTGAAAAGGCAGCCCTTCCTCAGTCGTGTTGTGAGTGCTTTCCAACCTGACGGGCTCATCTTCTGGCACTTTATCAGACAACGTTCCACTGCTATTCATAAGGTTTTCACTGGCTAATTCTTTTCAGAAGTACATCCAAGTAGGAGGCTAAGTATATGTTTAGGTTCACTTAATAGTTAAATCAAATTTATGTACAAAAGATTCTTTGAATAAATAGCCAGAGAGGGTAGTAATAAATCAACTCTGCCAAATTTTTAATGAATCAACTCTTTGGAATCATCAGAGCAATTGAAATGATTGTTCTTTTAACAAATTATGCTAAATAATACAAGGATATAATAATGCAGGGCTATGATGGAAGTCGCCAGAAGGCCATTGGGAGGTCTGACCAGACAATACAAGGAATTCAGTTTTCTCAGTCTGTAAAATAAGGAGCTGGACCAGACTGGATGCTAACCCCTTTTGGATCATGGCCCCCTTTCGAATATGTCAGAAAATTGAAGGATCTGTGGACCCTGTGTTGAGTACTACTGGGTCAGATAATCAAGAGCACCTTTTGCTCAAGGATTTTATAATCTGGGGGGTGCCTAACTGTTTGCATGTTTACTTGAAAATCTGAATCTAGGAAAACTCAATACTCTAAATCCCCTACTTCTACATAGCAAAGAACTTTTACTTTCTCTTATAAAAATCAATTTAGAAATCAGTATTACCTTGAGAGAGGAATATTGAAAGCTGGCAATATTCGTGGTGATATTGACAGGGAAGAGAATCTTAGACAGTGGCTCTCAGTGACATCTGAAGTACTAATTTCATTGTCAGCTCTCCAGCCAAAAGCAACTGCCAGAAAACAGATCTCTTAATAATCTGAGAAAGACCCAGTCTCTTCCATTTTCTGAAGCAGTGAGGATATTAAAAAATGTAAAATGTCAAACCAGGGATATGTCAACTGTTTGTGGTCCTGTCATGGGGAAATGTAAAGCCATACAAGGACATTGTTCTTGGACTGACAATGGATTGCCGTGACATCCCAGGCTGATTTTGGGGTCCCTGTGAACGAATGCATGACCAGAGCAGATGCCCTGATGGTCCACCTTCTGATGGGCTCATCAAGGTGATCTGTGATGGTGGCCTAGATGCAACAACCTCCATTGATTAGTTGTCTTTTTTTTTGTAAAGTCAGCAAAGTATAGAATTAGGAAGTCAGTGTTTGGCTGAGTCAAGGATGTGTTGGAAATCCCAGATGTGGGGGTAACAATGCAAAGGCAAATTTAACAAGAACAAAGGGTGCTTCTTTCATGGCTAAAGACAGCCTTCTCATGCCCCTCCCGGGGGCATGGAGAGTGGAGTGGGGGGCCCTCAAACCTCCATGTCTCCCTGTATATCTATATAAATCAATAGGAGTTTAATGGAGCCCAGTCCACATACTCTCCAAACAAACAAACAAAAAAAGGGTGCAGCTAAATGTCAGGGCTGAATTATTTAGGAGTAATTAAATCTCTCTTTCTTAGATTTTCATCATGGGCTTTAAACGGTCTATCATACTGTCCTTATACACTGCAAATAATGGTCACTTTTAAACTTTTTTTCAGTATTAGTTAGCTTCCTTCTCCTTCATCTGTTGCATTGTTTGTTGTTGGGTGTCCTTGAGTCAATTCCGACTCATAGCGACCCCATGGACAGACAACAGAACGAAACACTGCCCAGTCCTGCGCCATCCTCGCAATCGTTCATTGCTATGTTTGAGCCCATTGTTGCAGCCACTGTGTCAATCCATCTCATTGAGGGTCTTCCTCTTTTTAGCTGACCCTCTCCTTTACCAAACATGATGTCCTTTTCTAGCAATTGGTCTTTCCTGATGATATGTCCAAAGTAAGTGAGCCGAAGTCTCTCCATCCTCGCTTCTAAGAAATATTCTAGTTGTATTTCTTCTAAGACTGATTTGTTCATTTTTCTGGCAGGACACGGTATATTCAATATTCATCACCAATACCACAATTTGAATGCATCGATTCCTCTTCTGTCTTCCTTTTTCACCGCTCAGCTTTTGCATGCAAATGAGGTAACTGAAAAGACCCTGTGCAAAGCCAAATCCTTTGCTGTTGAGTCGATTCTGACTTACAGCAATCCTACAGGACAGAGCAGAACTGCTCCATAGGTTTTCCAAGCAGTAGCTGGTGGATTCGAACTGTCTACCTTTTGGTTAGCAGCCAAGCTCTTAACCACTGGGCCACCAAGGCCCTCCCTGCCCCCGCAAAGCAGGTCATGTTAATTCATCATAGCATTCTTTCCAGAAAATCCAAACTAGGGCTCACGGGACTTATCAGTTAGAGCTCCAGGCGTCATTTCCAGTTGATAGGCGCTGGCATGAGAGAATGAAGCCACTTGCTATGAAACCCTCAAGACCTGCCTTAAAGAACATTACAGCCTTCCACCTTCACCTCTGCTGTGCCCCAAAAAAGGGATTATCTGTTACTTCCGTCATCACCAATGCCCATGTTTGCTGTATCTTAGTTTACTGAGGCAATCTCATCTTGTTTCAGCAAGCAAAGCAATTTAATCTAAGTTCATAATTGTCATGGATTGAATTGTGTCCCCCCAAAATATGCGTTGTAAATCCTAACCTCTATGCCTGAGGTTATAATCCCATTTGGGAATGGGTGGTCTTTGTTATGTTAATGAGGCAGGATTAGTGTAGGGTGTGTCTTGGGTCAATCTATTCTGAGATATAAAAGAAATTAAGCAAGCAAGCAGAGATAGGGGAAGAGAGATGCCAAGCCACATGAAGATCACCCAGAAGCTCAAAAGAGACAAGGACCTTCCTCCAGAGCCGACAGAGAGAGAAAACCTTCCCCTAGAGCCAGCAAGCTGCATTCAGATTTCTAGCCTCCTAACTGTGAGAAAATATATTTCTGTTTGTTAAAGCCATCCACTTGTGGCATTTCTGTTATAGCAGCACTAGATAACTAAGATAATAATTTATCTATGTGTATTCATTTTATAACAAAATCTACATCTCCAAGCCTTCTTTAGCACAAGCAAACGTGCCTGCAGGAGGAAGTTTCCAAAATAATTCAGAATGGAGAAATTACAATGACTTAGAATCCATGTTCAGTTTAATTACTTCGGAAGGAAAAGTTATCTGCCAGTAATGATGCAAGCTACCCCAGAAACATGTTGTCAACTTTTTAGAAATGAGAGCTACATTTAAACATACATACATCATGTTTGGTGATTCCTGTAGAGAGTGCTCTAAGCAAGAGAAGACAGTAATTTCCAAGAAATATAAATAAGTTTATAATGCCTTCAAAGTCCCTAGGTGGCACAAACTGTTTTCTCTTGGTGGTTTGAACCTATCCAGTGGTGCCATGGGAGAAAGACCTGGAGATCTGCTTCCATACAGATTATAACCAAGAAAACCCTATGGTGTAGTTCTACTCTGTAACACATGGGGTCACTATGAGTTAGGATGAACTTGATGCCAAGGTAGAGGTATTAGTAGTATAATGCCTTCACCTTAAATCCTGATGGAGTTTACAGGTATAATTTCAAGATGTTCCACTGACAGATGGATTTCCTCTTTTCAAAACAAAGCACTTGTGAGAAGGGAGAGTGTTGACATGTCGTGGGGTTGTTAACCAATGTCATAAAACAATATGTGTGTACTGACTGTTTAATGAGAAACTATTTGTTCTGTAAACCTTCATCTAAAGTAAAATAAAAAAAATTAAAAAAATTAAATAAAGCACTTGCTTATAATTCAACTAAAACATCACCAGGAAATGCCACCCCCGAGTCACAGAGTAATTAATATCTGTGCACAGCTGCCTCTGTTTATAGGGCAAGTAGAGAGGCTTCATTATGTTGGTAATTACTATGCAGCACTCTTTAAGACTATTATGTGTAGGTGTCTGCCCAGAACAGGAACACAGGTCTCCACCCTTGAAACACCTGCATGCCAGAGACCCAGCAGCCCTCCATAAATCACTGCTCCAATGGACGGGAAATTTCGGCTTCCAGCCTTTCCCTTCCCTCTTCCTCTATCAGGAATGCACAGCTCCACGCCCCCTTTCAAGGCCAAAGACTGTATAGTCTGATGATTCCTTCCCAGACACAACCAAGAGCCACGCAGAAATATTTTAGTAGCCCTCGGTGGCATTTACCCAGTGGGTGACAATCACTCCCAGGGGCAGGTCAACTCTGCAAAGGCCCCACACAGGAGCCTCCTTTCAAGACTATCATTTCATCTGCACTCCCTAATGGGAAGGTGAGTTGGTCAAAATACAGCTGGATATATCGCAACCAACAATCCTGTTGGCCCCCGTGTAGCATGTGGGAGTGTCCCAGGGACAGCTGGGACCTTCCCCACCCCACTGTTTCCCAGCTTCTGCATCAGGACACTTTGTGACCAAGACGACCTGTGGTACACCGCTCCACCCAGGGGTGGCCCCTGCCTTTGCTGATTTGGGGTTCAGAGTGGGTATAGCAGGGACCAGGGTTGAGAGAAGGTAGGTCCCTGGTGTAGGAGTACAGGGGATGCAAGAGACAGAATGGATAAACGAGAGAGTATGAAAGAAATGAGAATCAACACAGGCAAGAGACTATCAGGGTAGAACCATCTTGCCTAGTTTCATTTCACCCAGAGATGACACTGGGTGAGGCCATATCTCTCTGTACAAAACCAGAAGCCAATATTCCCCCGCGAGGATTCTATTTTCCCATTCAGTGTTTACTGGTGGTTTTGCAAGAACAGCTGAAAAAATGCAGTTAGAGTTTTAACTCCATTCTGCCTGCAGGTCTTTTCTCTGAGTTTTGGCTGGTTCTTGTTACACATCTTTACTAGGCTGCCATGAGGCCAATCAGCCACAAACTAGAATCCCTGGATTTTAGTTGAAAGTTTGACTGCTGAAGAAAATACTGATTTTCTAAGCAACCTTCAAGCACTGCAGGCTGATACCCTATTTTGTCAAACACAAAACTGAAGCATTGTATTTCTTTTACCCCATCTCTAACCTGTAACTGACCTTCTCAGGACCTGAATCACTTTTTGTTTCCCAGTTTTAAGCTAAGAAGCCCTGGTGGCGCAATGGTTAAGTACTCAGCTGCGAACTAAAAGGCCAGTGGTTAGAACCCACCAGCAGCTTCATGGGAGAAAAGACCTGGCAATCAGCTCCCATAAAGATTACAGCTTAGGAAACCCTATGGGTAGTTCTACTCTGTCCTATAGGGTCACTATGAGTCAGAATTGACACCAAGGCACACAACAACAACAACAACAACGGTCTTAAATTAAAAAGTAGTTGAATAGAACACTTAAGTTTCTAAGTTTCTGTTCCTTCACATACACAGGTGCCCCCAGCTTTTCAAAAGTTTGCCACTTCACTTTTACAAAGGACCTACGTTACTACCTGTTTTCGCCAGCTGAAAGAAATCCAAAGAGGATTTTCACTTTTATGAAAAGAGGCAAAAAATGGAGACAAATTCAGCGTTTGTTTTACAGTGGGCCGTTAAATAGCAGCACACACCCCCGAGCAGCAGAGTGCTGTCACCAACCTCCTTCCCTGGGAACTAGACTCAGCACCTCAGCATCAAGCCGCCATAGCTTTGTTAGTGTTATCTTAGGTTTCATGTGTTATTTGGTATGATTTGGTAGGTTATTTTTTGGGTCTAGGAATGCTCAAAAAATTTTCCGATATAAATTCATGTTAATTGCTTCTTCACTTTACACCATTTTGACTTACAAAAGGTTTCATAGGAACACTATTTTCAGATAGCACGGGAAACCTGGATGCACGTACAGGCAGTCCCCAGGTTACGAACAAGATCGGTTCCTAACTGCGTCTTTAAGTTGAATTTATAGGTAAGTCAGAACAAGTGCATATGATTCTTATTTAGCCTTACCTGGTGGCACAGTGGTTAAGCGTTCGGCTGTTAACCAAAAGGCCGGCAGCTAGAATCCACCAGCCACTCCTTGGAAACCTTATGGGGCAGTTCTACTCTGTCCTATACAGTCACTATGATTTGGAATAGACTCAATGGCAACGGGTTTGGTTTTTTTTGTTTAGTGCAAGAAACGGCTCAAAGCCTTTTCAAAGATTTAAAAGCTACACGTGCAGCAAGTGAAGGTGATGGTGATAAAGAATTTGTTGAAGAAAAGAGATTGATTCAATCGTTTCACAGTGGTAGCAAATCTACATAACATCAAAGGGCCAGTACAAGTGGGACATTCAAAACTCAGGGACTGCTTGTATTTGGTTTGTGTGTAGCAGAGGATATTCTCTTGGTAATTATTTTATTGCACTCCAGTCCATAAAGGATTCGATGAAGGGCACTGCTGGTCAGACGTACAATTCTCACTTCCCGTATGGGAGACACAGGTTCAGTTCCCGGCCAATGCATTCATGTGCAGTCACCTGTCTGTCAGTGGAGGCTTGCATGTTGCTATGAGGCCAAACAGTTTCAGCAGAGCTTCCAGATTAAGATGGACTAGGAAAAAAGGCCTGGTGATCTACTTCTGAAAATCAGCCAAAGAAAACCCTATGGATCACAATGGTCCAATCCACAACTGAGTATGGGGATGCTGCAGGACTGGGCAGCATTTGTTCTGATGTGCATAGGGTTGTCACGAGTCGGGGGCCGACTTGAAGGCAGGTAACAACACTTGAAGGCAGGTAACAACAGTAACAACACAAAAGTTTGCACAAAACAAGGGATAAGATAAACACCTGGGGGAGCAGAGGCCACTGTTAGTCCACAGGATGCATTTGCACAAAGTAGAAAATGGTGCGCCTTCCTCCAGGAGACTCAGCCCCACGCTAGGACATGCAGCCCGGTGGGCAGAGCCTGGAATGGAAGTCAGACCGCCCCCCCACACACATACTCCTGCTGCTCTAGTTGGGGTGCCCTGGTGCACTGCACAACTATGCAACCATGGGACACGAGGACCTCAAGGGAAGGAGAATGACAAAGCCAAGGGGAAGAAGAGTACTCAGAAGTGCATTCCAGAGGGTCCCATACCCTTGCTAGAGGGGAGCAGTAATTTCAGCTCCAACATATATCAGAAATAGAAAGATGATCATTTAGAAGACTCACAGTGCCCATAAGATGAAAATAAACCAATGGTTCAAAAGACAGACACGTGCCGTGAACCCAAAATTCCTCCCATGGTTTCTCATCTCGCTCTAAGATACATGGGCAGACATCCTCATTATCCCCCTAGAAGAGGTAAATACTTACATCCACTCATCAATGGCCTGTGCGTAACACCAAAGCTCACTTGGGTGAAAAGAGCTCTATGAAGCATCAAAACAATGGGAACCAAACAGCCACCCCTGATGGCCTGATTCCAAACACCAAGAGCACAGAGACTGTCTCAACCAGCTGGTTTTCAACCAGAAATGCACTTCAGAATTGTTTGGGGAGGGTTGAAAAGGACCCCTACTTCCTGCAGAAAGCTTTCCATAGACTAGACTAGACCGTTCTCTTCCACCTCTGTTGTTGCTAGTTGCCCTCAAAGTGATTCCGACTCATGGAGACCCCATGTGCGCAGAGTAGAACTGTGCTCTATAGGGTTTTGAAGGCTGTGACCTTTCAGAAGCAGCTTGCCAGGACTGTCTTCTGAGGCACCTCTGGGTGAATTCAAACCACCAACCTTTGAGATGAGGCTTAACCATTTGTACCACCCAGGAATTTCTACCTTTAGCCTTTCTCATCTGTATTACATCCAGCCATTCCCCTTTCCTAATTATCAATCATCTGTAATTCAGTGGTGTGTCTTCACAGATTGACCACAAGCCCCCTGAGAGAAGGGGCCACACTTCTCTTACTCTGCTCTGTAATTCAGTGTTAACACGTAGTCAGAGTACAGTGAACCATCCGCTGAGCGAGTGAGCGAGTGATCATATGAACAAATGAGCAAACTAACCATCACAGTGCCAAACACAAAACACCTGAAAAAGAAGTTCATGCCCCAAAGCCCCCAAGGTTTCTTCATAAGAAAGATCTTTCTTTATCTGACTATTTTTTAAACATTTTTATTGGTTATATTTCCCATCCAAGTGCAGATTTGAAGGAGTTGATACGAAGGGAGAAACAGCTGCTAAGAGAGGCAGACACACCACAGACACAAGAACACCTATGTGTTGATAGGGATAGGGAAGATATTAAAAGAGAGAGACGCAAAAGCATGAACAAAAGCTAGTAATGTGGGTCTTTGCTGTAGAGCTTGAGTTCATAAGGTCACTTCTATTACAGCACAAAGGAGTCCTTCATTCAACCCTTTGTGACCCAATGTCATTGTGGTAAGAAGGCCCTCAATAATCTCTTCCAATATTTACGTCTTCTCAACACTCATCCTCCACTTGAGTCTGGCTGCAATTATTGACTTTCTTCTAAGGAACAGATTATGGCAGAAGTGATACAATGTCACTTTCCAGCATAGTTAGCAAAAGACTCTAGTTTCTACTTTGGTACTCTCTCTCACCATCTCCTATACTGCCCACCCTGGGAGATGCCAGCCACCATGCTGAGAGGCAGCCCTATAGAGAAGCCCATGTGGTCAGGAGAGCGGACTGCCAACAAGCACTGGAGGGAGCTTGGAAGCAGGTCCTTTCCTAGCTGAGCTTTCAGATGAAACTGCAACCTCATGAGAGACCTTGAGCCCCGGGGCACCCATCTAAGCCACGCCCAAATTCCTAACCCACAGGAATTGTAAGATAACAAATGTTGTTTAAAGTTGCCTAGTTTTGGAGTAAATTGTTACACAACAATAAACAACTAATAGTCATTGCCTTAGTTATCTAGTGCTGCTATAACAGAAATACCACAAGTGTATAGCTTTAACAAACAAATTTATTCTCTCACAGTTTAGGAGGCTAGAAGTCTGAATTCAGGGTGCCAACTCTAAGGGGAAGGCTTTCTCTCTGTCTCTGTCAGCTCTGAGGGAAGGTCTTTGTCTCAACCTTCCCCTGGATCTAGGAGATTCTCAGCACAGGGACCCTGGGTCCAAAGCATGCGCTCCGCTCCTGGCTCTTCTTTCTTGGTCGTAATGAGGTCCCTCTCTTTGCTCGCTTCTCTTTATCTCTTGTGAGATAAAAAGTGATGCAGGCCACACCCCAGGAAAACTCCCCTTACAGGGCTGTGACCTAAGTAAGGGTGTTGCATCCCACCCTAATCCTACCTCATTAACACAACAAACATAACCTAATGCTCGGTAATATAACCTAATCTTGCCTCATTAATACACAGAAGTCAGGATTTATAATACATCACAAAATGGAGGATAACCACACAATACTGGGAATCATGGTCTAGCAAAGTTGACACATATTTTTGGGGACACATTTTGATCTCTGACAGTAATAAATAATTATTTCCATTTAGCGCTCTCTTTAGGTAGTGTGTAAGTTATGTAAGTATTATTACTGACTACTTTTTGATCAATTACAATTAGCCATTCACTAAACTGACTATTTTACCTGTTTTACAGTATTTAGTCTATTAAACAACCCAATAAAGTGAGTATTACTATTCTCACTTTGCTGATAACAAAATGAGGTTCAGAGAGATTAAGTAACTTGCCCAAAGTCACCCAGCTAGTAAGTGGCAAGGCTGGGATTTACAGCCAAGATAGAAACAAGCTTTGCATCATTCTAAAGCCTATGCATGTAGTCACCTTGAAGAATGGTTAAAATTGTTCAGTGTTTATGCTTAAAAATGTGAGCTTCAATAGCTAGAAAACTGAGCTTATGCAAATGAGCTTAGGCATAAGAAAAAAGACTACTGACTCAGTACTCTGTTAGGAAGAGATATGGCACTGGCTTGCATTTTTTTTAAAGGAGAGGGAACCAAATTGCAAGTCTCATCACTGACACCCATTCCACTGATAACTGATAAAATTTCATAAAACAAGTATGAAGAAAACATTTTTTTTTCTTTGAGGCAGTTTTTAAAATACGGCTGCAAAATTCTTTGACATTACTCCCAAGGAGAGGTGGAGTCTATGTCCACTCCCATCAACTCTGAGCTCTTTGGCTGCTTGACCAATAGAATATGGTGGAAACAATGCTGTGCTAATGTCTGGGCCCAGAACTTAAGAAACTGGCAGCTTATACTTTCTGTCTCTTGGGACTCTTGCTCCTGAAACCCAGTCACCTTGCCACAGTAAAGTTCAAACAGAAGCCCACATGGAGAGGAAGCCAGAACCCTGGCCACAGCCCTGGCTGAGCTCCAGCTGATGGCCAGCACCAACCTGCCAATCCCGTGAGCGAGCCATCTTGAAAATAGATCCTCCAGCCCCTAGCTGAGCTGCCCCAGCTGATACTGCATGCACGCTGAAACGAGCCGTGGCCTCTGAGCCCTGCCCAAATTGCAGATGTGTGAGCAAGGTAAATGAGTATCCTGTTTTTAAGCCACTAAGTTTTGGGGTGGCTTAAGTATTTATTTTCACCTGAAGATCTTACTGTACTCATGGTTGATATTTTAGATTATTATTAGAATAGTATGGGAACACGTTCTCGTAGGACCATGTTTCTTCACTTGGCATTTTCATAGAGTATAGGACCTGGCACATAGCAAACCAAAAACCAAACCAAACTCATTGCCATCGAGTCGATTCCGACTCATAGTGACCCTATAGGACAGAGGAGAACTGTCCCATAGAGTTTCCTAGGAGCAGCTCGTGGATTCGAACTGACGACTTTCTGGTTAGCAGCCAAGCTCTTTAACCACCATGCCACCAGCGCTATGGCACACAGTTGTTGTTGTTATTGTTAGGTGTTGTCAAGTCGGTTCTGACTCATAGTGATCCTATGTACAACAGAACAAAACACTGCCCAGTCCTGCACCATCTGCACAATCATTGGTATGCTTAAGCCCACTGTTGCAGCCACCATATCAATCCATCTCATTGAGGGTCTTCCTCTTTTTCACTGATCTTCTACTTTACCAAGCATGATGCCCTTCTCCAGGGACTGATCCCTCCTGATAACATGTCCAAAGTATGTGAAATGTACTCTCGCCATCCTTGTTTCTAAGAAGCATTCTGGTCATACTTCTTCCAAGACAGATTTGTTCGCTCTTTTGGCAGTCCATGGTATATTCAATATTCTTCACCAACACCACAATTCAAAGGCGTCAATTATTCTTCTGTCTTCCTTATCCATCATCTAGCTTTCGCATGCCTATGAGGTGACTGAAAATACCATGACTTGGTTCAGGCATACCTTAGTCTTCAAGGTGACATCTTTGCTTTTCAACACTTTAAAGAGGTCTTTTGCAGCACATCTGCCCAATGTAATACATCTTTTGATTTCTTGACTGCTGCTTCCATGGGTGTTGACTGTGGATCCAAGTAAAATGAAATCTTGACAACTTCAATCTTATCTCCGTTTTTCATGATGTTGCCTATTGGTCCAGTTGTGAGGATTTTGTCTTCTTTATGTTGAGATGTAATCCATACTGAAGGCTGTGGTCTTTGATCTTCATCAGCAAGTGTTTCAAATCCTCTTCACTTTCAGCAAGCAAGGTTGTGTCATCTGCATAAAGAGGTTGTTAATGAGTCTTCCTCCAATCCTGATGTCCCTTTCTCCTTCATATAGTCCAGCTTCTCGGGTTGTTTGCTCAGCATACAGATTGAATAGGGATGGTGAAAGGATACAACCCTGACGCACACCTTTCCTGACTTTAAACCATGAAGTATCCCATTCTGTTTGAATGACTGCCTCTTGATCTATGCACAGGTTCCTCATGAGCACAATTAAGTGTTCTGGAATTCCCATTCTTCACAATGTTATCCATAATTTATTCTGATCCATACAGTTGAATGCCTTTGCATAGTCAATAAAACACAGGTAAACATCATTCTGGTATTCTCTGCTTTCAACCAGGATCCATCTGACATCAGCAATGATTTCCTTGGTTCCATGTCCTCTCCAGAATCCAGCTTGAATTTCTGGCAGTTCCCTGTCGATATACTGCTGCAGCTGCTTTTGAATGATCTTCAGCAACATTTTACTTGTATGTGATATTAATGATATTGTCTGATAATGTCCACATTTGGTTGGATCACCTTTCTTGGGAATAGGCCTAAATATGGATCTCTTCCAGTTGGTTGGTCAGGTAGCTATCTGCCAACTTTCCTGGCATAGATGAGTGAGCACTTTCAGTGCTGCATCTGTTTGTTGAAACATCTCAATTGGTATTTCCATCTTAGTTGGTATTCTGGCACATAGTAGGCACATTCTATTTAGCCGACCGGTTGAATGAATGAATGGCTACAGAGACCTAAAACACAAAAACATTTGGTGGCAATAAACTGCTATCACCCTACCCAGGAGAATGTGGATCATTACAACCTTTCTGGAAAGCAATTTTGCAAAATTTATCGTGAGTTTAATTTAGAAGAAAAAAAAAAGAAAGAAAGAAATCACACCCTTTGTTCCAATCATTCCCCTTCTAATAATCTTGGGTATAAAAATTTGAAAAAATGAAATGCTATATCCCATTCTCTTTTATATATGACAAAATAATTTTCAACAAATAGAGTAATGATTTATAAATGTGGGAAAATTCAAAAGATAGAATATTTTGCAGCCATTTCAAAATACTTCCAAAAATTTTAGAAGGATTTGGGAAATACTTAAAAGATAAAAAAGTAGTGTACAAAATTATATATATCATATACTTGTTGCAATTTTATCAATATATCCATAGAAGGACTAGAAGACAATCTAACCATATTTTTTTTAGAGTACTAAGATTACAGTTGATCTTTTCTTCTTTGTACTATTTTTTCCCTATACTATTCTTATTTTCTCAAATGAATAGCTATAACATCTTTCAGAGGGGAAATAACATTGTTTTTGAAAATATGAATGATGATGTATGAAGTCTCCCCCTCAGGAAAGCCTTGGTACCCACAAACATTCTGCAGAATCCAAATTAACCATGGTGTGGAGAAGCAAGACAACTAAATGGAACTAGATATAGATTTGCCCATAAGGTGAGTAAGGCAGGGAGTAAGAGGAAGCTCCCACCACCATCTGTCAGTCTGTCCTACCGCGGTGGCTTGTGTATTGCTGTGATGCTGGAAGCTTTGTCACCAGTATTTCAAATACCAGCAGGGTCACCCATGGCAGACAGGTTTTAGTGGAGCTTTCAGACCAAGACAGACCAGGATAAAAGGCCTGGTGATCTACTTCTGAAAATTAATCAATGAAAACCTTGTGGGTCACTACAGAACACCGTCCAGTATAGTGCTGGAAGATGAGCCCCCTAGGTGGGAAGGCATTCAAAATACATAGCAGCTGCAACAATGGACTCAAACATGCCAACAATCACGAAGATGGCACAGGACCAGGCAATGTTTTGTTCTGTTATACAAAAGGTCGCCATGAGTCGGAGTCTACACAACAAAGAACAACAACCAAGTAGGCATTTTCTCTGGCAGTCACCAGGGACAGCTTCTTCAGGCAGCCCTGGAACAGGCCTTCTACGGCCCCCCTCTAAGCAGCTGCAGCCCTCCGCTAGCACTGTAAATCAAAGAGCCCTTCATCCCATTGTAGGGATGGAAGTAAAGAATGAGTCACCCTGAGTTTATAAAATACAAGTCAGCTTTAAGAGGGGCTTGATTACTGAAAACTTCTTGGGGTGATGTAAGGGCTTAGGGAGCACGCTGCACGTTCACTGGTTATTAAGATACCTCACACAAAGCAAACACTACTGCAACAAGGACAGATCACATTGTTCTGCATGTTGTTAATCAATTTCAAATATTAGCCCAGCTGGTTCAGGATTTCAAAAGTGGCAAACATTTTCTACAACCGATAATATTTTTCCATGACTGTGATGGAGAGTGGAAGAAAAAGAAATCATTAATTCTTTCCACAAATCTTTACTGAATGTCTATTATGTTCTGGGCATCTATAAATGAAAAGGATGCATCACATTTAGAATCAAACACTAACTCTTGCCTTGACCCACAATGAGCCTTGAGCTGGAGCCAATTCACACAGGCTCACGAGAACCAACTGTGCACACCTCTTCGAAACTCCACCTTCACTGACCTTACATGGTATAAAAACGGCGTGGGGGAGGTATCTGACCTCCTCCAGCCCCACTAGGGGGAGAAGAACCAAGATCAACAGCGCAAGGCTGACTCCCATGAGGTGGAGGTCAGACACGCCTCCTCTCTCAGCCATCCTCACTAATCCTGACACCAACCATCCCTCCCACAGCTCTCTACTTCTCTGCTGGGTTCAATAATTCATTGCAATGGCCACGCAGAACTCACAGACCACACTCACAAGTATGGGGTTTATTAGGGAAGTACTAGTTACAACTCAGGCTTAAGAATACTCAGGATACAGTTCTTCCATCAAGACAGCCTCTTCCCAGCTGCGCCCGCAGGCACGCCTCTCCTTGGCCCTCAGTCTCTGCCCAAAGGCACTCAGCTTTCTTTCTCCGTGGGCTGGGAGGCCCACCGTGCCATCTCCTGCTGCTGGGTCTCTGCTGCTAGTCTCTCCTTATTTGGTAGTGGTGGGCTCCTCCTCTCTGCTCTGGAACTGGCTCTCTTTTAAGGAGAAACTGACCAATCCCCTTGGTAGGCCACAATTACCCTATCACACAACCACGTGGGTAGGAGTTACAAGACCACGGCTAGAAAGGCCACACACAAAAGAAATTAATCCACCGCGCATGGGTAGCCTGAAATCAGCCGTGGTAGGAGTATTTACACCATACCAGGAAATCCTGGCAACCCCATGTGTGTCAGCATGGAACTGTGCTCCGCAGGATTTTCAACGGCTGAATTTTTGGAAGTGGATTGCCAGGTCTTCCTTCCAAAGTGCCGCTGGGTGAACTTGAACCACCAACCTTTCTGTTACCAGCTGAGCATATTAACCATTTACACCTATCAGGGACTCCATTTACACCATTCACCCATTGTTATCGCATGGATTCTGACCCACAGCGACCCTACAGGACAGAGTAGAACTGCCCCATAGGGTTTCCAAGGAGCGGCTGGTGGATTCAAACTGCCGACCTTTTGGTAAGCAGCTGAGCTCTTAACCACTGCAGCACCAGGGCTCCATTTACACCATGGGAATCAGCAAATGCTACAGATCAGGCTCCTTCCTCACCCTGAGAGCTGGTTGTTAACCATTTTCCAGCACACCACTGCCTACGACCCGCAGTGTTGGCTCCTCCTCCCTCCCCCACTCCTCCCCAGCCGCTCTTCCCTTTGTCCCTGTGCACCAACCGTAACGACCTTCTTTCTGAGCGCTGAACCCACCTGGTGCGTCACCACCACATGGTGACAACAACAGAGGTGTCTAACTGCACAGGCTCAGGAGTCAGCTGCCTGCCTTCACATGCGACTTCTCCATTTAACGGCAGGGTGAACGCTACTTAAACGTACCCCATCTGTGCCCATTTCAAAGCCAAAGGCAGAAGACGGGCGTTTTCCAGACACACAAAAGCTGAAATAGGCTTGCTTATAGGAATTCATTTCAACCAAATGTCAAAGCGCACAAAGCTCATGTTGGGGCGTTCAGGTCAGATTTCTGTGAGGCATTCCTCATCCTCACCCTGTAGCTTGAAGCTTTGCTTTTCTTAAATACAATAATTCTTGGTATAGCCAGAGCCTAAATAATATGGCTACCTCACCTCTCTAAAGGTGCCAAAAATGGTTAACGTGCTCAGCTGCTAACCAATAAGGTTGGCAGTTCAAGTCTACCCAGAGGTACCTCAGAAGAAAGGCCTGGCAATCTGCTTTCAAAAAATCAGCCACTGAAAACCCTAGGGAGCATAGTTCTACTCTGACACACATGGGGTCATCATGAGTCGGAATAGACTCCTGCCTCGTCACACACTCGGAGTTACCCTGGGTCAGACCAACTCCCTAAGGTTATTTTCTTTCTGTAGAAGGTGAAGCCACTGAGATGAGTCCCAATACCTGTTACCAGCCTGTGCCAGCCCACAGGGTACCTAGTCATCTATTGCTCGATGGGGGATCACAAACTTGACTCTGTAATAAACAGTGCTGGCTTAAATTTCCAGAGCATAGGCATCTATACCCAGAATTTTTTGATGTTCAACTTATACTGATGTCTGAAATATATTTTCAGGTAATTCCCAACTTACAGACTTGGTTATGTTCAAAATGTTAGCATTTTTAGACCTCAGAATGCATGTTTCCATGAGAAATTACAAATGGTGCTGAGGTTCTCAGGCCAATCCACAGATGCTTATTAACTCATGTCTCTGAAGGCGTTAGGTGACCCCATCCTCCAACCTCCTGCTTAAAGCCCTTTAATGACATCCCAAGACCCTGAAGAACGTCTGACTGCCTTACTGTAACCGCTAAGGTGCTGCTGGCCTGGCCTGGCCTAACACTCTGTTGTGCTCATTGCTCCCCATTCCCACTGCCCTCCAGCTCCTCAGAGGTGTCAGTTTATCCCCATCTCAGGATCCTCACTCTTGCTGAGTCATCTGCCTGGAGCCCTCCCTCCTCCCTCACATCCTCACGTAGCTACTCCACTCTCCCTCCAACAGCATTCCTCAGAGAGGCCTTCTTAACTACCCTATCATGAGCCCACAACACACACACACACACACACATACACGCTCACATACACACTCAACTCTCACATATACTCTCACACACACACACATATACACACTCACACTCTTACACCCACATTCTCACACACACTCTCAGTCCCTCTCTCTCTCTCACACACACACACACACACACACACACACACACACACACA
>NW_004444052.1:4261948-4296913 GCF_000243295.1 Trichechus manatus latirostris
ACATTCTCACACACACTCTCAGTCCCTCTCTCTCACACACACACACACACACACACACACACACACACACACACACATACTCACCCCACAGGCACTCTCCCACATTACCATGTATCTTGTTCTTTCTTAGTCCTTATTACCTGAAATGCTCTTATTTACTTATTTTTTAACCTGTGAAGTATCTTCTCCCCCAGTCAGAATGTGAGCAGGGACCTCACCCACAACCCCATCGCCTGGTACAGTGACTGACCTTGACTCTGCGCTCGACAAATGTGAACTGAGTGAAGCAATGAATGTGTGAACACAATTATCCTGTGTAGAGTGCTTCTGGAAGACACACTCAGAGCTCTGTCCCTGTAGCCTAGGGTCATCTCCCTCTATGTGGCTGGAATAGGGAAAGCTTCCACCCCCGCAAACCCTTCCATCCCAGGCTACTGAAGGTGGGGCCCATAAGGGGGTGACATAAGGGATCGACACGCAGAGCCAGGCCTTCAGTCAGGGTCCAATTTTCCTGATATTTCTCGATCCTGTCTGCTTTCCCAGTCACTGCCCCATTGTTTTCCTTCCGCTTCGGCGCCTTCTTGTTTAGGTTTCTGCCTTTCCCAGCAGCTTCAACATTCCTTCACACCCTCTTGCCTCATCTCCTGACCTTGAAGTGGGCATGGAGTCTTGGAGGTTCTTACTAAGAGTTGATCACTCAACAGCAAGGGGGACGGGCTCACCTCTGCCGCCCACTCCTCCCTGCCAGTTGTGGGTCACTTTCGTCCACTTGGGGAGTATAAAATGGTGCCTGTGAGCACCGGACCGTCAGCGCAGAAAGCGATTCGTGTGTCAGGGTGCCTGCAGCACGCACACATCTGGACACACTGGTGAAGCTTCTTAGGATTTGGGGGCCTCAGATTTTTTTTTTGAAGGAGAAATTCACATAACATAAAATTAACTGTTTTAAAAAAGTGTACAATTCAGTGGCATTTAGTACACTTACAATGTTGTTACAACCACCACCTCTCTCTAGTTCCAAACAATTTCCTTCATCCTAAAAGGAAATTCCATATCCATTAAGCAGTCACTCCCATTTCTCCCTCAGAGTCGGAATCGACTAGACAGCAACAGGTTTTTGGCTCCAGCCCCTAATCCGTTGCCATAGAGTTGATTCTGACCCATAGTGACCCTATAGAACAGAAAAGAACTGCTCCATAGGGTTTCCTAGGCTGTAAATCTTTATGGAAGCAGACTGCCATATCTTTCTCCCATAGAGTGGCTGGTGGGTTCAAACTGCCGAGTTTTCAGTTAGCAGCTGAGCACTTAACCACTGCACCACCAGGGCTCCTTCTCCAGCCCCTAGAAACCACCAATCTGCATTCTGTCTCTATGGATTGAATTAGTCTGGATATTTCATACAAACGGAATCATACAATCTATGACTTTTTGTCTGGATTCTTTCACTTAGCATAATGTTCACGAAGTTCATCATCCATGTTGTAGCATGTATCAGTACTTCATTCCTTTTTATGGCTGAATAATATTCCATTGTATGTATATACCATTTGTTTAGCCATTTATCCTTTGATGGACATTTGGGTTATTTTCACCTACAGGCTATTGTGAATTATGTTTCTATGAACATGTATGTATTTGTATTTAAGTGCCTGTTTTTAATTCTTTTGAGTATATACCTAGAGTGGATCATATAGTAATTCTGGGTCATATAGTTAATTCTATGTTTAACTTTTCGAGGAACCACCAAACTGTTTTCCACAATGGCTATACCATTTTATATTCCCACCAGCAATGTACTAGAGTCCGCTGACTTTTTAAAAGATCAAACTCAGATCTAGTTCACTGTCAGTTACACAGCAAATCGGGTTACCAAAGACCAAAATGGAACTAAAATAACATGAAGAAGCCTAAATGTGAGATTCAACCAGAAGCTGCTGCAATTCGGCTTGAACAACCCGGTCTGTCAGCAGATACACAACTTATAATAGGTATCTCCCTTCTGGACATGGCCCCAAAGGAGCTGATGAATGGCATTTAATCTTAAATTAAGCAAGAGTAAAATTCCCTCATGATTGTCAAATTTTATCTCTAGCCTAGCTCTAATCTTTCCGCCTGCCCGTGTGTGCTTTCTAACTTTCCACACGAGTAGGGAAAAAATCAAAGAAAATAATCAAGTGACACACTGAATATTGTATAGAAAACCACCAACTGTTAAGAGTTTGAAAGTCATCTCATCAAAATAAAAAAAGGAGGGGTATACCTTACTTCAAAAGAGTAAGAGGGAGTTTTCTATTTCTAGTCAAATATATTATTATTCCTTGGTAGTAAAGATAATAAACTTTTTATTATATAGGTGTGTGTGTGCATATAAATTCTCCTTCTTTCTGTTTATCCTTTGTAACCAAGAAGTAAACATACTTAGGAAAAAATCTTATCGTGTTTGTTTACATCACAAACCATTAATTTAAAAGATTTATAATTATCAACAATTCATTACTATTTAATAGTAATAATGCTGTATTTCATTAAAGCAACCCTAATTACATTTCTGTCAAATCTCTTTTCAAGCTCTAAAATGATATGGCCCCTAGATATTTATTTGCAGAAGTAAAATGGCTTTTAAAGACATTCCATTCAACAAGTATTTAAGTGCCTATTTTCTACAGGAAACCTGGTGGCACAGTAGTTAAGAGCTATGGCTGCTAACCAAAAGGTCGGCAGTTTGAGTCCACCAGCTGCTCCTTGGAAACCCTATGGACGGTTCTACTCTGTCCTACAGGGTCTCTATGAGTCAGAATTGACTTGAAGGCAATGAATTTTACCTTATGCTGTGGGAATGCTGAAGTGCCAAGAAAAAAAGAGAAGAGTCTCGCCTTCAGAAATGTCAAGTGTCACGGAGGGGATACACACAATCCTAGCAGTACACCAACCCATCATCTCAAATTAAAACTGATATTTAAATTTCTCTGAAACTGTTTTCTTTACGAGTTGGATAACCCGTGTCCTAAATCTAGGCACTTTTATAAATGCCACCTTTAAATGCTTGACTTAAGGTTTCATTGATATAGAAAGTTGCTTTAGTACTTGATTAAATGTCAACCTAATGTCCCCCTTTGATGTGCTGGGATGGAACTTGAAAGAAAACAAAAACCAGAAAACTAAAAAGAGAAAAGTAGCTTTTAAGGACATTATTACAACTGATTATAAACACTGCACATATCCGAGGCATATGACCATGGCTAAAAAGGGACACTTGTCTTTAATAAAACCAAAAACCAAATCAGTTGCTGGTGAGCCGATTCCGACTCATAGGACCCTGTAGGACAGAGCAGGCTGTAAACTTTAGGGGAGCAGACTTCCACATCATCTTTCTCCCATGGAGCAGCTGGTGGGTTCGAAACGCCGACCTTTTGGTTAGCAGCCAAGCACTTTAACCACTGCCCACCAAGGTTACTGCTTGTCTTTAATACAAAGGCAAAGAACTGTCTGGCACTCCCATGCCCACAGAGTCACCACTTTCCACATTCTTCGGCAAGAAAATTGGTAGCGACCCCTTTTGCCTTTTTGAACAGCTTTCTTTCTACTTCTTCATACCCAAATTAAATGACCCCAGTTAGAATTCCAAGGAAGACATTTGATTCATACAAATTGTGTTCACACAGCAATGTGACTAGAAATGGGGACTTTCAATCTGGGTACAAGTTATAGTCATATTAGCAGGAATTAATGGCCTGGTTCCTTTCCCCTCTCTCTAGCCACACTTCTTAGAGCTAGATATAAATAAAAACATTGATGCAATTCATACACTGCACATGGGGGCCAAACGGATCACACTTTCAAAGATTTGAATTTTGGTTAAAAAAAAAAAAAAAGAGTTTTGAAATAATCAAAATTGGTATATTGATCTAATATTTAACCTTAAATGTTCAATAAGTTTTTACTTCTTTACAATACATTTTACAAAATGTTCACTAGTTTAGATTTGCAACAGCTATTATCTGAAGTTAAAAATAAAAAAATTCAAGTAGACTTTACATATCATAGAGGGACAAACTTTTTTTTTTAATTCAGGTCATCACTTCCTCATTCAAGAAAAATACTTATTTGCATATGTCTCTAAGAATCTATTAAGCTAGCCTCTCTCTTCAATTAGCTCATACCAAAAAAAAAAATTCAATTTCCTAGAATTATGGGCCTGCATTCCTTTTTGTTTTTTTTTAATTTTAGCCATTTACTTTAAAAATCAGTCACTGCATTTTTCAAAAGATAAGTAGCAAATGAATCAAAATCACGGAGAAGTAAGTCTATATCATAATTACCTTTTGCCTGGTCGAAAATCCTCACCTTCAGGCATTTCTGCCCTTTAAAAGCTTAGCACAGCTCACCAGTCCAAACAATGGTCTCTTCTCCACTCTAAGGTCGAATATTAGGATGGGAAAAAAACCCAGGAGTGAAGTTCTTTCCTACTTGGAAAAAAGCACTCCTCTTTTACTCAGAAAGTAGGTGTTTACAAACTTGCAAAGCACCTGAGTGCCTGCCTTGAATGAAGCTAAGAGCCGGCTTATTATGACTGTCCCCTTCTAAAAATAAATAGGTCACCTCTTACTGCCGGTACCATGATAGGCAGCTGAGGGCAGGCACTGCCCAGCTGCCAAGCATTTCTCTCCAGTTGTGTGAGGTGTCACCACCCAGCTATTAACTTTTATTGGGATGACTTCACCCAGGTCTGCCCTTTCTCTTTCCTTTTTTTCCCCCGGCATGACATGCACCCACCAAAGGGCAGCGTTGCCACGGAGAGCTTGAAACTTCACCCTGGGCTATCAAATCTCCTTCTAGTCACAGGATGGAGTTGGAGATCTGAGAGCAAAACTGGCTGTAGCTGTGATAGCTGAGGGGCTTGTCTGTTCTGAGAACTCTTAGCCACTCAGCAAAATGATCCCTTACTCTGAAAAATAAAAAAAATCAACAATGGTATTTTGAAAGAGATTGTTTTGCAAGAAGTTCTTCCCTCGGGCCATCTAGATTTCTCAACTCAGATTAACTGTGCACATGCATATGAGTTGATGTGTTTGCTTGGGCAAAATGGATTCTCCCCAGGACTTCCTCTGTCATCAGGGAGCAGCCTGACGTTGGCAAGTAGCCAGGCTGTGAATCTGAGATGTTTTTAGAGGCTGGTTCACCACAGTACAGGAGTGCCAGTCACGAGGAACTCACAATTGCTACAACTTTTAAGAGTAGGACAAAAATCACTTCAACTCTTCTTGCTTTGAGAAAGTTCAGGAGAAATATTACTGAGATTCTTCTAGGAAAAAGCATTGAGAGCTTTGGATCAAAACTTGAAACCATTTTTTCCCCGCGATTGGGAACGTTAGGTAAGACAGAAAGCAAGATCTGATTATTAAGAAATAATTTACTTTTAAAAATGTATATGCTCCCAATAGTCAAAAGGTAGAAACAATCTAAATGTCCATCAACAGATGAACAGATAAACAGAATGTGGTATATACATACAATGGAACATTAATCACTCAGCCATAAAGAGTAATGAAGTCTTGATAAATGCCACAACATGGATGAACCTAGAAAACATTATATTGAGTAAAATAAGTCAGTCACAATAGGACAAATACCGGATGATCCCACTTACAGGCAACAGGCAAATGTAAAATAGAGACCAAAGCTTATTAGTGGCTACCAGGAGTCGGAGGGAGGGGGAAAGGGAAGCCACTGCTTAGGGGGCCCTAAGTGTCTGTTAATGGGGGTAGAGTCATTTAGAAAAGGATACTGGTGATGGTTGCACAACAGTATGAACGTAATCAATGTCACTGAATTGTATATATAAAAATTGTTACACTGACAAATGTTTTGTTATACATATTTTTACCCCAATAAAAAAAAAGTAAGTTACGGGGATTCTGGGAAGGTGGCATCGTAAACATTGTTCCAATCCTCCCCCACAAATACCACAAGAAATACGAAGGAAACGGCTTGGCTTTGAGAGACTCTGAATTGCGAAGCAGAGGAAATCGGCGGCGAGCGGCAAATAGGCAAGAATCAACGATCAACAAACGAATCACATATGGTGGAAAAATTGCTTCTCCCACCATCTCAGCCCCTCCCCCCAGTCACACGGGCCACTGGCTGCTGTGAACTGGGGAAGTGGCCCCAGAAAGGAGCCTGCTTCCCTAACTACCACAGCCCCTGCCTGTACAAAGAGACGGGACCTCAAGCTTCTGCTCTAAAATCAACAAGGCAGATCTCTACAGGAGGCCGTTTGGAGTGTGCCAACACTGAACCCCGCCACCCACCCAGACACTGTCAGTTGCAAGCCTACATGAATTGCTACAGAAAGCCCATGCAGTGGAGCCTGCTCCCATAGTAAACACTCTGCCTGCCTCCTTGTGCACCCCATAGCTCAGGCCTCTGAAACCAACAGGATAGATCTCCCTGAGGATCAACCTGGGTCTGTCTGCTTCCCCTTCCAGGGGACTGCTGACTAACGTTGCTGTGTGCTAGGAAGCAGGCATGCTGAGTGGAGGCTACACCCACAGACAACATACTACAGGGTCGGCTCTGAGAACAACAAGGCAGAGCTCCCTGGGGGTCTGTTCAGAGTACGACAACCCCTCCCACAACCGCTGGACTGATACAAACTCCTACAGAAGTTTCCGTACAGAGGTGTGGAGACTGCTCCCCCAACTACCACAGGGTCACTGGGGTTCTGTAACCCCTCCTCCTCCCGAGCAGAGAAAGGTTGGCCTGGCCTTCCCCTGAATGCCAGCTAAGCTATAAGCAGCCCCCTCGGAGCAGGTAAGGAAGCCTTGGGCAAAACCAGAGGCAACACCCAGTCCTGAAGGGGGCTCATTGCGTATGGATTTTCTGAATAAAAATGTAGTTGCAGAAACAGAGAAGGGAAGGGAGTAATAACCAGAGAGGACTGCACCCCCTGATGGACAGACTGATTAGTATGTGACATCTCGCCTGAGTGGCAGTGCCTGCTGGTGGACAGACTGACCACGGCATGTTCTCTGGTGTGTTTGGGAGAGATTGAAAGTTGAAATCTGAGATCTGGAACTTTCAAATCCTAACTAAACCAGAGAGGGAGAAGGAGCTATCACAGAGAGGGAGAGAAAATGGTAAGCAAAGGCTCAAGGCTCTCCCGCCTAAGAGCTTTTTGCAGAAAATAGTACAGACAAAAACACAAAATACTGGGGAAAACCGAGAAACTGAACACTCTCAAAAATTCCAATGCCCCAACAAAAAAATCACAAGACATATGAACAATGGAGAAGTAATGACCCATTCAAATGAACATCATAAAGGGAGTGAAAGTGCATCAAGGGATGACCAAGTAATGAAAAAAAATGGTAGAATATAATACGAAAACATTAAACATAATTAAAAACTAAGGGAAAACACAGCAAAAGAGCTAAAAGAAATAAAACAATGCATGAACAAAATAAGGGTCTAAAAAAGAGATATTACAACTGAAAGGGACAATAACTGAAATGAGAAACACAACAGAAGGACTTACTGACAGATTTAATCAGGCAGAAAAAAGAATTAGATAATTAGAGGATAAGATAGTTAAAATTACAGACAATGAAGAGCGACAAGAATGGAGGCTCAAGAAGGCTGAGCACAGTTTAACGGAATTATGGGACAACAATAAGAGACCTAGTCTAATCATCATGGGAATTCCAGAAGATGAGAGAAAGAAAGGGACAGAAAGAATATTTGAAGAAATAAGGACAGAAAATTTCCCCAATCCAAATCTAAGAAGCTCAAAAAACCCCCAGCAGGATAAACCCAAAGAGATCTACACCAAGACACATCACAGTTAGGCTCTCAAAATAGTAAACATAAAAACAGAATCCTGAAAGCAGTGAGAGAAAAGCAAATAGTCACATACAAAGGATCCCCAATAAGATTAAATGCCAAGTTTTCCTCAGAAACATTGGAGGCCAGAAGGCAACGGAATGATGTATTTAAAGTGCTGAAAGAAAAAAAAAGTCAACCAAGAATACTATGCCCAGTGAAATTATCCTTTAAGAATGAGGATAAAATTGGAACATTCTCAGACAAACCGAAGCTACGAGAGTTAATATCCAGCAAACTAGCCCTACAAAAAATACTAACGGGGGTTCTGTAGATAGAAGGGAAAAGACACTAGAAAGTAATTCAAAACTATACATAAAAAGAAAGATCTCTAATAAACAGAAATGCAAATCAAAAACCAAACCAAACACATTGCCATTGAGTTGATTCCAACTCATAGTGATCTAACAGGACATAGTATAACTGCCCCATAGAGTTTTCTAAGGCTGTAATCTTTACAAAGCAGACTGCCACATCTTTCTCCCACAGAACAGCTGGTGGGTTTAACTGCTGACCTTTTGGTTAGCAGCCCAGCACTTAACCATTGTGCCACCAGGGCTCCTTGGACAAGTATAAGGGCTACTAATAAGGTAGTCATGCTTGATTAACTCTAAATGTTTTGTCCTTCATGTTTTTTTAATAACAAATATATAAAAAGCAAGGACAAAATTTTGTTACAGGGCATATGAAATATAAAGACATAATTAGTGGTAACAACAAAGGTGGGGGGGAGAGGAATGGTGTATAGAATTTCTTGTATGTTACTGAAGTAAAGTTGGTATCATCTTACCCTAGAATGTTATTAAGACAAACTGTTAAATGTAATATTCATGGAAATCACTAAAAAAATGCATAAAAAACATACACAAAAGGAAAGGAGAAGGGAACCAAAAAGACTTATTACAATAAACCAACAAAACACAAAAGCAGTAGGAAAGGACAAAGACAAAGAAGGTTTAAGACACACAAAAAACAAATAACAAAATGGCAGAATTATATCACCTCTTATCAGTAATTACAGTGAATGTAAATGGACTAAATGCTCCAATCAAAGGGCAGAGAGTGGCACAATAGATTAAAAAAAAAAAAAAAAAACCATGATCCAACTATATGCTGTTTATGAGGGACACATGTGAAACCCAAGGACACAAACAGATAGAAAGTGAAAGGATGAAAAAAATATTCCATGCTAATAATAACCAAAAGAAAGCTGGTTTGGCAATCTTATTATCACATGAAGTAGACTTTAAGACAAAATCTGTTAGAAGAGATAAAGACTGACATTATATAGTGATAAAAGGGTCAATTAATCAAGAAGATTAATAATCATAAATATGTATACACCCAACTTTGGGGCACCTGAATGTATAAAGCAACCACTGATAGAACCGAAGGGAAAAACAGTACTACAGTAATGGTTGAAGACTTCAATATACCACTTTCAATATTGCCCAGAACATCTAGAAAGATCAACAAGGAAAGCGAGGACTTGAATGACACTATAAACCAACTAGACTTAAAAACATATATAGAACACTCCACCCAAAAACAGCACAACATACATTCTATTCCAGTGCACATGGATCATCCTCCAGGATAGACCACATGTTAGGTCACAAAGCAAGTACTGAGAAATTTTAAAAGGAATGAAATCATACAAAGTATCTTCTCTGACCCAATGGAGTGAAGCTAGAAATCAGTAACAGAGAAAAAAAACAAAAACAAAAAAAAACTGGAAAATACACAAACATATGGAAATTAAACAACACACTATTAAACTACCAATGGGTCAAGGAAGAAGTCAAAAGAGAAATCACAAATTTCCTAGAGTCAAATTAAAATGAAAGCACAACATACAAAACTTATGAGATGCAGTAACAGTAGTACACAGAGGGAAATTTATAGCAATAAATGCCTACATGAAGAAAGAAGAAAGATCTCAAATCCAGCCTCACCTGACAACTCCAGGAACTATAAAGACAAGAGTGAATCAAGCCTAAGCCTACCAGAAGAAAGGAAATAACAAAGATCAGAGCAGAAGTAAACAATATTGAAAACAGAAAAACAATAGAATAAGTAAAACCAGAATTTGGTTCTTTGAAAAGATCGATAAAACTGACAAAGTTTTAGCTAGACTGAACAAAGAAAATGTGCAAATAACTGAAATAAAAAATGAAAGAGAGGACATTACAACTGAGAAATAGAAATAAAGAGAATATGATAGAATATTATGAACAGCTGTACGGTAACAAACTGGATAACCTAGATGAAATGGACAAATTCTTAGAAGCACACAACCTACCCAAACTGACTTAAGAGGAAACAGAAAGTCTCAACAGAGTCATAACAAGTGAAGAGATTACATCAGTGATCAAAAACCTCCCAACAAAAAAAAAGTCCTGGTCCAGATGGCTTCACTGGGAAATTCTACCAAACATTTAGAGAAGAATTGACACCAATACTGTTTACACTCTTCCAAAAGATAGAGATGCAAGGAATGCTCCCTAACACACTCTACAAAGCAAACAGAACCCTGATACTCAAACTGGACAAAGACACCACAAGAAAATTACAGGCTGGTATCTCTATAAACATAAATGCAAAAATCCTCAACAAAATACTAGTGAACAGAACCAAGCAGCATATTAAAAGAGTCATACACCATGACCAAGTGGAATTTATTCCAGGAATGCAAGTATGGTTCAACATTAGAAAATCAATCAGTGTAATAAATCACATAAATAGAACAAAGGAAAAGAATCACATGATCATCTCTATGGATACAGAAAAAGCATTTGATAAAATCCAATGTCCTTTCTTCATGAAAACCCTAAAGAAGATTGGAATAGAAGGGAAATTCTTCAATATGATTCAGGGCATATATGAAAAGGCAATAGACAACATTATACTTAATAGAGAAAGACTGAGAGCTTTCTCCTTGAAATCAGGAACATGACAAGGGTGCCCACTCTCACCATTTGTATTCAATATTGTATTAGAAGTCCTAGCCAGAGCAATAAGACAAGAAAAAGAAATAAAAGGTTTCCATCCACATTGGAAAAGAAGTGAAATTATCTCTATTCATGGATGATATGATCCTATACATAGAAAATCCTCCAGAGTATACAAGAAAACTTCTAGAGCTAACAGAGGAATTTAGCAAAGTTGCAGTGTACAAAGTCAACAAACAAAAATCAGCTGGATTTCTATACACCAGCAGTGAGAAATCTGAAACAGAACTGGGGAAACAGTTCCATTTACAATAGCATCTAAGAGAATAAAATACATAGGAATAAATCTAACCAGAGACACAAAGGGCTTATACAATGTAAACTATAAAACACTGCTGAAAGAGATTAAAGAAGACTTAAACAAACGGAAAGATGTTCCACGTTCACGGGCTGGAAGACTTAATACTGCTAAAATGTCAATACTACCCAAAGCGATCTACAGATTCAACGTAATCCTGATCAAAATGAATACAAGTGGTAAGAGCTTTCTTTACAAAAGTAGAAAAACCAATCCTCAACTTTATATGGAATGGCAAGAGGCCCCAAATAGTTAAAACAAGGTTAAAAGAGAAGAACAAAGTAGGAGAGCTCACATTTTCTGATTTTAAAACAGTTGCACACTTTCTGATTTTAAAACAGCTGCACTGTACAGCTATGGTAATCAAAACGCCTGGTACTGTTATAACAATAGACACACAGACTAATGGAATAAAATTGAGAATCCAGAAATAAACCCACATATCTATACGGTCGCTATGACTCGGAATCGACTTGACGACAACGGGTTTGTTTTTTTTTTTATATATATCTATGGTCAACAGATTTTTGATAAGGGTGCTAAATCCATTTGAGAGGGAAAGAAGAGTCTCTTCAATAAATGGTGCTGGGAAAATTGGATTTCTACTTGTAGAAAAATGAAACAGAATCCATGTCTCACGCCACACACAAAAACAAATTCAAAATGGATTAAGGACATAAATGTGCAAACTAAAACCATAAAATTCTTAGAAGAACAAGCAGGGGCATGCTGTCAGGCCTATTTTTCAACAATGGATTATCTAATAAGACAACAAAAGCACCAACAGCAAAAGAGAAAATAAATAAACGAGACCTCATAAAAATTAAACACTTCTGTTCATCAAAAGATTTTGCCAAAAAAGCGAAAAGACAAGCTACTAACTGGGAGAATATTTTCTCAAACTATATATCCAACAAGAATCTAATAACCAAAACATATATAAAAAACTTGAACAATTTAACAACACAAAGAAAAATAATCCAAAAATAAAATGGGCAAAGTACTTGAAAAGACATTTCAACCAAAGAGGACATTCAAATGGCCAACAAACCCATGAAAAGATGCTCAGTGTCATTAACCATCAGAGTGATGCAAATCAAAAGCACAGTGAGAGACCATTTCACTCCCACTAGGATAGCTAAGATAAAAACAACAGAAAGTAACAAATGTTGGTGAGGATGTGGGGAAACTGGAGCCCTTATCCATTGCTGGTGGAATGCAGATGGTATAGCCATTGTGGAAAACAAAAAACTAAAAATAGATTTACCATCCAAAAAACCAAAACCCACCACCATCGAGTCGATTCCGACTCATAGCCATCCTATAGGACAGAGCAGAACTGCTCTATAGGGTTTCCAAGGCTGTAAATCTTTACAGAAGCAGACTGCCACATCTTGCTCCCACAGAACAGGTGGTAGGTTCAAACTGTCGAACTTTTAGTTAGTAGCCAAGTGCTTTAACCACTGCGCCACCAAGGATTCTAGAACTACCATATGACCCAACCATTTCACTCCTAGGTATATTACTCAAAAGACCTGAAAGCAGAGACTCAAAAAGAGACTTGTACACCAATGTTCTCTGCAGCATTATTCACAATAGCCAAAAGATGGAAACAACCTAAATGCTCGTCAACAGATGAATGGATAAACAAAATGTGGTACATACATACAACGGAATATTACTCAGCCAGTAGGAGAAATGCAGTCTTGATACATGCTACAATATGGATGCTGCCAGAAGACATGCTGAGTGAAATAAGCCAATCACAAAAGAACAGTGTATGACCTCACATATAAAAAAAAAAAAAAACAAGAAAAGACAAATGTATAAAGATAAAAATTTATGAGTAGCTACCAGAGGCCTTTGAATTATGGTGTTGTTGAAGAGTACTGAATATACCATGGACTGCCAAAAGAATGAACAAATCTGTCTTGGAAGAAGTACAGTCAGAATGCTCATTAGAAGCGAGGATGGTGAAACTTGGTCTCACATACTTTGGACATGTTATCAGGAGGGACCAGGCCCTGGAGAATGACATCATGCTTGGTAGAGTAGAAGGCAGCAGAAAAGAAAAAGACCCTCAAGGAGATGGATTGACACAGTGGTTGTAACAATGGGCTCAACCATGACAACAACTGTGCGGATGGCACAGGACCGGGCAGTGTTTTGTTCTGTTGTGCACAGGATCACTATGAGTCGGAACCGACTCATCAGCACCAAACAACAACAACAAAGAGGCCAGAAGAAAGGGGAAAGGCGGGGTTAAGGGTGACGGAAATATCATGTTGATTAAGGGTAGGGTTGCTGCAGTGCCAGAGATGGCTTTTGTGTGGCCTTTCTCGCCACGGTCTTGTAACTCCCACCCAGGTCACTGGGCAGGACTCTACCATGAGCGTAATTGTAGCCCACCAAAGTGATTGGTTGGTTTTGCCATTCCACTGGGCTTGAAATGAGTGACCCCAGAGGTGGGAAAGAGAAGAGCTCACCACCACCAAGGAAGAACAGCCAGAAGCCAGCACGCCCTTTGGATATACAAATCGATAGTAAAAAATTGTTGTTGGGTGCCATTGAGTCGGTTCCGACTCATAGTGACTCTATGTACAAAAGAATGAAACAGTGCCCGGTCCTCTGCCATTCTCACAACTGTTGTTATGCTTGAGCCCATACTTGCACCCACTGTATCAATCCATCTCATTGAGGGTCTTCCTCTTTTTTGCTGACCCTCTACTTTACCAAGTATGATGTCCTTCTCCAGGGACTGGTCCCTCCTGATACCATGTCCAAAGTATGTGAGACATAGTCTTGCCATCCTTGCATCTAAGGAGCATTCTGGCTGTACTTCTTCCAAGACAGATTTGTTTGTTCTTTTGGCAGTCCTTGGTATATTCAACACTCTTCACCACCTTAGGTGCTGATTATTACAGAACTGAGTATGTTCTTTAATTTGCCTCTGAATCTTAAAGGATTGATGAAATGATGATCGTAACAAATGAATTACTTTTCATATCATGAAACAGTTCCTAAACTATTTCTGTTAAGCCTTCCCTCGTGCATTTTAAAGTTACTTGCTCTAATCATAGATTCTGCTTCAGATACATTAGTGGGAAGTTTAATACTCAAAGGAACAAGAGAGGAAAATAAGACTCCACAGAAACAAAACCGTACTGAGGCATCAAGACTGGCGTGCCCTACATGTGGCTTCCCTTTCCAGAGGCACTTAAGTCTTGTAGGGCGGCTAGGGTGCCAAGGGTCTCCTCACCCTCACAGACTGGAAATCTAACGGGCATCCAGAATTTAAGGACTCAAAGAATACAGACCTGGGAGAGACCAGGAGGCTACTGAAGCCATCACCAAAGCCCAGCAAAGTTAGGTGACCCAGTGACAGAGCCAGGGGTAGACTGCAGGTTCTTTGCCCCTGGGCTGAGTGCTCTCTCCACCCCTCCAGGAGGGATCCTGCTGGTTGGAAGCCTTGAGGAGCCCAGGTAGCATTCTGAACCCACCCAGCAGCTCCATGTGAGAAAGACCTGGAGATGTGCTTCTGTAAACATTACAGTCAAGAAAACCCTATGGGTCAGTTCTACTCTGTTGCATGGGTCACTATGAGCTGAAATCAACTGAATGGCACCCAACAAAAACAGAAGGGATCCTGTTTGTTGGAAGCCTGGAGGCAGAACATCCCTCAGATACCAGGGACTCCCTGGGCATCAAGTGGATTGAGGGCAGCAGATTGCAGTGAATCCTTTAGACCACCTCCCATCCAAGCCTTTACCTGCAAGGAAGTCCCTGGAGATTCCCTACGAAACAAAGGTGTCTGTGACCAGGCCCTTGATGCAGAAGTATGCTGCACAAGTGAGCTCGAAGTTCACCTGCTACAATCTCTGATGTGGGTGCAAGGAAGCTGTCTGGGCTGGGCCCCTGGAAGAGACCACATCCTTCCTGAGTTGGCTGCAAACACCCAGGACCTACATCCTCCTGTTCTTGCAATGGCCCCAAAGCCGACAGGAAGGGTGTCTGTCTCTTACTCTGTGGCACAGCTGGCCCCCGCAGATGGTTCTGCTGGGCACCATGTGCATCTTACTCAGTCGCATCCTTGAGCCGGTCTCAGTGTTTGGTTTTAATGCCATGGGATCTAAGAGTGACTGTGAATACAGGAGCTGAGAGCCACCTACCGCGCACCTGGGAGGACGATGAACGAATGGGCTTCAAGGAGCTTCTGCAGCTGCCCAACATCCTAACTCACAGCAAGTGACACAGCCATGGTGTTTTCAATTGCCTCATATGCATTTGAAAGCTGGACGATAAATAAGGAACACCAAAGAAGAACTGACACCTTTGAATTATGGCATTGGTGAAGAATATTAAATATACCATGGACTGCCAAAAGAATGAACAAATCTGTCTTGGAAGAAATATAGCCAGAATGCTCCTTAGAAGCAAGGATGGGGAGACTACATCTCATATACTTTGGACATGCTATCAAGAGGGATCAGTCCCTGGAGAAGGACATCATGCTTGGCACAGGGTCTGCAAAAAAGAGGAAGACCCTCAAAGAGATGGACTGACACAGTGGCTGCAACAACGGGCTCAAGCATAACAATTGTGAGGATGGCACAGGACTGGGCAGTGTTTCGTTCTGTTGTACACAGGGTTGCTGTGAGTCGGAACTGACCCAACGGCACCTAACAAAAATAACAACAGTAGGAAAGAAAGAATGTAAAATATCTCATTCATAATTTTTATATTGACTACATGTAGAAATATACTATTTTGGATACTAAATAAAATGTGAAAAATAATTTCACCTGTTTCTTTTTACTTTTTTTTAAACACGGCGACTAGAAAATGTGAAATTCGATATGTACTTTACATTATATTTCAGTTGGAAAGTAGAGCCCTAGAGCTTTATTCACTGAACTGCTCTGCCACAGTGGGTCTAAAGTGAACATAAAACAAAAGGTAATGTGAGAGCTGCCTGACAAACACAACTTACCAAGTGTTTCAAAAACATTTCCGGAATGGCTTTTAATCAGAAGGGAAAGGGATGAAGATTACAAAAAGCAATTAACAGGACAGTACTAAGAAAAGAGAAGCCCTGGTGGTGCAGTGGTTAAGTGCTCAGCTGCTAACAAAGGTCGGTGTTTGGAACCCAGGAGCAGCTCCAAGGGAGAAAAGATGTGGCAATTTGCCCCCATAAAGATTACAGCCTAAGACAACTCGTCTATAGGGTTGCTATAAGTGAAAATTGACCCAATGGCACACAGCAACAACTGAGAAAATAGTCCATTGAACCCCTTCAGTATCTTGACTTCAGCTTTACCTAAAATCCTATGGAACTCTCTTACGTCCTTAATTCCTTCCCTCTAACCTCAGAGGACAAGATCATTAAGAATCCTGTAATTTCTTCAATGGGGCATTGGTGTCTCAGTGGTAAAATTCTCACCTTCTAAAGACAGTTACTCAGATTCAAAGGGCACAGGGCACTGAGTTCCCCCACAAAGGCAGCCCATGAATCAGGTCTTTGGAAACACAGAGTTGTTCAAGATACAGTTGAAAACAGTCGCCTAGATCATCTGGACAGTCAGCAACAGAAAGTGAGAAACCTTTCTCTCCGTTGCTTTTCATAATAATTAGAACAGACCAACCCAGTTATACTCATTTTATCTTTTTCACCTCTCTTAAACTTAGCCCACGGAGTGTTTTCTTCTATTTTCTTTTCATCCAGAAATAGCTGGTGCTTTAAAATCAACATACTGACTGTTATGTACTAAATTATGTCCCCCTAAAGTATGTGCTGAATTCCTGTCTTTTCTACCTATGCATGTGATCCTGCTTGGAAATGTTGTTTTTGTTGTTGTTGTGAGGTGCCATCGAGTCAGTTCCAACTCATAGCGACCCTGTGTACAACAGAACAAAACACTGCCCAGTCCTGCACCATCCTCACAATCGTTGTTATGCTTGAGCCCATTGTTGCAGCCACTGTGCCAATCCATCTTGTTGAGGGTCTTCCTCTTTTTTGCTGACCCTCTACTTTACCAAGCATGATGTTTTTCTCCAGGGACTGACTGGAAATAGGGTTTCTCTTTTATGTTAATGAGGCCATACCAGTGTAGGGTGGATCCTAAACCTAATCACTTCTGAGTTATAAAAAGACCAGAACAGACACAGTGTGTAAGTGTAAAATAAAATACACAATGGATTTTGAAGACCTGGTAGGGAAAAAAGAGTTTAAATATCTCATAAATAATTTTTATATGAACTTGTTGAAATGATCATTTTAAAGACACACACATTGGGAAGACAGAAGCCGTGTGAGAATCGTCTTCAAACCAAGGAAACTCAAAGCACCCAGGAACGCCACGGTTACCAACAAAGAAGGGATTGACATGGCTGAGACCCTGATTTGGACTTTTAGCCTCTATAACTGTGAGAAAAAAATTTTTTTTTTCTTTAAAGCCACCCATTGTGGTATTTGTGTTACAGCAGCACTAGGTAACTAGAACACGGGGCCTCTGAAGCACCTAGCTCTCCTGCCAATTTCCTTTCTTTTTTATTCTGGATGGATCATGGCAGTCACCCTACTTCCTGGTCCCAAGATGTCACACTTTTCTGGGTATAATTCTTTAGAGACTCTATCTTCTCTCATTGGTGGTGATCTACTTCCAAAAAATCAGCCACAAAAACCCTATGGAGCACATTTCTACTTTAACACACATGGCGTCACCATGAGTTGGAGTCAACTTGACAGCAACCAGTTTTTTATATACTCGCTTAGGCCATAAACTGTATGATAAGCCAATATATCATTATTTTCCTACCCCAATTTTCACAACTTCCATTTTGTTCATTTATGCTGGACTGCCATGTCTTGACTGTCACATACAGTATTCCCCACTTATCTGCGGGAGATACGTTCCAAGACCTCCCACGGATCCCTGAAATCGCAGATAGTACCGAACCCTATATATACTATGATTTGTCCCATACATACGTACCTATGTAAAAGTTTAATTTATAAATTAGACACAGTAAGAGACTAACAACAATAACTAATAATAAAATAGAACAATTACAACAATACACTGTAATAAAACTTATGGGAATGAATGACGGAGCAGGACAGCGTGAGATTTCATCATGCTACATACTCATTTAACATTTTCGAATCATGGCCGCGGAAACCGAAACCACAGAAAGTGAAACCTCAGATAATGGACTGGGGCGGGGCGGGGGCGGCTACCATAATTTGTTATGGACTCAGTAGGGACAGCTAACTGGAGCCAAATCTTCACAGACCATTCAGTTTGGCCAGCAAATGACTCTCATGCCTTTTCAGCCTAGTTCAAGCTCTAATCACCATCTTTCCCCAGCCACTTTCACATTTACAGCAAAGTAGACCCAGAGATTTCTACAGCAAAAACGTAACGGACATGGGACATTACCTGGCCATTTTGAATCGAACAATCATATGGTGTACTAATCCGGGAATGACAACTTGAAGAGGAATGGCGCTGTATTCACTGTCAAAAAGAACATTTCAATATCTACCCTGAAGTACAGCACTGTCAGTGATAGGATAATATCCATATGCCTACAATGAAGACCAGTTAACACAACTATTATTCAAATTTATGCAACAACCACTATGGCCAAAGATGAAGGAATTGAAGATTTTTACCAACTTCTGCTGTCTGAAATTGATTGAACATGCAATCCGGATGCACTGATAATTACTGGTGGTAGGAATGCAAAAGTTGGAAACAAAGAAGAAGGATCAGTAGCTGAAAAATACAGTCTTGGTGATAGAAACAATGCAGGAGATCACATGACAGAGTTTTGCAAGACCAATGACTTCTTCACTGCAAATATCTTTTTTCAACAACATAAACGGCAACTACACACATGGACCTGGCCAGATGAAATACCCAGGAATCAAATCAACTATATCTGCAGAAAGAGACTATGGGAAAGTTTAATATCATCAGTCAGAACATGGCCAGGGGCTGGCTGTGGAATAGACCACCAACTGCTCATATGCAAGTTCAAGCTGAAGTTGAAGAAAATCAGAACAAGTCTACCAGAGCCAAAGCCTGACCTTGAGTACATCCCACCTGAATTTAGAGACCATATCAAGAATAGATCTGAAACACCAAACACTAATGACCAAAGACCAGACGAGTTATGGAATGATATCAAGGACATCATACATAAAGAAAGCATGATCATTAAAAAGACAGGAAAGAAAGAGAAGACCAAAATAGATGTCAGAAGAGACTCTGAAACTTGCTCTTGAATGTTGAGTGACTAAAGCAAATAGAAGAAATGATGACGTGAAAGAGCTGAACAGAAGATTTCAAAGGGTGGCTCGAGAAGAAATGTGCAAAGACCTGGAGGTATAAAACCAAAAGGGAAGATCATGCTCAGCATTTCTCAAGCTGAAGGAACTAAAGAAAAATTCAAGTCTCAAGTTGCAATAGTGAAGGATTCTATGGGCAAAATACTGAACGACGCAGGGAGCATCAAAAGAAGATGGAAGGAATAACAGAGTCACTATACCAAAAAGAACTACTTATATTCAATCATTTCAGGAGGCAGCATTTGATCAAGAACCAATGGTACTGAAGGAAGAAGCCCAAGCGGCACTGAAGGCATTGGAAAAAACAAGGCTCCAGGAATTGATGGAATACCAACTAAAATGTTTCAACAAATGGATGCAGCGCTGTAAAGTGCTCACTCGTCTATGCCAAGAAATTTCGAAGACAGCTACGTGGCCAACAAGAGATCCATATTTATGCCTGTTCCCAAGAAAGGTGATTTAACCGGATATGGAAATTATAGAACGGTATCGTTAATATCACATGCAAGTAAAATTTTACTGAAGATCATTCAAAAGCGGTTGCAGCAGTATATCTACAGGGAACTGCCAGAAATTCAAGCCGGACTCAGAAGAGGATGTGGAACCAGGGGTATCACTGCTGATGTCAGACGGATCTTGGCTGAAGGCAGAAAATACCAGAATGATGTTTACGTGTGTTTTATTGACTATGCAAAAGCATTCGACTGTGTGGATCATAACAAGTTGTGGATAACATTGTGAAGAATGGGAATTCCAGAACATTTACTTGTGCTCATGAGGAACCTGTACATAGATCAAGAGGCAGTTGTTCAAACAGAACAAGGAGATACTGCATGGTTTAGTTAGGAAAGGTGTGCATCAGGGTTGTATCCTTTCACCATACTTACTCAATCTGTACGCTGAGCAAATAATCTCAGAAGCTGGACTACATGAAGAGGAACGCAGCATCAGGATTGGAGGAAGACCCATTAACAACCTGTGATCTGCTGAAAGTGAAGAGGACATGAAGCACTTACTGATGAAGATCAAAGACCACAGCCTTCAGTATGGATTACACCTCAACATGAAGAAAACAAAAATCCTCACAAATGGACCAGTAAGTAACATCATGATAAATGAAGAAACGATTGAAGTTGTCGAGGATTTTATTTTACTTGGATCCACAATCAAGACCCATGGAGGCAGCTGTCAAGAAATCAAAGGACGCACTGCATTGGGCAAATCTGCAGCAAAAGACCTCTTTAAAGTGTTCAAAAGCAAAGATGTCACTTTAAGAACAAAGATGCACCTACCCAAGCCATGGTGTTTTTAATTGCCTCATATGCACGCGAAAGCCGGGCAATGAATAAGGAAGACTGAAGAAGAATTGATGCCTTTATTATATTATGGTGTTGGTGAAGGATATTGAACACACTATGGACTGCCGAAAGAATGAACAAATCTGTCTTTGAAGAAGTACAGCCAGAATGCTCCTTAGAAGCAAGGATGGCAAGACTACATCTCACATACTTTGGACATGTTATCAAGAGGGATCAGTCCCTGGAGAAGGATATCAAGCTTGGTAAAGTAGAGGGTCAGTGAAAAAGAGGAAGGACTTCAACGAGATGGACTGACAGAGTGGCCGCAAGAATGGGATCAAGCATAACAACTATCATTAGGATGGCGCTGGACTGAGCGATGTTTCTTTCTGTTGTACATAGGGTTGCTGTGAGTCGGAACCGACTCACCTAACAATAACTACAAATGAAAATGTCAGCCATAATAAAATAATTAGCACTTACTATGTGCTAGACCTGATTCTAAATACTACAAATATTGACTGATTTAAATCTCACAACTCTTAGGTAGGTACTATTATTATCCCCTTTTTACAAGAGAGGAAACTGAGGCTGAAAGTTGCTAAATAATTTACCCAAGGTCACAGGTCAGTAAACAGTGGAACTGAAATTTGAACCCAGGCAGTTCTGTCTCAAAATCCATGCCCTTAAGCACTGTATGAGCACCTTGGAGAACTGGAAATGTACACTGGGTTGGTCAGTTGTATTTTTATTTTTTTGTGTAAAATAAGAAGATATCAGTTATTGTTAGGTGCCATCAAATCGGTTCTGACTCGTAGTGACCCTACGTACACCAGAACAAAACACTGCCCAGTCCTGCGCCACCCTCACAATTATTGCTATGTTTGAGTCCACTGTTGTAGCCACTCTGTCAATCCATCTCATTGAGGGTCTTCCTCTTTTTCGCTGACCCTCTACCAAGTATGATGTCTTTCTCCAGGGACTGGTCCCTCCTGATACCATGTCCAAAGCACATGAGATGAAGTCTAGCTATCCTTGCTTCTAACGATATTGAGTTTATGTATTTATTTGAAAAGGGAAAGCGGCTAAATGAAAATGGGGGTGGCCTTTTCATATTCAGGATTAGGCACAAGTGTTCTTCAGTCTGAAGCAGTCCTTTAACATTCATTTAGGACAGAGTGTAAGCAATCTGAGCAGGAAGCAACTGGTAACATCTCTCCCCTCTAGGAAATTTGGTTTCTACCTGTGTCTAAACATGTAGAGGGAAAGGAAATAAAACCCCAGCAGGAGCTTTAGAGAAGTATTTGGGGGGTAGAGGGAAGAAAGGAACCCTTGGGTGGTGTACCAGTTAACGCACTTGGCCACTAACCAAAAGGTTGGAGCTTCGAGTCCACCTAGATGCACCTCTGAAGAAAGTCCTGGTGATCTACTTCCAAAAAATCAGCCATTGAAAACCCTAGGGAGCATAGTTCTACTCTGACAGACATGAGGTTGCCATGAGTCAGAGTGGGTGTGACGGCAACTGGTTTGGTTTTTTGGGCAGAAGGGAGAAGAGATAAGAGAGAGAACTTGGCTTGAGACAGAGCGTATTAACTGTGCTTTAAGCAGGGCTTTGAACTGGTTACAACGGTTCAATCATGGCCATCATAAACAAGGGCAGTGTATGCGTTACACAGCAACCAAATCTGCTGTTCATCAGATTTTTATCTGAGTAGCAAACAAACCTCGAGTTGATTCTGACTCACAGCGACCCTACAGGACAGAGTTGAACTGTGCCATAGGGTTTCCAAGGAGTGGCTGGTGGTTTCCAACTGCGGACCTTTTGGTTAGCAGCCAAGCTCTTACCTACTATGCCACCAGGGCTCCAAACAAACAGTGCTGCTCTGCTCAAAGATGGCGGCTAAGTGCGCCACTTTGAATGTGTGTAGCTTTCCACAGTCCTGCCAATAATCCAACCTCCCACATCAGGCTCCCGAAACATTAAATGCAGTGTGGTAGGCCACCATCTTTGAGAGGGGCACAGCTGTTTGTGTCCTACTCAGGTCAAAATCCGACAGACAACAGATATGGTCGCTATGGAATGTGTATGCTGCCCTTGTTTATGACGGCCATGACAACCATTTTAAACTGGTTTGAAGCTCTGTTTTAAGGAGAGAAAGGATGAAGAACTACATAGGAAGGAAGCCACTCCCAGGTGACTAACAGAGAAGGCTACACAAGTAAGACTTTATAGAGACCATGTTTAGTCCAATGAAATGGGTCTCAGCAAACACAGGGGACAATAAAAATCAACTCAGGATAAAGACAATGCTCTACATTCTACCTTGGTGAGTAGTGTCTGGGGTCTTAAAAGCCTGTGAGCGGCCATCTAAGATACTCCACTGGTCTCATCCCTTCGGGAGCAAGGGAGAATGAAGAGAACAGGATACAAGGAAAAGATTAGTCCGAAGGACTAATTGTCCACAGCTACCAAGGCCTCCACTGGACTGAGTCCAGTACAGCTAGATGGTGCCCGGCTACCACCGCCGACTGCTCTGACCAGGATCACAACAGAGGGTTCTGGACAGAGCTGGAGAAGGATGTAGAGCATAATTCTAACTCACCAAAAAAAAAAAAAAGACCAGATTTACTGGCCTAAAGGAGACTGGAGAAACCTCGAGAGTATGGCCCCCAGACACCCTTTTAGCTCAGTGGTGAAGTTACCTCCGAGGTTTACTGTTCAGCCTGGGAGTGGACAGCCCAGTAAAACCAAATGAGACTAACGAGGTACAGGAGTCCAGGGACAAGGGCCAGAAGGCAGAAGGAGACAAGGAAGCTGATGATAGGGAACCCAAGGTTGAGTAAGGATATTGTTGATGTGTTGTGAGACTGTTAACCATTGTCATAGGGCAACATTTGTAGTAACTGTTAAATGAGAAACTGTTTTGTTCTGTAAGCCTTCATCTTAAGTGAGAATAACAGCACAATTGGAAGAGCGTAGTCAATGTCACTGAACTGTGTATGTAGGAATTTTTGAAACGGTGTATCTTTGGCTATGTGTATTTTCACCAAAAAAAAAAAAAAGGTTGAGAATTTAGAGGGTTAAAATGTTGTGGGGTTGTTAACCAATGTCATAAAACAACATGTGTACTACTGTTTCATGAGAAACTATTTGTTCTGTAAGCCTTCACCTGAAGTACAATAAAATAAAATTAAAAAAAAAATCAACTCAGGGCTGAATGGTGACATGTTGCACGAGGTCAGAGGCGACTCCCCTGTTCCATGCAGCCCTCTTCTCTCGCCAAACCCGCTGTCCCTCCTTCTCCTATACTCGGAATTCACTGTCACTTCCTGTTCCTCCTTCCACCAGCCATCACTTCACCCTTCCTGGAGTAAACCCACTGAACCAAGCAAACTTTACACTTGGCTTCACATATTCAAATTGCCAATAACACCAAAATGTCACAATTTAAAATTAACGAGTATGAACTTTTATTAGGAAATATATTCTTTGATCAGAAAGTTAGGACATAACACATACTGCCATAAAGAGCATCATGACAAAATACAGCTGGAATGGGACAAACCCTTGGAAGCTCTTGGAGGCACCCCCTGCTAGCTTTTCTACCACCCGGCTTCCTTCTACTCCTTCGCTCTTCTCCATTGTGACATTGTTTGACTCTCCTCCCTTATTTCTTTCATATTCCCCACACTCTCCATCACCTCCAGTTCCTGCAATCCCTCCTCCCTCACCCTCTCCTGCAAGTCTGTGCCCGCCACTCCTGGCCTTTTTTTTTTTTTTTTTTTAATTAATAGACTTTATTTATTCTAGCAGTTTCAGGTTTACAGAAAGTATAGAGTTCCCATATACCCCTTTCCCTCCAACGCACACAGTTTCCACTATTGTTAACCTCTTGCAATCATGTAGTACATATGCCACAATGGATGAACCAATATCAATACATTATTATTAACTAAAGTCCATAGTTTCCATTATGGTTCACTCTTCGTGTTGTGTACAGTTTGATGGGCTTTGACAAAAACATGTCATGTATCCACCATTATAGTATCATGCAGAATGGTTTCACTGCCCTAAAAATGTTCTGGGCTCCACCTATTAACCCTCCTTTCTTCTCTCTCCCCCAAACCTGTAGCAACCACAGATCTTCTTACTCTCTCTATAACTTCTCCTTTTCTAAAATGTCATATAGTTGGAATTATGCAATATTTAGCCTTTTCATATTGGCTCCTTCCACATAATAATATGCATTTAAGCTTTCTCCATGTTTTTTCATGGCTCGATAGCTCATTTCTCTTTATCACTAAATATTATTCCATTGCATGGATGGATGTATCACAGTTTGATTATCCATTCACCTACTGAAGGTCATCTTTGTTGCTTCTAAGTTTAGACAGTTATGAATAAAGCTGCTATAAACACTCATGTGCCAGGTTTGGGGGGCATACATTTCCACTCCTAGCCTTTCCACCTCCAATGACTGTGCTTGCTTTTTCTCCAGAACCCCCTGGATGGCTGCACTCTGCTCTGCCCAAGCTACACTTGCCATATAGTTCACTACCCATCAAGCTTCCCTCCATGGAACACACCTGTTCCTGAATAATCTTCCTGCTCGCTTTCTTGTTTAAAGTTCTCTAAGGCCATATGTGTATTTCAAGGGTAAAGATCCTTGACAGAGAAACTTTGGTTCCAAGAAATTTAGAGCAAATAGCCCCAGTAGAGAAAGAACTCTGGCAGGCCTCACTGCTCTTGGCAAATATAAGGAAATGGAAAATTTCTAAGAGGACTTCTGGATGGTAAAGACTGGAGTTACTCAGCAAGGGTGGTACACAACTCCAAACAGACCTTGTCTCTTGCACTTAAAAATACAGTGCATTACAGAGGTGCAAGTACTACCTTCTGCTTAACTATGGATTACATAATACTTTTATTACATGTTGACCTGGCCTTCCTAATCACATTTTGCTTATGTCACATGTTAAAAATTATTTTTCATTCCTTGAATAGCAACTGATAAGATGTTTCTTGGCTATACATTTACCAAGTAGTTTGTAGAGGCCAAATGAAATGGAGACTGTTAGCGATTGAACTGCGTCCCCACAAAAATGTTTGTCAACTTGGCTAGGCCATGATTCCCAGTATTGTGTGACTGTCCATTATTTTGTCATCTGATGTGATTTTCCTATGTGTTGTAAATCCTACCTCTATGATGTTAATGAGGCAGGATTAGAGGCAATTATGTTAATGAGGCAGGACTCAACCTACAAGATTAGGTTGTGTCTTAAGTCAATCTCTTTTGAGATATAAAAGAGAGAAGTGAGTAGAGAGACAGGGGGACCTCATACCACCAAGAAAGCAGCGCCAAGAGCAGAGCGCATCCTTTGGACCAGGGGTTCCCGTGCTGAGAAGCTCCTAGACCAGGGAAAGACTGATGACAAGGATCTTCCCTCAAAGCCAAGTGACAGAGCAAGCCTTCCCCTGTAGCTGGCACCCTGAATTCAGACTTCTATTCTCCTCGACTATAAGAGAACAAACTTATGTTTGTTAAAGTCATCCACTTGCAGTATTTGTGTTATAGCAGCACTACAAAACTAAGACAGAGACTTTTCAGCTCAATTGTCTTAACAACAGTAATTATTACTTCCACGCTGGTTTTGAGGATATGGGTCAGACACCAGAAAGCCTCCTCTTCCTCTTTACCATGCACCATCTGGCTACATGATGGTGTTGGCTGTCCATGGGTGAGTTCCATATGCTGAGCCAGCCTTGGGTAGGGATCAGATTGCTCCTCAGATACCAAAAGCACCTCTCCGCCAGCCGTGGGACTTGGGGAAACATACTCCCAAGGCCAACAGTCCACAGCCTCCAGGCATTTTAGAAAAGGAATCAGTCCGTCTAGAAGCCTTTGCTACAAGAAAGGATGGGCAATCCTCTGGTGTTGATAAGTGAGAAAGAAGAGGGCCTTAACTTAGGAGACCTCATAACTGCTTCTCGTAGAAGGGCAAATCCCTGCAACAACTTACGGGGCATCAACCACTGTCTGGGGATAAACCAACCTGGCCTCTCAGAAACATTGGTTTATCTCCTTTAGGACATCACAGATTCCAAATGACATGCTCATAGCAACCTGAAAGTGCCCTGTAGGTGGCTTAGTTTCTATCAGGGTATGAGTAAAACTCCTTCAATGACTAGGAAAAGTAATGACCTTTAAAAGCAGAGTAACAAACACCCACAACTTGAATTGTGAAGAGCCTTGGAAGAGATCCTGATGGCCCAGGGATACTCTGGTGGTGCTATTCCCTGATTTCTTGTCTCCACTAGGAATTGACTCGATGGCAACTAACAACAACAATGACAACTCCTTAGGAGGATGTGATGGTTAAGGTTATGTGTCAACTTGGCTGGGCCAGGATTCTCAGTGGTTTGGCACTTATGATGTAGTCTGGCAGTCGTATAATGATGTAATCACTTCCATGATGAGATCTGATATAATGTGATCACCTCCATGGTGGGATTTACTGTAAGTAGCCAATCAGTTGAAAGGGAGTTTCCTTGTGGATCTGTAATATAGGTGGACTTTCTGGCAATGCTCAGGGACTTTTGCTCGCTCTGGTTCCTGCAGATGTCTCCTGTTCGTCCGACCTCCAGATCTTGGAACTTGAGCCACCAGCTTATCTGCCTTCTTGCCTGCTTGTCTTGGGATTCGGATTCTTCGGTCTCCATGGCCTTGAGCCAGAGGCCTGCTGTCTGACCTGCCCATCTTGGGTTCACCGGCCCCTGCAGCTACATAAGTCAGGAAAAGCCTCTAGCCTGACAAACTTGGGACTTTCCAGCCTCCACAACCACGTAAGCCATCTGCTTGCTATAAATCTTTCTATATATATACTTATATGCTTTACTGGTTTTGCTTCTCTAGAGAACTCAGCCTAAGACAGAGGGGTTTCCTCCAGTGTCCAGCAGCCCTCTCCTATGAGCACACACAAACTTGTCTTTCTTTTTCTTAAGAAACTTTTTATTATGGAATAAGTCCAGATTTACAGAATAGTTACAAAGATAATCCAGAGAACTCCTCTATACATATACTTCATCCAGTTTCCCTAAGGTTAATCCTATGGTACATTTGCCAAAATTAAGAAAGTAACATCAGTGTAGTACTATTAACCAAATTCCAGATTTTATTTGGATTTCACTAGTTTTTTTATTTAACTTATGTCTCTGTTTTCTTCCAGCATCCCATCCAGAACATCATATTGCATTTAGGTATCTTGTCTCCTCAGACCCCTCTGGTCCATAACAGTTTCTTAGTCTTTCCTGTTTTTTCATGACCTTGACAGTTTTAAGGAGTACTCTGCAGATATCAGAGGAGCCCTGGTAGAGCAGTAGTTAAATGCTCAGCTGCTAACCAAAAGGTGGGTGGTTGGAACCCACCAGCTGTTCCACAGGAGAAAAACATGGCAGTCTGCTTCTGTAAAGATCACAGCTTTGGAAACCCTATGGGGCAGTTCAACCCTGTCCTATTGGGTCACTATGAGTCAAAATCAACTCAAAGGCAATGGGTTTGGCTTGGTTTTTTATTTGCAGATATCAGGTATTCTGTTGACTGTTCCTCCATTTGGATTTGTCTAGTGGTTTTCTCATTAGACTGGAGTTATGGGTATCATATCAGGGGTACATGATGTCCACATAATTGGTCACTGGTGAGGTTAACTTGATCCCTTGGATAAAGCAGTGGTTGCCAGGATCACTCCTGTAAAGTTACTACTTTTCCTTTTCCATGCTCTTTTCTTTGAAAACAAGTCACTAGGTCCATCTCAAACCCAAGGGGTGGGGGAGCAGGGACAAAGCTCCACCTGCTGAAGGGGAAAGTATTCACGCATATTATTTGGAATTCTCTGCAAGGAAAATGGTCTCTTTCCCTCCATTCCAGGTCCTTATTTATTCAATCATTTCTTTATTTCAGTAGGGACTCATGTGTGTTTCCTTTATACTTAGAGTTATAATCCAATGCTATGTTATTTATTTTCTTGCTCAAATTATTCCAGCCACAAATTTGTCTTTGCCCACCCTGCCCTCCCTGATGACTCCTCTTCCAACCCTTTAAGCGACCCAAAAAGTCTACCTCTCTGACTCAGTGTTCTTCTCTGCCCTCACGGCATCATTCCACTCAAATTTCCCAGCTCCACCCCACACTCTCTGGCTGAGCTTGGTGCTAACACAGGGCACCCAGTTCCCCCCAAGATCATCTCACTCCCTTCACACACAGAGTCAGTACCAGCCAAGAAGCAACACAATACTGAACCCAGAAGACTGAGGTGGGCCAACAAAGGAGGGTAACACATGCTATATTTACATGCATTGTCCATATCCATGAACACACAAGAGACAGGTGAAGTGTATGCTCCCTCTTGATGTGCCAGATGCCATGTGTGTCCAGAGAGGTGAGCTGCATGCACGTGCGACCTCGTCCCAATGTGTCTCATGAAAGCCATGACAAACTGCCCTTGCCTGTTATCAGGAGAGGTCCCTGATAACATTTCCAAGACTTAGACCAAGTTCAGATTTCCTTTTCACATGTGCCATCAGCCCTTACCCCTCATGTTTCTTTCCTATTTTGAGAATTAGAGGAAGTCCATGGCTTAAAAATAGAAAAGAGACTTGGCTTCATGTGCACCTACTTTTAGCATCAAACCATGGCAACGTCATACACAGAGTTCATCATAAATCTTCATAGTGGATTCAAACTGGCCAGATGCACTTTCAACCTGCTCCCCTATAACCAATGTGAATTTTTTATAGCAAGCTTAATTTTATGTTTTTTAATAAGACAATGAAATCACAAGCTGGACCAAAAACTGTACAGGGCAATGTCCTGTTTAAGACTCCTCCTGATGTGGCCTCTGTGCCCATTGCAAGTGGTTAAAATTTAAACATCACCTCAGTTCTAAATATAAATGAAGAGAAAGGGACATGCTGTGTCAGAAGCTATCTGAGAGGCCAGGAAATAATGTGTGTTTCCACATCTGCAGATGGATGTTCAAATGAGGACATTATGCTGACATATGTCCTCCTGATGAATGAATCTGCTGCTCCATCTCCCCCCTCCCCAAGTGCAACTGGACTCATGGGAGGAGGTATACCAGGAGTCCCACATCAACCATGAATGAGAAAGCACCACTCTCAGGTTCTTCACAACAAACTAGACTTACAAACCCCAAAAGCAAAGTGAGGCTACTCTTGGGAAGCCAGCTTGAAACACAGGCTTAAATCGCAATGAGATGGTGCCTTCTTCCCCCATGTGTGAGTAATGTTTGCAGACCCCCAAATGGGCCTGGCAGCAATTCAGGCAAATTTAGGGGATGGAAACAGAGCAGGATATTGTGTTCCTAGGGAAATTTCTCTACCTCCATGGAGGGCCACCCCTTTGGGTACCAAATGGATCAAGAAGACTATAGAAAAATATTTTCTGCTTCCAAGAAAATCAATCAATCATGACCCAGAGACATGATGTACAGCAGACAAAAAAACAACACACCTCATTTGTTCACTCACTATGTATTTTCTGAGGGCATATTTTGTGCTTCCACCACCCATCTGTCAGTTTGTGGTATGGTGGTTGCTTGTGTGTTGCTATGATGCTGGAAGCTATACCACTGTATTTCAAATACCAGCAGGGTTACCCATGTTGGACAGCTTTCAGTGGAGCCTCCAGACTAGTAGGAAAAGCCTGGTAATCTACATCCAAAAATTAGCCAATGAAAACCTATGGATCACAACAGAAGATTGTCCAAGACTTCATCTTGCTTACTTTAGACATGTTATCAGAAGGGACTGACTGCTGGAGAAGGGCATCGGGTTTGGTAATGTGGAGGACCCGCAAAGGGGAAGGAAGCCTTTATTGAGATAGGTTGACACAATGGCTGCAACAATGAACTCAAACATGCCAACGATCATGAAGAAGGCACAGGAATGCACAAAATTTCATTCTGTTATACAAAAGGTCACCGACTTAATGGTAACAGTCAACATAACATTTTGTGCCAGATCCCATGTGATGTAACAAGTCACGGGCCCAGCTCTGGGGAACGTCTGGGGCCTCAGTTACTAGAAGCGCCTGAAGCAGGAAGGAGGCTTAGAGACCTCACTGGCAAAGGCTCAATCATGGATTACATGGGAAAATGTGGACCCTAGAAGAGAGGTTCCAGGAACAACTATAAAGGCCCTGAGGCAAGAATGAATATAGCATCTTCCAGTGGAAAAGAGGGAAGACACCTTTCAGTCGAGGTCCTCTGGTGGCCGGCATACATTGCACTCTGAGTAGAAAGGGAAGTTATCAAAATACTTAAGCTGTGGTGTGTGTAGAGACCAGCCTCTCTGGAGGCCAGTCAGGAGTGAGTGCTGGTCCTAGTCAGAGGACATGAAGGTGTGGAATACAGGGAAGAATGAACTCAAATATTACTTTAAGTCACTCAGCTCAACACCATGCAGTCCTTAAGAGCACATTCTTAAAGTACGTTTGACGGCACGGGATAGTTAACGTATTAAAGCAAAGGTTGAAAAACTTTGCTGTAAAACCACGTTGCCATTGAGTCAATTCCGACTCATAAGAGATCCTATAGGTCATAGTGGAACAGCCCCATAGGGTTTTCAAGGAGTGACTGGTGGATTCGAACTGCAGACCATTTAGTTAGCAGCCAAATGCTTAACCACTGTGCCACCAGGGCCCCGTAACATATTAAAGCAAAGGCTGGGAAACTTTTCTGTAAAGAGCCCTAAAACAAGTTGCTGTAGAGTCAATTCTGACTCATGACGACCACGTGTGTGCCAGAGTAGAACTATGCCAGACAGAGTTTCAATGGCTGATTTTTTGGAAATAGATCCCCAGGCTTCTCTTCCAAGATACCTCCGGGCGAACCTGAACCTTGAACCTTTCATCTGCAGAAAAGTGTGTTAACTGTTTACACCACCCAGGAACTCCCTATAAAGGACTAGATAGTGAATATTTTCGTTTTGCAGGTCATGTGGTCTCTGTTTCAACTACTCAACACTTCTTTTGTAACATGAAAGCAGGCAGAGACAATATGTAAATGAATGAATGAGGGTTGTAGTTTGCTGGTTTCTTTATTTTACATGCACATCACACACACAGTTATAAAAGAATACGTGTGTTGCTGTGATGCTGGAAGCTATGCCACTGGTATTTCAAATACCAGCAAGGTCACCCACACTGGACAGATTTCAGCAGAGCTTCCAGACTAAGACTGACCAGGAAGAAGGATCTGGCGGTCTACTTCTGAAAAACTTGGCCAGTGAAAACCTTATGAACAGCAGCAGAACACTGTCTGAAATACTTGCCAGAAGATGAGCCCCTCAGATCAGAAGGCACTCAAAATACAACTGGGGAAGAGCTGCCTCCTCAAAGTAGAGTTGACCTTAATGACGTGGATGGAGTCAAGCTTTTGGGACCTTTGTTTGCTGATGTGGCATGGCTCAAAATGAGAAGAAACAGCTGCAAACATCCATTAATAATCAGAATGTAGAATGTAAGAAGTATGAATGTAGGAAACTTGGAAGTTGTCCAAAATGAAATGGAACACATAAAAATAAATATCCTAGGCATTAGAGAGCTGAAATAGACTGGTATTGGTGATTCTGAATTGGACAATCATATGGTGTACTAATACAGGAATGACAACTTAAGGAATGGCGTTGCATTCATTGTCAAAAAGAACATTTCAGTATCTATCCTGAAGTACAACACTGTCAGTGACAGGATAATATCCATACACCTACAAGGAAGACCAGTTAATACAATTATTATTCAAATTTAGGCACCAACCACTAATGCCAAAGATGAAACTGAAGATTTTTACCAACTTCTGCAGTCTGAAATTGATCGAACATGCAATCAGGATGCACTAATAATTACTGATAATTGGAATGTGACAGTTGGAAACAAAGAAGAAGTATCAGTAGTTGGAAAATATGGCCTTGGTGATAGAAACAACACCAGAGATCATATGATGGAATTTTGCAAGACCAATGACTTCTTCATTGCAAATATCTTTTTTCAACAATATAAATGGCAATGGAATACCTGGGATGGAATACACAGAAATCAGATCGACTACATCTGTGGAAAGAGATGATGAAAATGCTCATTATCATCAGTCAGAACAAGGCCAGGGGCCAACTGTGGAATAGATGATCAGTTGCTCATATGCAAGTTCAATGAAGCTGAAGAAATTTAAAACATGTCCACGAAAGCCAAAGTATGACCTTGAGTATATTCCACCTGAATTCAGAGAACATCTCAAGAATAGATTTGGCACACTGAACACTAATGATCAAAAATCAGACAATCTGTGGGATGACATCAAGGACATCATACATGAAGAAAGCAAAAAGGTTATTAAAAAGACAGGAAAGAAAGAAAAGACCAAAACGGATGTCAGAAGAGACTCTGAAACTTGCTCTTGAATGTACAGCAGCTAAAGCAAATGGAAGAAATGATGAAGTAAAAGAGGTGAACAGAAGATTTCAAAGGGCAGCTCGAGAAGACAAAGTAAAGTATTATAATGAAATGTGCAAAGACCTGGAGTTAGAAAACCAAAAGGGAAGAACAAGCTCGGCATTTCTCAAGCTGAAAGGACTGAAGAAAAAATTCAAGTATAGGCTTGCAGTTTTGAAGAATTCTATGGGCAAAATATTGAATGACACAGGAAGCATCAAGAGAAGATGTAAGGAGTAGGCAGAGTCACTGTACCAAAAAGAATTGGTAGACGTTCAACCATTTCAGGAGGCAGCATATGATCAAGAATCGATGGTACTGAAGGAAAAAGTTCAAGCTGCAGTGAAGGCATTGGTGAAAAGCAAGGCTCCAGAAACTGATGGAATATCAACTGAGATGTCTCAACAAATGGATGCAGTGCTAGAGGTGCCTGCTTGTCTATGACAAGAAATTTGGAAGAGAGCTACCCGGCCAACTGACTGGAAGAGATCCATATTTGTACACATTCCAAAGAAAGGTGATCCAACAGAATGCAGAAATTATCAAACAATATCATTAATATCACATGCAAGCAACATTTTGCTGAAGATCATTTAAAAGCAGTCGTAGCAGTACATCAACAGGGAAGTGCCAGAAATTCAAACCGGATTCAGAAGAGGACGTGGAACCAGGTATATCATTGCTGATGACAGATGGATCCTGGCTGAAAGCAGAGAATACCAGAAAGATGTTTACCTGTGTTTTATTGACTGTGCAAAGGCATTGGACTGTGTGGATCATAACAAAACTATGGATAACATTGCGAAGAATGGGAATTCCAGAACACTTAATTGTGCTCATGAGGAACCTGTACGTAGACCAAGAGGCAATTGTTCAAACAGAACAAGGGATACTGTGTGGTTTAAACTCAGGAAAGGTGTGTGTCAAGGTTGTATCCTTTCATCACACGTATTCAATCGATACACTGAGCAAATAATCTGAGAAGCTGGACTATATGAAGAAGAATGTGGCATCAAAATTGGAGGAAGGCTCATTAACAACTTAAGATACGCAAATGACACAATCTTGTCTTGCTGAAAGTGAAGAGGACTTGAGTGACTTACTGATGAAGATCAAAGCCTACAGCCTTCAGTATGGATTAAACCTCAACAGAAAGAAGACAAAAATCCTCACAACTAGACCAATAAGCAACATCATGATAAACAGAGAAAAGATTAAAGTTTTCAAGGATTTCTTTTTACTTGGATCCACAATCAACACTCACAGAAACAGCAGCCAAGAAATCAAACGACTTATTGCATTGGGCAAATCTGCTGCAAAAGATCTCTTAAAGTGTTAAAAAGCAAAGATGAGATAAGCTAGATAACTGGGATCTTCTAAAAATCAAACACCTATGTTCTTCAAAAGACTTCACCAAAAGAGTCAAAAGAGAACCTACAGACTGGGAAAAAATTTTTGGACAGTACAAGTCAGACAAAGTTCTAATCTCCATAATCTACAAGAAAATCCAACACCTCTACAACAAAAAGACAAATAATCCTATAAAAAAACGGGCAATGGAAATGAACAGACACTTCACCAAAGAAGACATTCAAATGGCCAACAGACACATGAGGAAATG
>NW_004444052.1:4298563-4314719 GCF_000243295.1 Trichechus manatus latirostris
AAAAAGCAAAGCTGTCACTGGGAGGACTAACGTGTGCCTGACCCAAGCCATGGTATTTTCAATTGTCTCACACACATGTAAAAGCTGAACAATGAATAAGGAAGACCAAAGAAGAATTGATGCATTTGAATTATGGTGTTGGCAAAGAATACTGAATATACCACAGACTGCCAGAAAAATGAACAAATCTCTCTTGGAAGAAGTACAGCCAAAATTCTCCATAGAACCAAGGATGGCAAGACTTCGTATCATGTACTTTGGACATGTTATCAGAAGGGACCCGTCCCTGGAGAAGGATATCGTGCTTGGTAAAGCAGAGGCCAGCAAAAGAGAGGAAGATCCTTAATGAGATGAACTGACACAGTGGCTGCAACAATGGCCTCAAGAATAATGATTTTGAGGATGGCACAGGACCGGGCAGTGTTTCGTTCTGTTGTACACAGGGTCACTATGAGTCGGAATCTAATAACAACAACAATAAAAGAACATGTTGACTATTTTGTAAATAATTTTAAAAAACCATCTGGAAGGAAATATATACCCCAATATTAATAATGATTATCACTACAGTTTTTATTTTCTTTTGTGTGCTTTCAGCATTTTCAAAAATTTCCCCACATATACGTGGTTTTCGTAAATAGATAAAACTACAAATGAAAACAAAGTCTGGGCTTCTGTGTTCTGTCTTCCTCTCACGGATCACCCTTTTTATTTTACTGAGACTAATATCAAAATACATATAAAAAAGATGATCAGTAAATAATTTCTAAATCAGTAGTTGATAAGAAAATAACGTGTAGCTGTGTTTCCTAGAGCCCGCGAGTGTCTGTGTGCAGCATGGGGAAAGTTGTTTTTTACCGCATTGGCTGGAGCCCTGGAAAAGACTGCGTCTCAAATTAGCAGCTTGACTGTGCTGCTCAGATAAATATTGTGTTGCTATGACTGAAATCGTCCTGCCATGTGGGTCACGCTGTCATATAATTAGCCCTTTATCATCATATCAGGTGCAAATCAAACCAACAGCACTGTTAATGGAGCAATATACCAAGTCAGAAAAACTGTCGTCATGTGTCAACATTTGATTTAATGTTGTCACAATCCCACTGAAGACACATGTCAATCTTCAAAAGCAAGCTTCACCTTGGTGTAAAGCACTTTCATAAATTAAGTTCCTAGCTGTATCAGCTAGACGGGCTAGTGTTTTTATGCCCTTCATTGCATTAGTGTGAGTTTTGTCAGTCCAAGTGGACACAGAATGGGGTAGAGAGTGGGATTTTAAGTGTCTTTTTGGTGTGCAGATACTACTCTCAGGGTCCCCCATTCAGGATCATCCTAGGTGGTGGGCCGGTTAAGGTCTAACCTTTCTGGTTCAATTAGCGTCAAGTCAAGTCTAGTGTAGAGTCCGATGCAGCTTGGCCTGTGCCCAGAGAGCTGTGTGCGTTCTTCTCCACTACCGCTGATGTTATCTCCCTGTTCCGGAAGGCCAGGCTGCACTGCAGCTCCATTCCCCTTCTATCTGCTCCTGCTCCATTTCCTCCCTTCCCAAGTATTGATCCCTTAATAAATGTCCTGCACGCTACTCTCCATCTCAGTCAGCTTTCAAGAAACCCACCTTGACTAGAGTCGTCTCCTCTACATCCACATTTTATTTACTTCTCGATGAGGCTGTAACTGCTCACCTGGACAGTAAACCAGTGAAGGGCGGAGGGTCTCTGGCATCTTGTCTACCTGAAATCACACACACACACACACGCACGCACACACACACACACTCTCACACACAATGAACACTCTGAGAGCTAACGAAGTCTCCTGAGATCCAATAGAGACCCAACGACATCCAATTTTATTAGCTTGTTTCTCACTCAAATCTTTGGGGGTTGGGTGTGGTGCAGAGTTTTCTAGAACATCAGTGGTTTCATCACAATGACTTGCTAGTGTTCAAAAGCCTTTTCTTTATCTTTCTGTCCCCCTCTTTGTTTTCTCATGATGGGTCTCCACGTACACAATAATGGGAAATAAAGCAATTATCTAAATATCATTATTCTTAAATTTTTACACAGTGTCTCTACTATCTGCATATTTCTGAAGAAACTTTCAAAAATCACCTGAACAACTAGCTATTTGTACAAATTCTCCACATGAAGTTATAGTCTGAGTGACCATACAGCAATAAGTCTTGGGAAAACAAGCTGGGCTCTTTCAGTTTTTATACCATAAACACTCACATAATACAGCTCATGCAAAAGACTGTGGTGAGATAAAAACAAAACAAAGCTTTGAAGACATATCATTTAGAAGAATGACTTCATCTTGTGAAATAAATTACAAATCCCAACACAGAAATAAACATGGATTTGATATGATACATTTTCTGAGTTAATTCCACATGGCATTTTGGAAAGAGCTGAAGAGAAGGTGAAGAAAAACCTTTCAGGAAGATGCCCGTCCTGGATTCTCAACTTTCAAGTTGAAGGGAATTTGTGAAGAACTGAAATGTCTACTCCAGCAGTTGACAAGATGAATGAAAAAATTCTTATAAACTAAGGTTTTCTCAGCTGAGTAAGCCAAAAGTCTAATCACTACCCCATCCTGTCCACCTCCCAGGAGAAATGCCAAATTTCAAGTGTGGAGGAAGTATGTCCAAAGGCAGACCAACCTAGAGGTCTTCAAGCCCAAGACTTTCTCAGTTGATGCTCAGGAACGGAGGAAAACTCTGTGGTAACCAGCACAGGTTCTATGAACAGCGCCCAAGGTGATTATGATGATAAATGACACCCTCATGGATTCTAGAACTTGAAGGATCCATAGTACCAGTCAGGGTTTCTGGTGGCAAATAAGACATATTTACTGTACCTGGAATGTGGAAATTATAGAACAGTATCATTAATATCACACACAGGTAAAATTTTGCTGATGATCATTCAAAAGCGGTTGCAGCAGTACATTGACAGGGAACTGCCAGAAATTCAAGCAATATTCAGAAGAGGGTGTGGAACAAGGGATATCACTGTTGATGTTAGATGGATCTTGACTCAAAGCAGAGAATACCAGAAAGATGCTTACCTGTGTTCTATTGACTATGCAAAGGCATTCGACTGTATGGATCATAACAAATTATGGATAACATTGTGAAGAATGGGAATTCCAGAACAATTAACTGTGCTCATGAGGAACCTGTACTTAGACCAAGAGGCGGTCATTCAAACAGAATAAGGGGATACTGCACGGCTTAAAGTCAGGAATGGTGTGCGTCAAGGTTGTATCCTTTCACCATACTTATTCAATCTGTATGCTGAGCAAATAGTTCAAGAGACCAAATAATTCTAGAAGCTGGACTATATGAAGAAAAACCCAGCATAAGGATTGGAGGAAGACTCATTAACAACCTGCAATACGCAGATGACACAACCTTGCTTGCTGAAAGTGAAGAGGACTTGAACCACTTACTGATGAAGATCAAAGACCACAGTCTTCAGTATGGATTACACCTCAACATAAAGAAATCCCAAAATCCTCACAGCTGGACCAATAAGCAACATCGTGATAAATGGAGAAAAGACTGAAGTTGTCAAAGATTTCATTTTCCTTGGATCCACAATCAACACCTATGGAAGCAGCAGTCAGAGAAATCAAATGACACATTGCACTGGGAAAATCTGCTAAAAAAGATCTCTTCAAAGTGTTAAAAAGCAAAGATGTCACTAAGATGCGCCTGATCCAAGCCATGGTGTTTTCGATCGCCTCATAAACATCTGAAAGCTGGACCACGAATAAGGAAGACCAAAGAAGAATTTATGCCTTTGAACTATGGTGTTGGCAAAGAATGTTGAATATATCATGGATTGCTAGAAGAACAAACAAATCTATCTTGGAAGAAGTGTAGCCAGAATGCTCATTAGAAGCAAGGATGGCGAGACTTCATCTCATATACTTTGGACATATTATCATTAGGGACCAGTCCCTGGAGAAGGACATCATGCTCAGTAGAATGGAAGGTCAGTGAACAAGAAGAAGGCCCTCAATGAGATGGATTGACACAGTGGCTGCAACAATAGGCTCAAGCATAACAATTTGTGAGGATGGCACAGGACCAAGCAGTGTTTCATTCTGTTGTACATAGGGTCACTAAGAGTCAGAACAGACTCAACAGCACCTAACAACAATTCTACCTGGTTTAAATAGAAAAAGAATTCACTAAAGGGTATGGGTAGCCAAGAGATTCTCTAAAAGGGCCACAGAACAAAGTCAAGAGGCTACCCATTCAAGGACACTACCCAAATCACACGACAGAATGCTTCTCCAGAAACACCAGTGCAAGCTGGTGCAGCTTGCAGAATGCTGGGCATTCTAGAACGTTCACCACTGCTATCCTGGAAAATGGGATATATCCACTGTGACCCTCACCCAAATAGTTTCCTTTAAGCCTGCTACTTTCATCAGTACCTAATTCAAAGTCCGGTGTGGGTGCGTCGGTTGCTGTCACCTGGGTTACAGGCTTACACCCTAGCTGCAAGGGAAGCTGGGAAAGTGAGCTTCTGTCTTCTACTTTGGAAAGGCATGGACTCAAAAGACAGAAGAGACCCCTCCATAAGAAAGGTCTGGGCAGGCAACAAATTTTCCCAACCCTTACAGAGGTCTAATAATGAACATTTTACCAACAAAAGATCTAGCTTCAGAGTATGTGCACAGTGGCTAAGACCTTGATTATGTGTGAGCACTGTACTGTCTATACGTACTGAAAGAACTGAGATAGGAGCTACCCTCTGATTTGGACGATCATGAAAAGACCAGAAGGAAGGCTCCCCAAGGTTATCATTCTCAAGTGCAGAGTGCTCCACGCCTCTCCAGCCTTGCTGAGCGCCGCGGTAATCACGGGAAAGCAAGGACGTATAGAGCGGGGTGGAGTGGAAAGATTATCATGCTCACTTCAGCCAACCTTATCAAGGCCAAAGCAACCATGTGATAATGTGTGAATGAATCAGAAGGGGTAGCCCGGGTATTTCTGTACTCATATCAACATTCACACTTCAATTCCAGCCAACTTCTATTTTCCTTTTCTGAGTTTAAACTAGCCACTTTCCACAGGAGACCAATAACCTCTATTTTATTAATTTGCTATGAGCAAAAGCCCCATCAGAATTATACTCTGTACCAGAGAGCACCACATTGATTGTATATCCCTGCCAAACTTCTGAAAGGAAATGTCTTCTGCTACCATTTCTCTTCTTCTGTAAATGATGGTCTTTTACAGAAGCCAGATCACTCATTCATTCAACACGTATTTTTACTGAGCACTTATTAAGTACCAGGCACTGTGCTAGGCCCTGGTGATACGGGGGGGGGCTATTCGTTGTTAGTTCCCACTGAGCTGGCTCCGACTCATGGAGACCTTATGTATAACAGAACGAAACGTTCCCTGGTCCTGTGCCATCTCCATGATTGTTGATATGTTTGAATCCATACCCTGTAGACTACAGACATGCCTTCCACTTTGTGGAGCTCCCAATGTGGTAAAGAAGTCAGACATTAAACAGGTGAAGACACAAAAAAATATATAAATACCCATTTAGTTAAGAACTATGAGAAGATGGAATCCTAATAAGGTGGATTTTAAACCAGAATGTCTACATCAACTGTCTCTCTCTCTGTCTCTGCCTCTCTCTCTGTCTCTCCTCTCTCTCATAAAGAATTCATTACAAATGCATTTTCGGTTGGATCACTCCTAGGTTGTTCAGTTGGTGCCAATCCTTGAAGATCTGAACGTTCTATTTGATCTCAATGATGCCAAGGGCAGAGACAGCCCTCCACAAAACAGGAGCTGTAGCTACCGGATGCATGCTTCTTTTGGATTGATGGATACGGTGGGTTGAATAGCATCCCCCAAAGACTGGTGTTCACCTGGGCTGTCAGAATGTGACCTTGTTTGGAAATAGGGTCTTTGCAGATGTGATTAAGGTAGGAATCAAAATGAGATCATACTGGTTTGGTTGGGCCCTGTCGTGGATTGAGTTATGTCCCCTAAAAATATCTGTCAACTTGGCTGGGTCATGATTCCCAGTATTGTATGATTGTGTACCATTTTGTAAATCTGATGTGATTTCCTTACGTGTTGTAAACTCTATCACTATGATGAGGTTATATGTGATTTCCTTACGTGCTGTACACTCTATCACTATGATGAGGTTATACTGATGAGGTATACAAGATTGAATAGTATCTTAATCCAATCTCTTGTGAGATATAAAAGAGAGAAGCAAACAGAGACACAAGGGAACCTCATTATCACCAAGAAAGCAGTACTGGGAGCAGAGCATGTCCTTTGGACCTGAAGTTCCTGCACTGAGATGCTCCCAGACCAAGGGAAGACTGATGCATCACAAAGACCTTCCTCCAGAGCCAACAGAGAGGGAAAGCCTTCTCATGGAGCTGATGCTGTGAATTTGGACTTGTAGCCTACTGGACTGTGAGAAAATAAACTTCTCTTTGTTAAAGCCATCCACTTGTGGTATTTCTGTTAGAGCAGCACTAGATGACTAGGATAGGCCCTAAATCCAAAGAGAGGATCTTTATAAGAGACATAAAGGGATACACACAGAAGAAGACGGTGATGTGAAGATGGTGGCAGAGATTGGAGTGATGCTGCATCTACAAGCCAAGGACCACCAAGATCGGCAGCAACCACCAGAAGTTAGGACAGCATCCAGAAGAAACCAACCAGCTGACACTTTGATTCTGGCCTCTTGAACTGTGAGAGAATAAATCTCTGTTGTTGTAAGCCACCTTGATTTAGGTCATTTGTTATGGCAGCCACAGGAAACTAATACAATGGAAGAGCCACCTTCTCAGAACATCTGCCTGGTCTAAAAACACACAGGAACACACAAGGCAAGAGTCTTATGAGTCTTTTAATCTCCTCAAGTCCATCTTCCCTTTTCACCCCAAGAAGGAAGGAGATAAACTCCCATCCACTTCACTTCTTTTGCTTGAAACTAACCACTGAAATGCCAGAACTGGTCAGAATTTTCAGACCAGCTTTCAAAATGGAAGAAACTTGCCTCCTCCCAGCAGTGGACCTGCAGCCAACAAGCCCATTTGTTCATTTTAAGAGGGAAGCTCTGGAAAAATGCCCTGAAGCAGGACAGTGGTCATTATGGGTTGAATTGTGTCCCCTCAAAATGTGTATTGATGTCCTGGCCCCTATACTTGTGAAAATATTCCTGTTTGGAAACAGAATTTTCTTTGTTATGTTAATAAGGCCTTCCCCAAGTAGGGTGGGTCCTAAATCTCATCACTTCTGAGTTATAGAAAGAGCAGAACAGACACAGACACACATACAGGGGGAAGAGAGATGCCAAGAAACACCAAGGATAACCGACGGATGCTAGAAACTAAGAGAGGCTCACAGACGGAATCCCTGATTTGGGCTTCTAGCCTCCAGAACTGTGAGAAAATAAATGTTTATTCTTTAAAGCCACCCACTTGTGGTATTTTTCTATGGCAGCTCTAGGTAACTAAGACAGTGGCTGATAAAAATCCACACTTACTCCATGAATCTTCACAAACGAAGAATCAGTCACAGTGGCAGTGGGAGTGACAAGGATTCCTAGTTGGCATGAAGCGGGCAACTTGGCTCATCCCCTCGACCTGAATGAGCTGACATTTCAACACATTTTAACTCTATCCCAAGGAGCCACCATCCCACACAGTCACAGGACAAGCAAATCTCTCCCATTTCATTGTCTTGGCATTCCGACATGTATTCCTTCATCCCATCTGTCTTAGGCAGGGTTCTATAGAGAAGCAAACCAGTGAAGCATGTATATATAGAGAGACAGTTATCTCAAGGAAAGGTCCCACACAGTTGTAGATGCTGGTTTAAGTCCCTCGTCCATGGGGGACAGCTGCAGGGGCTGATGAACCCAAGATTGCCAGGCAATATGGCTGACTGCTGGCTCAAGTCCCAAGAGCTGGAGGTCAGATGATGACAAGCCAGATGCAGGATCCAGAGCGAGCTAAAGCCAGCGAGCTTTGCCAGAACATCCATATATACTGGCTGCAGGCCACATCCCCAAGGAAACTCCCTTTACAACAGACTGGCTGATCACATCAGATCACATCATAGAGATGATTACATTATATCACAAATGGGAGGATAATTACATCATTACACAACTGCCAAACCACTGAGAATCATGGCCCAGCCAAGCTGAAACACAACCTTAACCATTACAGCATCCCATAGTAAATCTTAGCTCTGCAGATTGTCAGGGTGGAGATCAGAATGGTAGTTATGCACTGGATGGAAAAGTCATCAACCACTGCAGGGTGGCACTGCTGTTTGCCAGCAGACTGGAAACCAGTACAAAGTGTTGATGGCACCAAAGCAAACGGATGCCTGCGTCCATGTTTTTTACGAATGAAAATGAGAGTTTTATAAATTAATGGACTTCAAAGGTCATCTCAGACTCTTGCCTTGGGGAGCATTCTGGCAGCCTAAAATAATGTTTTTCAAACAGGGGTTTGCTTGAGGGCCACTGTAATGGGGCTGGGAGAACATGCCTGCTTGCTCTCTGAGGAAAAGCTCCCCACTGCACCCCACCAAAGGCACCAGGATAATCCCAAGATGGCAAAAGCTCCCATCAGCAGGGCCTGGTCACACTGGAAGCTTAATCTCAACCTACTACCCTTCTCTCCCTACTTCACCTCTGACCAGCCAACGCTACTCCCACCCTGCCCATCTCATTAGGATGAGAGTGTAAACACAGAGCAGGAATGACCCTCCACCCCCAGACAGCTGTTCAAATTAAAGAACTGCTCTCATTCACTGAGCCCTTACCAGGGCGGGCCAGGCACCCTGCCAAGCTCATTACAGGCTTCTGTGGGCTTTAATCCTTACTGTGATCTCCTGAATTAAACAGCAATTCCCCACAGAAACTGCGAAGAGGAATCCACCTCGGGGTGGTACAAACGGTTAGCACACTTGGCTGCTAACCAAAAGGTTGGAAGTTTCAATCCACCCACAGGCACCTTGGAAGAAAGGCCTGGCAATCTACTTCTGAAAATCAGCCAGTGAAAACCCTATGAAGCACAATTCTACTCTGACACACATGGGGTCGTCATGAGCCAGAATCAACTCACCAGCAGCTGGTAACTGGTAACTGCAAAGATACGAGGCTTTGAGGTTTTGTAATTTGCCCAGGGCCGTATACTTAGTCAGGAGACAGAGCTGAGTTGAAATCCCAGGTGTTAAGTCTTGCACCCTGTTCTCTGAGAGTCCTGGAAGAAGCCAGACGAGGGCACTCATGGCTCAGCAAGGCTGCCAGCTGCAAACATCTGTAGCATCTACAAATGTATGCATGGGGGAGGACGGGTAGATCGTGGTGTCTGTGTATAAATATGGCCAAGATCAAGTGAAGGTGTTAGTTCCTACAGGGAAATGGATGGTGTGAGGTATGGGTGATGGGCGGCAGGAGAACAATGACTGTGCACCCTTGAACAGGCGCCATTCACCCACTCAGTGCCCTCTGCCTACGAAGGAGCTGGAGGCACCCCTGCCCGGGGATTACGCTCTCAGCCTGCATGGGTGGACCACAGACCTTGGAGCAAACATCAGACAAAGCCCATCTGGCTCAGGCATTCTCAGCAATCAAGTATATTCACAGGATCACAGAATGTTAGTGGGAGAAGGGACTTAGGACCACTTAGCGAGCCCCTTCATCTTACAGATGGGGAAACTGAGGCCCAGAGAAATGATGTGTGCAAGGTCACAGGCTGAGCTAGAGCAGAGCCCCACATCTTAATGAGATTTCCGGAGCATCAGTGCAAGCCCGGGCCTTGGAGAAGACTTGAAGCTCTGAACTTTTACCTCCCTCTCCTCTCCCCTGCCGTAAGTGAAAAGGGAGCAGATGGCGCCTGACTCTGGATACTAAAGACCAAGCCACCAACCTCAGGGGAAAAAAAAGAAGAGAGAGCTTTGGCCGAAAGGAGCCTGTGATGTGACTGTCCTGGCCAGCTGGGGAATTAGAGCTCCCCTTGCTCCCCTTGGCAGTCTTGTTCTTCCCATGGAAGTCGCCGTGAACCGGGGGCTCTTCTACTTCTCTCATAAAAGGAAATAAAATAAATAACAATAATGAGAAGAGCTGAAATGCACTGAATGCTTACCATGTGTTGGACACTGTATTAAATGCTATTCATAAAACGCTTGAGTCGATTTCGACTCACGGCGACCCCATGTGTTACAGAGTAGAACTGTTCTAAAGGATTTTCTTGGACATAATCCTCATGGACGCAGATCGCCAGACCTTCCTTCCTTCCATGATGCCATGGGGAGGGCTCGAACTGCCAACCTTCAGGTTAGTACTCAAGTGCAAATTGTTTGTGTCCCCCAGGGACCTCAAATGCTGTATATATGCTCACATTTAATCCTCCCAAAGTCCTATGATGGGGTTTTTATTATTATCCCATTTTAAAGATGAGGAAGGTAAGGCAAATTGGACATCTGAACTCAAATGTGCCTTAACCCTGCCTCTCACGCAATGCCACTGATTTACTGAGATGCCATGTACCTCGCCAGTGGGGTCATGGACAAGACCTCAGAAAGAAAGGGAAGGAAAGGACTCTCATTCAAAGTACAGCTGAGAATTGGTTGTGACATTCTGATACAGATTCCCTTTGCTTCCCAAGATGATTTAGACCAAAAAAAAAAAAAAAAACCAAACAAACCCACTGCCATCGAGTCAATTCTAATGACAACCCATGTGTTAGAGGACAGAATGTTCCATGAGGTTTTCTTGGCTGTAATCTTTATGGAAACAGACTGCCAGGCTTTTCTTCCTTGATACCACTGGGTGGGTCTGAACTATCAACCTTTACATTAGCAGCCAATTTGCAAACCACTTGCGTCACCCAGAGACCCAAGATGGTTTAGAGGTGACTGAAATCATCCCTTCAAACTTATAGCTCCACACATTTCCCTGAGAAGCCTCAAAGCACTCTGCTTCAGGGACCATTTCCCTGGGAAGGGCCACAACATCTCATTTCCAAATGCCTCAGGGCATCCAGAAGGAGGGGACACCGAGGAAGGAAGGAGATCTTGAGTCCACGGTCTGATGAAATGAGCCCGGAGGAAATAAACAAGTTATTTTGCTCCAGTACTCATGTGCTCTGATTCGAAGCCAGCCGGGAGAATCCTCAGAATTCAGTGACTAATCAGATGACAGGCTGTGAAACACACCCCGAATGTCATCAGAGTCCAGGCATTTGCACCAGGAATCCAGAAATAAACTGTCACCAAAGAGACGTGTGCCCTCTGGAAATAATTTCCAGAACATGTTTCGTAATCTAGCACCGGTACTCTGTGAGCCAGGAGACAAGGAAAGGTCAAAACAAAGCCCCTTACGCGGCCCTGCCTTGCCTCATCTCCCCCTTCAACAAGCTCTTCCTGGCGGCTGCCACCTTCTGAGCCCCGGAGTCCCCTCCAAGAAAGCCGATTATTCCAGACCAGCGTTGCCATGTCACTTTTCTGACTATTGCCTAAAGCTGACTTTACGTACTTGAGAAGTTATTTCATCACTTCCTAGACTTGCCTTGAACATGTTTTGAGTAACTGTTGAAAACCAATGAGCAGGTAATTTAGCAGACATCTAGACGTCAAATAATTACTGCTACCAGATTCTCCACTTATCAAATATGTCTGAAATCAAACGACATGTTTTCAAATAACTTTTCTTTTTAATGTTTGCTCGGTGTAGAAAATGTAAATGACGTTTTTAAATGAACAAAGAATTCTTGTTGAAAGAAATACACATTCAAATCATTTTCTTAAAGTAAAACTGACAATTATTTTTATTTTTGAGGGCTTTCTGGTTGGGGCAAAGGATTTGGCTGTTGATAAGAAAACATTCAGTCAGTAAATTTACAAATATCGGTTCCTTTGAACACCTTTTTGATGGGGATCTAGGAATCCAAAGGGAACAGCTTTCTCAGTCCAAGCCTGCACCCCCCAACTAAAATTTACCAGTGCACTAAGCCCTTCTTGGGGAGTTTTATTTCCTGTTAGGGTTCTCTTTGAGGTGATCTCTATCCTGTTGATACTTTTTAAGCACTTGTAAATTTGCTACGGAGTCGACTCCAACTCATGGCGACCACACACTTGTCAGAGTAGAACCGTGCTCCATAGGTTTTCAATCGTTGATTTTTAGGAAGTAGATCATCAGGACTTTCTTCCAAGGTGCCTCTGGGTGGGCTTGAACCTCCAACCTTACGGGAAGTAGACAAGTGCCTTAACCCTTTCATGCCCAGTGGTGCATACAGCAACTATAAACTTTTTCAGCCTCTGGGGTTTACTGGGAAGCTGCTATACGTGTGTGCTGCAGCAAGGTAGGGGCCCTTCAGACTGTTTGAAACTGCAAATTACTGTTTTTATAGGGTATTGCACAAGGTGTCTGAATTTTGGTAGGAAAAAATAGAAATTTTGAAAATTTGTATTCGGTACACATATGTACGAACAGACCCTGGTGGGGACTCTAGGGTATAATTAGTGGTGTTTCATATGTGCCACTAAACACTTAGGGTAGGCTTATGGGAGAGGGCAAGAAAAAAAAAATCCATACTGCCTACCAAAAATTCAGACACACTCAATGATTCAGAATGCTTCCATTAATGAAAACACATGGTATCAACAAAAAATTCAAAGCAGAAAATAATTGGGTCATCAAAGGGTTAACCGTTTGCACTACTTTCGGGACTCCTGTAAATTAGTTAAGAGCAAATCAAGTATCCCCATTACTTTGTTTATTGAGCAGAGTCATTTGGAAAGTCAATAACTTATAACACTCCCTAGGATGAAGTGTACCCGCCCTAATGAAGAAAACTGATAAAGCTTGGCTCAGAGCTCAGGAAATGATGGGTGGTTCATATCACTCTTACACAGAGACCCATCTTCTGTGGATACAGAACACGGCTCAATACTGGAAATGATTCTACCGCGAATTCAATTATTACAGAAAGGATCTTAAACATTGGGAATCACAAACCCTTGATTCTGTCACTTTCAAGAAATTCACACACATACCAGCAGTGAACCATTCATTCACTGCTGCAGGAAAACCAAATCTGGGCTTGTCAATGAGTAACTTGGAAGTAACTGAAAATTATAAAAGGGAAGGGATGACACTACACTTATTTGATCCTAACACAGGCCTGGGCATTCTGCATATGTTAGCTCACCTATCTTCCTGGGAGGACAGCAGCGGCTCAATGGTAGAATTCTTTTCTTCCATAAGGAAGACCTGGGTTCAATTCCCAGCCAATGCACCTCATGCACAGCTACCACCCATCTGTCAGTGGAGGCTTCCGTGTTGCTTTGATGCTGAACAGGTTTTAGCACAGCTTCCAGACTGTATGGACTAGGAAGAAAGGCCTGGCAATCTACTTCTGAAAATCAGCCAGTGAAAACCCTACTGATCATAAGGGTTCAAGCTTATTATACATGGGGTCACCAGGAGTTGGGGCCAACTTGACGGCAGCTAACAACGATAACAACATCTTCCTAGGAACTGAACAGGAAATGACAGGTCTCTCCCGAACTAATTCCTGGCCTCCTAACCACCTGAGCACAGAAACCAACAAAATTGGGGGATGAGTCTTAAAAGCTTGCAAGTGGCTATCTAAAATGCATCAATTGGTCCCAACCCAGCTGGAGCAAGGGAGAATGAAGAACACCAAAGACACAAGGAAAATAATAGCCCATGAGTCAAAAGGGCCACATAAACCAGAGTCTCCATCAGCCTGAGACCAGAAGAACTAGATGGTGCCTGGCTACCACCACTGACTGCTCTGACAGGGATCACAACAGAGGGTCCTGGACAGAGCTGGAGAAAAATGCAGAACAAAATTCAAACACAAAAATACCAGACTTACTGGTCTGACACAGACTGGAGAAACCCCGAGAGTATGGCCCCTGGACACCCTTTTAACTCCATACTGAAGTCACTCCTGAGGTTCACCCTTCAGTCAAAGATTAGACAGGCCCATAAAACAAAATGAGACTAAAGGGGCACACCAGCCCAGGGGCAAGGACACGGAGGCAGAAGGGGACAGGAAAGCTGGTAATGGGGAACCCAAGATCATGAAAGGGAGAGAGTTAACATGTCAGGGGGTTGGCAACCAATGTCACTAAACAACGTGTATTGTTTAATGAGAAACTAATCTGCTCTGTAAACCTTCATCTCAAGTACAATAAAAAAAAAGAAAAAAAGAATATAATGCTCAAGGAAGACTTCTTTACTAGTTAAGCTAAACTTTTGTTTGGTTTTAAGAAGACATCAGAGAATACTTTTGGTTTAAGGTTTAATGATTATCTCAGGGCAATAGTTTCAGGGTTTCATTCAGCCTCCACGGCTCCAGAAAATTTCAAGTCCATGAGAATTTTCAATTCTGTTCTGCATTTCCCCCCTTTTGATCAAGATTCTTCCACAGAATTAAAAGAGAGGTTTTATTTTTGTTTCCTGAGAAAAATTACGGAGGCAATAATGTGATTCTTTTATTAACACCTGTGTGCAGGGGCCTCTATCTCTTAAAGCTGAGGACTGAAGATGAAATGGTGTGAAGCTTTTAGAATAAATTTATCAAGGTATAATACACAGAATAGATTGTTTTGTTCTTATTAGTTGCCTTAGAGTGGGTTCTGGTTTATGACCACCGTACATACAACAGAACAGAACACTGCCTGGTCCTGTGTCATCCACATGACTGTCGGTATGTTTGAGTTCATTGTACAGTCATTGTGTTAATCCATCTCACTGAGGGTTTCCCTCATTTTTACTGGCCCTCTACTTTACCAAACATGGTGTCCTTTTCTAGCGATTGGTCCATCCCAATGATGTGCCCAAAGTAAGCAAGAAAAAGTCCCACCATCCTTGCTTCTAAGGAGCATTCTAGCTGTACTTCCTCCAAGACTGATTTGTTCATTCTTCCGGTAATTCACAGTATATTCAGTATTCTTCACCAACACCATGATTCAAATGTATCAGTTCTTCTTTCTTTTTCATTGTCCAGCTTTCACATGCATAAGCTGTACTCATGCGAAATTTGATGAGTTTTGACACGTGTACACTCATGAAACCATCACCACAATCAAGATACAGAACATTTCTAACACCCGGCTAAGCTTCCTCACCCCTATGCTGTCTGTTCTGCCCTCCAGTGGGAGGTAATCTGGCTCCTGGCCACCTCCGCTCTGCTTTCTGTCCCTATAGGTCAGTTTGAAAGGTGTGAACTTTAAATGGTACTAAGAAAAAGACCCACCTGAATTCCACCTGAAAGCTTCTCAGGCGCTTTTTTTTTTTTAAAGCACATAGATCTTTCATTTCTAACATCTATTTACAGCCGAAGCAGGTGACAGGGCTTTTGAAAAAAGCAGACAGGCCAGAGAGTGTGGGAAATATTAGTCTCAGAGTCAACAGAACCTGCTTTCTTCCAATCACCAGCCCCTTTGGTTTTTGTTTCTATGACATGCGAACAAGGAGGCTGAAAGCCATCCCCCAAGTAAACTCAGCTCACAATTCAGGCCTCGAATTGTTTATGCTTGTACTATCGCTGCACACGGCACTTTCTGTTTTTTTAAAGGAGGTATTATAAAATTCTAGGAGCCCTGGTGACACAGTGCTTAAGCGCTCGGCTGCAAACCAAAAGGTCAGAGATTTGAACCCACCAGCCACTCCGCAGGAGAAAGATGTGGCAGTCTGCTTCCATAAAGATCTACTATGAGTCACTATGAGTCAGAATCGACTCAACAGCAATGCTGTGATGGTTGGGATTGTGCGTCAACGTGGCTGGGCCATGATTCTCCGTGTTTTAATGTAATCACTCCCATGATTGGATATACTGTGAGTGGCCAATCAGACGAAAGGGAGTCTCCCTGGGGGTGTGGCCCGAATCTGTATATAAGCAGACATTCTGGCTTTTCGCTCTCTCTGGATCCTGCGGCTGCTTCCTGTCGTCTCATCTTCCGTTCTTGGGACTTGAGCTGTCAGCTTATCTGCCAAACCTGGGATTCGTCGACCTGCACAGCCTGTGAGTGGGAGCCCTGCTCTCCGACCTTCCGATCTTGGGCTTGCCAGCTTCTGCAGCTGTGTGACTTGGGAGAGGCCTC
>NW_004444052.1:4319845-4336810 GCF_000243295.1 Trichechus manatus latirostris
TACATAATGGAGGTAAAGAAGAGTATGTCTGGAATGCACGAGATTCCTTGGGGCGTCTCTTAGTACTACCATGCCCTGTGATTAAAGTCAATGGAAAACTACAGCAACACAATTCTGACATGACTACTAATGACACAGACCCTTCAGGAATGAAGGTTTGGGTCACCCCACCAGGTAAAGAACCATGACCAGCTGAGGTGCTAGCAGAGGGCAAAGGAAATACAAAATTGGTGGTGGAAGAAGGTAGTTCTAAATACCAGTTACAGCCATATGACCAGTTGCAGAAACGGGGACTGTAATTGTTATGAGTATTTGTACTTTGTATGTGCACATCAAATATTTTTGTTTCCTTCACTTATAAAATATAAGCTGTAAATGGGGTTAGTGCGTTTTTGATTGTACGCATGTTAGTTATATCATGTTAGGCGCCAGTATGACTTTCTCATTGTCTTTATTCAGAGAGTATGTATGGTTTAAGGAGATGTGTACATGTGCCAAGTTGAAAAGGGGTGGACTGTGATGGTTGGGACTGTCTGTCAACTTGGCTGTGCCATGATTCTCTGCGTTTTAATGTAATCACTCCCATGACTGAATATACTGTAAGTGGCCAATCAGACGAAAGGGAGTCTCCCTGGGGGTGTGGCCCGAATCTGTATATAAGCAGATGTTCTGGCTTTTCGCTCTCTCCGGATCCTGCGGCTGCTTCCTGTTGTCTCATCTCCCGTTCTTGGGACTTGAGCTGTCAGCTTATCTGCCGAACCTGGGATTTATCGATCTGCACAGCCTGTGAGTGGGAGCCCTGCTCTCCGACCTTCCAATCTTGGGCTTGCCAGCTTCTGCAGCTGTGTGACTTGGCAGAGGCCTCTACGCTGATCACGGACTTGGGACGTTCTAACCTCTACAATCATGTAAGCTGTTTCCTTGATATAATCTTTCTCTCTATCTATATTTATACACTTTACTGGTTTTGCTTCTTTAGAGAACCCAGCCTAAGACAAATGGGTTATTAAAAAATTCTAAAAATCAAAGGGCCTTATAATCATTTTGATTTTAAAAAGACACACGTGCCACAAAACACATGTGAAAGGGATAGCTCAGCAATATGAAAAGATATTGAAAGTAGTTCCAGAATTATCTGTAAAACTTCGTTGCTGTCGAGTCGATTTCTGACTCATAGAAACCCTACAGGCCAGAGTAGAACTGCCCCACAGGGTTTCCAAGGCTGTAAATCTTTATGGAAGCAGACTGCCACATCTCTCTCCCATGGAGCGGCTGGTGGGTTCGAACCACCGACCTTTTGGTTAGCAGCCGAATGCTTAACCACTGCGCCACTGAACAAAACAGCTCCTAACTCTACTCGTGCTCTCATTCATGTATTAGTGTGGACTGCTGTACCTGCTTTTAGTTTATTTGTAACGGCTTTAGTGATACATAATTGACACACAATAAAGTGTGCATATTTAATGTGTATTTGATAACTTTTGATGGATATATAAACTCATCACCAAAATCAACATAATGAACCTCTCCATCACCCAGCAAAGTTTCCTAGTACTCTTTTTAAGCCCTTCCTGTCCCCCTTCCAAGGCATCAACTAATTTGTTTCTGTAACTACAGATCGGTTTACATTTTTTAAAATTTTTATATAATACAATATTATATTATAAAATATAATAAGGAGTCCCGGTGGCTCAATGGTTAAGTGCTCAGCTGCTAACTGAAAGGTTTACAGTTCGAACCCACCCAGCAGCTCAGAGGGAAAAAGAACTGGTGATCTGCTTCCATAAAAATTACAGCATAGAAAACTCCATGGGGCAGTTCTACTCTTTCACATGGAGTTGCTATGAGTCAAAATAGACGTGATGGCACCTAACAACAACAATCATATGATATCTTCTCTTTTTTTTGTCTGGCTTCTTTCATTCGGCATAATTACTTTTGAAATCCATGCATGGTGTTGCATGTATCAACAGTCCATTCGTTTTTATTGCTAAGCAGTATTCCATTGTATGGATGTACCACTCATCCGTTGATGGACAGTTTTTGGCTATTATAAATAAAAAAGGTGCTGGGAACATTCGTTGTATAAGACTTTGTGTGGACACATGCTTTCACTTCTCTCTGGTAAATATCTACAAGTGGAATGACTGAATTACATGGTAGTGTATGCTAAACAATTTAAGAAACAGCCAAACTGTTTTCCAAAGTGGCTGCACCATTTGGCATTCCCTACCAGCAGTGCACAAGAGTTCCATTTGTTCCACAGCCTCGCTAACACTTGGTACACTTGGTGTTTTTCATTTTAGCCACTTAAACATGTGCAGTGGTATCTCATTGTGGTTTTAATTTGCAATTCTAACGACTAACAATGTTGAACATCTATTCATGTGTTATCTTCTTCATTAATGTACCTATTCAAACCTTTTTGGACTTTTAAATTAGGCTATGTGTTTTCTTCTTAATAAGTTTTAAGAGTTCTTTATATGCTCTGGATACAGGTCTTTTATCAGATACATGATTTACAAATATTTCCTCCCAATATGGGGCTTTTCATTTTCTTAACAGTGTCTGTCAAAAAGCAAAAGTTTTTAATTTTGATGAAGTCCAATTTATGGATTGAATCGTGTCACCCCAAAAAGAAATGTGAAAGTCCTAAATGCTGTACTTGCAAATACGACCGTTTGAAAACAGGGGTATTCTTCTGTGATCGCAATGAAGTCATACCAAGGTAGGGTGGATCCTAAACCTAATCACTTCTGAGTGGTGTCTTATAAAAAGAGCAGAACAGACAGAGACACACACAGAGGGAGGACAGACACCATGTGAGGAACCATCTACAAGCAAAGTAACACCAAGGATCACCGGCAGACAGAAGGCCACAATCAATGTGGCCAAGACCCTGATTTTGACTTTGAGCCTCCAGAATTGTGAGAAAATAAATTTCTGTTCTTTAACACCACCACCTTGTGCTATTTGTTGTTACAGCAGCACTAGGAAACTGAGACATTCAATTTATCACCTTTTTCTTTTACGAATCATGCTTTTAGTACTGTATGTAAGAAACTTTTCCCTAACCCATGGTTACAATGACTTCCTCATGATCTGGATTTACATGTAGGTCTATGATCCTTTTTGAGTTAATTTTTGTATATGGGGCAAGGTATGTATTGAAGTTCATATTTTTGCATATGGATATACAATTTTTCCTGCACCATTTGTTCAAAAGGCTACCCTTTCTTCACTGAATTGTCTTTGCACCTTTATCAAAAAGTTAAAAATTTGAAAGTTGAAACACCATGCCTCCCTGGGCCCTCTCCTCCCGCACATCTGAGCCTACTCCTGCTGATCACGGTTCACACTGCTGGAGTCATATCATATGACCCCTGCCGTATGGCGGGTAGAGGCAAAGACTGTCAAATGGTATTCATGTCAAAACTGGCTCAGTTTTTAAACTAACTTCTGCATGTAATGTTTAAGCAAAAGTGCTTAACCACAAGTTCATTCTTAATTACTGAACTAGCATTAAATCATCATTGCACAAACAGCAGAAGACAAATTAGATAACTGGGACTTCACAAAAATGAAATATTTATGTTCATCAACAGAGTGAAAAGACAACCTACAGACTGGGAAAAAATCTTCAGGAACAACATATCCAATAAGGTCTGATATTCAAAATATATATAAAACTTCTACAGCTCAACAACAAAAAGACAAATAACCCAAATAAAACAACAGGCAAAGGACTTGAACAGACAGTTCACCAAAGAGGACATTCAAGGGGCCAAAAAACACATGAAAAGATGCTCACTGTCATCAAGCATTAGAGAGATGCAAATCAAAACGAGATACCACCTCAGCCCAGCTTAAATGGCATTGATCAAAAAAAAAACAGAAAGCAACAAATGTTGAGAAGATGTGGGGAGAATGGAACCCTTATCCACTGCTGGTGGGAATGTAAAATGGTACAATGCTATGGAAAACAGTGTGGCGATTCTTCAACAAATTAAAAATAGACCTACCATATGACTCAACAATTCCACTCCTAGGTATATACCCTAGGGATCTAATAGAAGAGACAAGAACAGACGTATGCACACCTATGTTCATTGCAGCACTATTCACAATAGCAAAAAGACGGAAACAACCTAAGTGCCCATCAATAGATGAATGGATAAACAAAATGTGGTACATACATACAATGGAATACTATACAGCCATAAAGAAAAATGAGTTCCCAAATCATCTTGCAACATGGATGAACCTGGAGGACAATACGCTGAGCAAAATAAGTCAATCACAAAGGCACAAATATTCTATGATCCCACTTTTACGTGTTCATTGGCGGTTACCTGGAAGGGGGTGTGAAGGACGGGAATCATTCCCTAGGTAGTAGTCGCTGTTTGGTTATGGTGATGGGAAAGGTAGCACTGAAGGTAGGTGAAGTTTGCACATTGACTAGTGTTATCAGTGCCATTAAGTTGTCCATAAGAAAAAGGATGAATTGGTAAACGCTATGTTATGTACAATTTTGCAACAATAACCAAAAACAGACTGATAGATATAGAATAAATCAAATAGGAGCTACAGGTGTGGATACTTCTCAGACATAATCAATCACCTCGTGGGATTAGTTCTCTTGGTTTGAAGACTTAGGGTTTTAGTGTTGTGGGTCAATTCAGTCAATTCATGTTCTACATCCTAGTTTGGTGAGTAGAGTCTGGGGTCTTAAAAGCTTGCAAGTGGCCATCTAAGACTGGTCTCTATTTATCTGGAGCAAAAGAGAATGAAGAAAATCCAAGAATCAGAGAAGGAACCAGAATACAAGACTAACTTTCTCCATGAACCACGGCCATGTCTAACTTGAGACCAGGAGATCTAGATGGTGCCTGTCTACCGCTACTGAACATTCTGATCAGGGTCACAACAGATGAATCCTGACAGAAAGGGAAAAAAACTATAAACAGAACTTCAAATTCTCAAAGAATCCAGACTGACAGGACCCATGGAGACTAGAGGAATCCCCAAGACTATCGCCCTGAGATACTCTTTAAACCTTGAACAGAAACTATCCCCTGAAATCCCCTTTTAACTAAAGAGCAGGTTAGCTCAAAAAGTAAAGAATTTCACCCTTGAGAACTGCACAGTTTTAAAAATTATCCATATGAGACCAAATGGACAACAGTTACTCTAAAGCATAGATGAGAAGTCTGGGGGGCAGTGAGACTAAGTTAATGGGAGTGGAACAACTAGAAAAGAAATAACGAGAATGTTGATACAAAGGAAGGATGGAACTAATGTCGCTGAACATTGCATATAGAAAAGTGTTGAATGAGAACATGTTTTGCTGTGTGTACTTTCACCAAAAATACAATAAAATATTTTCTAAAAATTCATTGTCATATATGTGTGGGTCTATTTCGGGACTCACTACTCTGTTGTATTAATCTATTTACCACATTATTTTGACGACCATCCCTTTGTAATAAGTCTGCCCACTTTGTCTCAACCAATGAGAAAGTGAGGTCTAGAGCTGAACTTGTTTGCTCCAAGTTCAAAGATCCTCCTGTTGTTGCCACATTACCTCTTAAGATTTAATTCTCTCACGTAATGAAAAAATCTGTGCCAAGAAAAAATTCTTTGATATGACAGAGATCATATTTTCACTAAAACTAAAGCCTCACTTTCATGATGAAGGCAAGCTTTAAAACTATTTTTAAAAAGCCTAACTTGTCTCTGAAGCCCTGGTGGTGCAATGGCTAAAGCGCTCAGCTGCTACCAGAAAGGTCGGCAGTTCGAAACCAATAGTCGCTCCATGGGAGAAAGATGTGGCAGTCTGCTTCTGTAAAGATTTCAGCCTTGGAAACCCTATGGGACAGTTTTACTCTGTCCTATAGGGTCCCTGTGAGTTGGAACTGACTTGACAGCAGTGTTTTTTTTTTTGTGGGGGGAGAGGTACGCAGGGGGAACTTGTCTCTCCAACGTTTTGACAGCCCTCAGGTCAGGGCTTATTTCCACCCAACTCAGTTGCCACCCTCTCACCCCCACCCCATCCCCCAGGCTTTGAGCATCTATGAACATAGATGATGCCAGCATTCTGCTTGTTCCTCACTAATGTAATGTGATGAAAACATTTTAAATTCTTGTTTTAAATTCCTCAGAATACTTTCATTTGCCTAAACACTGTATAAGAAGCTATACTCTAGAAAAAGAAATATAATCTGTTTAATATGAGATGCAGTAAAATGTCAAGGTCAAGCCCACTGGCTTTGAAGAGGAGACAGACAGACAGGAGTTGAAACCTTCCCTCTATCACCTTGGTCAACTTACTAAACCACCACAAACCTTGGTTTCCTCATCCTTTAAATGAGCCTGATAATTCCTGCCTTGCACAATTGTTCTGAGGATAAATTAGATAACACACAGCAAGCATTTAGCACAGAGCCTAACAAATATGACACCACCACTCATCTGTCAGTTTGTCTTACTGTGGAGGCTTGCCTGTTGCTATAATGCTGGAAGCTATACCACTGGCACTTCGAATACCAGCAGGGTCACCCATGGTGGACAGGTTTCAGCAGAGCTTCCAGACTAAGAAAGGCTAGGGAGAAAGGCCTGGGAATCTACTTCAGAAAATTAGGCAGTAAAAAGCCTATGGATCACAACAGAATACTGTCTGGTCAAGTGCCGGAAGATGAGTTCCCTACGTTGGAAGGCACTACACAATAGCCGCAAAAACGTATCAAAACACACAACGATCATGAAGATAGCACAGGCCTGGGCAACAGTATTCTGAGGCCAACTCGACAGCAGCTAATAACAGATGACACCTATTAACGGTATAGGATGATGATGATGATTGAGAGTCCCCCTCTTCCTAGACTGTCCCCTACTTTACTCCAAGCTCCCCATCAGCTGCCTCGGATTTCTGGGGAATCTTCTGTTTCCGGTGGATTTCCAGCTCCTGGTTCCTTACATTTCATTTCAGGTTCTCTGCGATGTTCTGATTTCAAATAATAACTTCTCCTTTATTTAAGCTACATTGAGAGGTTTTCGTGTCTTGTTAGCACAGAAGCTTCCTAGCAAAGGCAGGTAAATCAGCTCCTTTGGACTGTGACAAAATGCAACACTTGTACGGGCGGGGATGTAAAATTCTTGATCCCTCAAGGAAACCATCTACACAAGTCCACTCATAAAAAGCAAAGCTGTGAGATTCTACTATCCAAGATCCCAAAAAGAGAACACCAAAGAGAAAAGATTTTTTTTTTTTTTTTGGCTTTTTCTACTGCACGAATCTTGAAATTTTATAATCGTGAGATAAATAAATATGCCAAATTTGAGAAGAGATAAGTTGTTAGAAGAAACGTGTTGCCACAAAGATGGATTTATTTAAAAATGAGACACCATAATTATAACAAATAGTTGGAAAACAATAATAAAATAAGGTGCTGGTTCAATATAACTAAAAATTAATACCAGATTCCAAATTTTAAATATTAATCAAATGTGTATAAGATAAAGTTGATGGTCTTCAATTACCCCTCCCCCTCCTATCTTTTTCTTACTTTATCTTAAAATTATCATTTCAATGAGCAAAAATGGAATCAATCTAAATATAGCAGCGGACTTCCTCCCCTCTCGGCAGGATGTACCAAGGAATACTTTGCCCTATGATGTAATGCTCTTGGCTGTTTTATTCTGATGGGAGGGGGACTCTTTATGAGGAGCAAGTAGCGATGGAAGATGGAATCTCTTCAGAATCACTTTAAAGGCAGATTCACACAGTTTTGACTAAGCACGACAACATATAACTCTTATACTCTCTCGTTATTTCTACCGCCTCTCTGATGTTTGAGATCTTTTCCAACATCAAGAGAAATACAATAGGATGTTAATATAATATGAGGTACCTACCATGCAAGATGTCCAGCACAGTGCTTTGTACACAGGAGGTACCTCATGTTGGAACAATGTTTGCAGTGACTCAAGCCTAAGACATGGACCAGAAAGGTGGCCCCAAAGTTCAAACAGGAATTCAAAAAAGCAGCTGCCAGAGACCTATGGGGTGAAAGGGGCACACAGCACCTCCCTTTCTCTATTCCCAACCCAAAAGCTTGACACTCACAAAGTGTTTCATCCCTTTACAAAGGTTAATAGGAAATTCAAATGAATTTCTGAGTCGGGCCTACGATAAAAGATATTTATAAAGAGGAAAATCACAGATGGTGCTATGGATTGAATTGTGTGTCCCCAAAATATGTGCTGAAATCCTAACTCATATGCCTGTGGAGGGAGCGCTGGTGGCACAGTGGTTAAGCACTCAACTGCTAACCAAAAGGTCAACAGTTGGAACCCACCAGCCACTCCTTGGGAGAAAGATGTGGCACTCTGCTTCTGTAAAGATTTACAGCCTTGGAAACGCTGTGGGGCAGTTCTACTCTGTCCTATAGGGTTGCTGAGTCAGAATGGACTCAACGGCAATGGGTTTGGTTTTTTATACGTATGGATATAACCCTATTTGGAAATAGAGTTTCTTTGTTAGGTTAATGGGGCCATGTCACTACAGGATGTGTCCTAATCCTAATTACTTCTGAGTTTAAAAATGAGCTGATCAGGCAGAGAAAGAAGCACAAAGTGGGGGAGATAGATGCCACGGGAAGATCACCTGGAATGACGGGGCTATAGGGCTGAAAGAGACGAGGCTCTTCCCCCACAGCCAACAGACAGAGAGAGCCTTCCCCAATAACCAGTACCCAGAATCCAGACTTTTGGCCTCCTGAACCATGAGAATATAAATGTCTGTTCTTTCTTTTGTTACAGCAGCACTAACTCACTAAGACAGATGGTTAATGAACTCCTGAACAGATGCCAAGAGACGCTGGTTCCTTCAGAATAAAAGTCACGTTTTCAGTCACTCCAGAATCACTTTAGACCATACCCTCCCAGAGCCTGCGAGTTGGTTTTCTGATAGCACTTACTGAATAACCATGGGTGCTACCAACAATCAGAATTTAATATACGATCAAGAAACAAAAAACAACTCCTGTTTCAGACGCATGAATTTAGGTTACAGAAATAGGTGGATGATTTCGTCAAAGAACGTAACAGTCCTCCCAAGTTCTGTCAGTGTGCAAGGAGGCTCTGCTAAAAATATAAAGGTACAGGATGCGTTCAAAGCCACTTAGCAGCAGGTTTAACAAACCCTTTGGCCCTGAATAGATGAATGTACAGAAATATACCATTGTAAGGACACATCTGACAATTATTTTATATCCAGAAATTATTACTGGGTAAAATTGTTCTGGTTTTGAAAGAGGGGAGAATAAAGTATTGAGGAAAGAGGGGAGAATAAAGTATTGAGAAAATTCCTTGAAATCAGTGCTGTGTAAAACTAAAAATTATGGTAAAACTATTCAAGAAGCACCTATAAAATACAAAAGTTAGAAAAGGGTTATTTAACGTAGTCATCTTTAAAAATAATAAGATGGGGACATTGGACTTATATGCTTATTTCCTACAGTAAAAAACATACATCAGCATGCATCCAAAAAGGAAAGGCTTTCTCTAGGATTTTAACGAACTACCTTCCTATTAACCCCATATTCTAAAACCAGCATAAGAGAACTCATTTAGTATAAGCAGTGTATTCTTTCTCTGTTGAAGGACTTTCATGCCTTAACAAGGAATAAAGGCAAACTTATAAATCGATCTCTAACTTTCCACATGCCCTAGACAAAGAGCACAAACTCCTTAAACCAGGATCCCTTCCCCTCCTTCCATTAGCCAAGTAGACAAAGTCCAAATCAATCACCTGGGCATTTACTGAAAACCAGTAACTAGTTGTCTTGGAGTTGATTCCAACTCCTGGCAACTCCACATGTGTCAGAGCAGAACTGTGTGCCACTGGGTTTTCAATGGCTGATTTTTCAAAAAAAAAAAAGATCACTAGGCCTTGCTCACCAGGTGCCTCTGGGTAGACTCGAACTTCCAACCTTTTGGTTAGTAGCTGAGCTCCTGAACCTTTTGCCCCACCTAGCTACCCCAGAGCATTTACTGAACAACTCATATATAACAAAAACTGCAGAGACTGGCGATCTTTTCTATTCCAATTTAATATTTTACAAGGACCTAAACTGGGACTGTACTTTTTCTTTTTTTAAACCCCAAATCAGTTCCAGAACCATTTCTCAAAAATACAAGCTTCTGTTCCATTTAAAACTTCTCTCAATTACAGAGTCTTCATTACATATTCTAATCATGGTGGGCCCTAAATTAGCATCCATTAAAAGCCCTTTTAAGCAGGATGATTTCATTCCAACTTAGCCCTGGGGAGGAGGGAGATTTAAATGGGCAATTTATTCAAAATAGCCTACCATTTCTGACTCTGAGGATGTTTAGCTTGATAAGCTTTGGGAATCAGTCTTCTTTCCACAGCAAATGACTCCTGAGTCATGATGGAAAATATCATTGCTCATTTTAACAAAGGACTGACCAAAAAATAGTAATAATAATAATGTTTAGGCATCAAGGAAAAGATCTAACATTTTCAGTGGAAGTAAAAATACTATTCAAAACCGCAAGTGTGCAGTCCAGGAGAAATGACCCTTGAAAACACTTCTTGTGCTTTAAACGACATGGAGTGGCTCTAAATGTTATGGTTTAAAAATACTCCCTAAGAATACAAGCCAAATGACTGCAGGATTATAAGTTCTCTCTCCCAGTTGTTCAGGTATCAAAAACAGGCACAAGTAAGAATAGCCTTCAAAAAAAACTAATAAACATCACACGAATAATGCAATATGTCCCAATAAGGGCACCTTTTCCTCCTTTACCAAATGCTTCTGAATAATATTGCTGACTTCTCACTCCTCTCCTTCCCACATAACTTCTCCCCTTTTAAAAAATATCAAAAAGGGACCAGTAAACCGAGATGACAAATGAAGGTCACATTCTTGGGCTCTTTCTTTACAAGTAACACTCTCGCTGCTGGAAGTTCTGATGCCGCCTAGAATTTAACTTTCCTAGCTGGCACGCCAGCACTGCTGAGTTACCCAACACCAGCCTTCAATTTTCCAGTAGAGATTTACAGCAGCTGAGCAAAGCCAATCACCTGGCCCAGTCCACCTCCTCTCTAGCCATAATCCTGCCCACTCGTGACATGTCCAGACCCTCCCTGCAAGTTCCACCCAGTAACCCCGCCACCTGCCTGCTGGACAAAAGCAGCCCAGCCCTGCCACTCACCTCCTCTCCTTTGCCTTTCAACATGGACACCTCTCTCTATTTTGAAAACAAAACAAGATAAAACCGAGCCGGCTGCGTTTCCTGGTCACTGTTTCGTTTCTTTCCATGCATCTACCGCCAATATTTCCTATTATATAGCTCACACTATTGTTGTTATTGTTGTTGTTAGTTGCTGTCAACTCCGACTCATGGTGGCCTTATGTACAACAGAACAAAATGGTGCCCAGTCCTGTGTCATCCTCACGATTGCCAGCAGGTTTGAGTCCACAGTTTTGGCTACTGTGCCAATCCATCTCACTGAGGGTCTCCTACGCCCTCACTGGCCAGCTATTTCACCAAACATGATGTCCTCCTTCAGCGATGGATCCCTCCTGATGACACGTCCAAAGCAAGCTACTCGGACAATGTTCTGTTAGGATCCATAAGGCTTTCATTGGTTAATTTTCAGTAGATCGCCAGGCCTTTCTTCCTAGTCTGTCTCAGTCTGGAAGCTCTGCTGAAACCCGTCCACCATGGGCATAGCTTCTGGCGTCACAGCAACACATAAACCACCACAGCAGGACAAACTGACAGATGATTGGTGGATGGTTCACACTGCCTACCTCCATTTTCTCAGCCCTCACTTCACTGTAAGCCTCTGAATTTGATTTTTCACTCCTAAAACTCTCCTCCCCTTCCTCCACACATAAACCAAAAGCAAGGAGACTTACTTATAAAGGTCTTTAAAAACATTTCTATAACTCAGGTGACCTTCCTCAGAGTTCTGAGAACGTGGCTGACGGCCGCCTCCTAAAACACTCTTTGCCACTGACTTCCAATCATGGTGGCTTCATAACTCTCCTTGGCTATTCTGTTTCCTTTTTCAAATCCTCTTATTCCTACCTGCCCAGTGGGAACATTCTCTCAGGCACACTCTTGGCTCGCTGTTCTTTCCCCTTGCTTTGGTGGACTTAACTGTCTGTCTTGCATCTCTTGAGCTCCTTCTTATTTCAGGATGCCGCTCTCCCACAAAGCAGGATCAAACTGCATTTCTTCAATGGACGTACATGGGAGTTGGCAAACCTGCCCTCAACAGTTGTCAAACAAAAGCTGGTTATTTCACATCACATTAAACACTATTACTGTCCTATTGCTACTGCAATAAATTACCACAAAGTTGGTGGCTTAACACAACACAAAGTTATTATCCTACAGTTCTGGAGGTCAGAAGTCTAAATGGGTCCACCGGGCTGCACTCCTTCTGGAGGTTCCAGGGGAGAATCTATTTTCTTGCTTTTTCCAGCTTCTAAAAGCCGCCCACAGTCCTTGGCTCATGGCCCCTCCCTCCCTCCATTCTCAACACCAGAAGCTTAGCATCTCTCCTCCTTAATCTCCTGCTTCTCTCTTTAAAAAACCCTCAGGATTATGCTGGAGTCCCTGGGTGGTACAAATGTTAACACACTTGTCTGCTAGCCGAAAGGTTGGAGATTTGAGTCCACCCAGCGGCTCCTCCAAAGAAAGACCTGGTGACCTACTTACAAAAAAATCAGTCCCTGAAAACCCTATGGGGCACGGTTCTACTCTGACATACATGGGGTTGCCATGAGTAGGAACTGCCTCAATAGCACCTGGTACTGGTTATGATTGTGTTGGGCCCATCTGGATAATCCAGGATAATCTATCCATCTCAGAATCCTTAGTCACATCTGCAAAATCCCTTTTGCCATGGAAGGTAACATATTCATAGCTTCTGGGGATTAGGATGAGGACTTTTTTTGGGGGGCGGGGGCAGGGGGCAACATTCAGCCTACTGCAAACACCCCAAGGTCCCAAGGAAGAAGCACAACCAGAAGGTGCCTTAGAAGCAAGGATGGCAAGACTACATCTCATATACTTTGGACATGTTGTCAGGAGGGATCAGTCTAGGATTCATAATTCAAGGTTCTTTATAGCTTGGTGGGTGGCAGGGTCCATGTATTTCTACCAACCAACCCAGCTGCTGTTGATTCCAAGTCATGGTGACCCCAAAGGGTTTTGAATGGCTGATCTTTCAGAAGTAGATCTCCAGGCCTTTCTTTCGAGGTACCTCTGGGTGGAGGCAAACCTTTCAGATAGGAGCTGAACTCTTAACCATTTGTGCCATGCAGGTACTCCTCCAAGAGAGGAAAGAGTACTAAGTCAGGGAAGAGAGAAGGATGGAGCAGCAGAAAGATGGGATGCAGAACTCAAATTCTAGTAAGAAGACCAGACTTAATGGTCTGACTGAGACTGGAGGTACCTGAGAAATCATGGCCCCTGGATTCTTTATCAGTCCAGAACTAAAATAATTTCCGAGGCCAACTCTTCAGACAGGGATTGGACTGGACTGTGGAACATGAAGTGATACTTGTGAAGAATGGGCCTCTTAGTCAAGTCGATACAAGAGACCAAGGGGGCAGCTTCTGTCCGGAGGTAAGATGGGAAGGCAGGGAGGGTTAGGAGCTGGTTCAGGACAAAAAGGAGGAGTGTGCTGTCGCAGAATGGGATGAGCAATTAAGGTCACATAACAATGTAGGTATAAAATTTTGTATGGGAGACTAACTTGAAATGCAAACTTCATTTAAACTACAACAATAAAAAAAAGAGAAAGAGGCCTTTGATAACACAAAATAAAAAAATATTCAAAAGATTTTATAAAAGATTGTGGATAGAGGCCCAGAAAATGATGAGCTAAATTAAGAGACACAGCCATTTGTCATTGATATGTGCCGCTTGTATGTGAATGTCCTCCCCACCCACAGTCTCTCTGTTTTATTCCCCAATGGTTCATCCTTCGAACATCCCTCTTAGTGTGTGCTCATTGTTTTCACTCTTCTTAACTACATTAACCCACCCACCTGTCACTTTGTCATACTGTGGTGGGTTGCATGTTGCTGTGATACCGGAAGCTATGTCACTGGTATTTCCAATACCAGCAGGGTCACCCACGGTGGACAGGTTTCAGTGGAGCTTCCAGACCAAAACACACTAGGAAGAAAGGTCTGGTGATTTACTTACCAAAACTAGCCAATGAAAACCCTACGGATCACAACACAACGTTGTCCTATATAGTGCTGATATATGGCAAGCCTCCTAGGTGAAGATGGTGCAAGATCGAGCAACATTTCATTCTGTGTGCACGGGGTCGTCAGGAGTCGGAGCCAACTCGACGGCAGTTAATAACGACTACATTAAAATATGTGTATCTATGCGTATATGTGCACTGATACAGATGGAGACATAACTTTCAATTGTCTTTTCTTCTTGTAACTGGAGAAATCCTAACGTTTTTGCCCTGCTGCAATGTGCTGGTACTGTTAACACTTTGGAGTCATTTGCCTAGGTTTCAACAGTAAACCACTGCCATCAAGTTGACTCTGACTCATAGGGACCCTACAGGACAGAGGTTCCAACATTAGCCAAGTTATTCTCAGCTTCTCCAACATGCTGAGGTCCTAGCTCTCCCACACCCTCTAGTGTCGGCCAGCTCTAGAACACATTGCTGAGCAAACTCAGGCTAAGTATGCCAAGAAAACTTACTACTCCATAAATGTCCTACAAGAGGTGTCAGAGCCCAAGTAGTGGTACAGATTTTACTTAGGAACTCTTCCAATTATGTGGTAAAATTGTTCTCAGGCATTTGTCTTTTTTTCTTTTTGTGATCTTTAGTATTTGCCTCATAATAAACTCAGAAACTCACATATACAGTAAATAGTCTGGCAAAAAAATCCCAAGTCCTGTGAAAGTTGAACGGATAAATAAATTGTCACATATTCACATGATGGGATGTTACACAGTTGTAAAAAATGAATGAACTACAGTAAAACACAGCAACATGGGCTTTTTTTTAATGTTGAGTATAAAATGCAAGTCATAAAAGACTACATAAATACGGTAGGATTTTTATAGAACACAAAAAGAAACAAAAATTTTATTTAGGGTTATCTATATATGTAAGCTTTTTAAAAACTATTTTAAAAACTAAAGGAATTAAAATCACAGAATTCAGAACTTTGCATTTCTCCAGGTAGGGAGGCAGCAGGATGGGGTAGGAGAGACCCATGTAGGGAGATACACAAGGCTGGGTGAGTTCTTGTGTACTGATTTTACTGTCATTTGTACGTATATACATACGAGTCTTCCTCCAATCCTGATGCCTCATTCTTCTTCATATACTCCAGCTTCTCGGATTATTTGCTCAGCATACAGATTGAATAGGTATGGTGAAAGGATACAACCCTGATGCACACCTTTCCTGACTTAAACCATGCGGTATCCTCTTGTTTGTTCTTGATCTATGTACAGGTTCCACATGAGCACAATTAACTGTTCTGGAATTCTCATTCTTCGCAATGTTATCCATAATTTGTTATGATCTACACAGCTGAATGCCTTTGCATAGTCAATAAAACACAGGTAAACATCTTTCTGGTATTCTCTGCTTTCAGCTAGGATCCATCTGACATCAGCAATGATACCCCTGGTTCCACATCCTCTTCTGAATCCAGCCTAAATTTCTGGCAGTTCCCTGTCGATATACTGCTGCAGCCACTGTTGAATGATCTTCAGCAAAATTTTACTTGCGTGTGATATTAATGATATTGTTCGATAATTTCTGCCTTCAGTTGGATCACCTTTCTTGGGAACAGGTATAAATATGGATCTCTTCCAGTCAGTTGGCCAGGTAGCTGTCTTTTGAATTTCTTGGCATAGACCAATGAGCGCTTCCACTGCTGCATCCATTTGTTGAAACATGTCAATTGATATTCTGTCAATTCCTGGAGGCTTGTTTTTCGCCAATGCCTTCAGTGCATTAACAGCCTATGTTATGCAGATGATACAATCTTGCTTGCTGAAAGTACAGAGGACTTCAAGCACTTACTGATAAAGATCAAAGACCACAGCCTTCAGTATGGATTACATCTCAACATAAAGAAAACAAAAATCCTCACAACTGGACCAATAAGCAATTATCATGATAAATGGAGTAAAGACTGAAGTTGTCAAGGATTTCATTTCACTTGAATCCACAATCAACGTCCATGGAAGCAGCAGTTAAGAAATCAAAAGATGCATTGCATTGGGCAAATCTGCTGCAAAAGACCTCTTTAAAGTGTTGAAAAGCAAAGATGTAACCTTGAAGAATAAGGCGTGCCTGACTCAAGCCATGATATTTTCAATTGCAACATATGCATTCGAAAGCTGGACAATGAATAAGGAAGATTGAAGAACTGACACCTTTGAATTGTGGTGTTGGCGAAGAATACTGAATATACCATGGACTGCCAAAAGAAGGAACAAACTCTATGGAGTACAGTTCTGCTCTGACATACATGGGGTTACCATGAGCCTGAGGTGCCTCAATGGCAACTGGTTTTGGTTTTTTTCACACTGTCTTGGAAGAAGCACAACCAGAATGCTCCTTAGAAGCAAGGATGGCAAGACTACATCCCATATACTTTGGACATGTTGTCAGGAGGGATCAGTCCCCGCAGAAGGACATCATGCTGGTAAAGTACAGGGTCAGCGAAAAAGATGAAGACCCTCAACGAGATAGACTGACACAGTGGCTGCAAGAGTGGGCTCAAGCATAACAAAGATTGTAAGCATGGTGCAGGACCGTGCGGTGTTTCGTTCTGTGGTACACAGGGTCACTATGAGTCGGAACCGAACGGACAGCACCTAACAACAACTATATATATATATACACACACACACACACACACA
>NW_004444052.1:4336910-4363390 GCF_000243295.1 Trichechus manatus latirostris
AAAAAACTTACTGCCGTCAAGTCAATTCTGACTCATAGGACAGAGTAGAACTGCCCCATAGGGTTTCCAAGGAGCACCTGGTGGATTTGAACTGCCGACCTTTTGGTTAGCAGCCGTAGTTCTTAACCACTGCACCACCAGAGTTTCCGTATATATATACATATATGTAAATAGATGAAGTCCCTGAGTACAAATGGTTAATGCACACAACTACCAACCAAAAGGTTGAAGGTTCGAGTCACTCAAAGGCACTTTAGAAGAAGGGCCTGGCGATCCACTTCCAAAAACTCAGTCATTGAAAACCCTATGGAGTACAGTTCTGCTCTGACATACACGGGGTTACCATGAGTCTGAGGTGCCTCAACGGCAACTGGTTTTCGTTTTTTTCCACTTGAGGAGCCGCGAATAGTAGGTTGTTCAGAGGTCACCTAAGGTCCCCTGGAGGAGCCCTGGAGGAGCTACAGTTAAGCGCTCAGCTGCTAACCAAAAGGCTGGTGATTTCGAACCTTCCCAGCAGTTCTGCAGCAGAAACACCTGCCGATCTGCTCCCGTAAAGATTACAGCCTAGAAAACCCTTTGGGGCAGTTCCACTCTTGTCATGTGGAGTCACTATGAGTTGAAAATCTATTCGACGGCACACAACAACAACAAGGTCCCAGATTTGACCACTGGTTTTCTACTCATGTTGTGACTTGATAAATATGCATGCATTTAAGGAGAATGTGTTACTTGCAAAAGCAATATGAACCAGGAATATGCAACCACCCTTGGTCAATGAAGCAAGCGGGCTGCGAAAGGTACTTCTCGCTTATTTTATCTTCAATGCCTCAAGAAATACAGCAGTTGCTACAAGAAAGACCAATCACTAGAAAAGGACATCCTGTTTGGTAGAGTACTAGTGAAAATGAGGAAAACCCTCCATGAGATGGAGTGACACAATAGCTGCAATAATGGGCTCAAACATACCAAAGATCACCATGATGGTGCAGGATGGGGCAACACTTCGTTCTGTTGTACATAAGGTCGCCGCGAGTCACAACCAACTCAATGGCAACTGACGAACACCGTCATGAAGATCCAGGTCAACTTCACAGAGGGCTTTTCCCCTGGACTCATATTCTGGGCACGTGCTTCCTTTTGCTGGGCAGACTCCTCAGAGAAAAGGGAGTCTGTATATGTCTAGCACGAGGCATTTTTAAAGACTCATAAATCAGTTTTTATGTAGATACAACACTGATGGTGAGGACATAAGAAGCATAATTCTTCATATCATTTTCCTCCAAAAAAGCTTTTAAAAAACTGCTTCTACTCTCGTTTTCCATACTTCTCTTCAACTGATCTAATTTTCAAAATAACTTCAAAAAATTAACACAGCGGATTGGAATTCGGAACTTTCAGAAACTTTCAGATCAAATCTCAGTAGCTCTGACAAAGGCTGTGCTTTCAATGTAGGCAGTCAATGAATGGGTCTATTCTTTCTTTAGAAGAGAGAGGAAAAAAAGGCTTTGACTATCCATTGTGTAATATATGACTACAGAACTGTGTTCACTCATTTTTGAAAAAATGAATAAAAGGCTTATTTGAATTTTTATTATGGCAGGGTACAGATTTTAAAAGTGGTGCTTAGCTCCCAGGCTAACCCAGGCATCTTCAGCTATAGATTCATCCAAGCACAGATATGCTTATACTAAAATCCAGCATATTCTCAATTTAAATGAATATTTTTTTCCTAAGAAAAATATATTTTTTTAATTTAATCCAATCAACTATATCCTACACAACAAGATTTTGTTTTAAAACTCATGCGAGATGGGGCCCCCATCTAGAGTTCTGACTGAAATTAAGATAAAAATACAGCTTTCAAATATTACGGCTTATGGAAAGGTACAAGTCTTACTTGGATAAGATATGAAGGTACAAGGTACCTTCTATAAGGTACAAGGTTCAAGGTTACTTTAAGATACACTCGAAAATATTAAAATTGTAGAGTCTAGCTGTTTCAGTGCAGGAGACCAAAAATTATTGTTGTACCTAACATGGAAAGAGATGAAATCTTTTAAGCTACCAGAGGACTAAAGCTTTTTACTTGGCAATGCTGATCAACAACCCTGTCTATGCAAATTTGATAAGCATAATATAATGAGTCACAAATATAGAAAATGCAGTTTTCATACTAAGGTCCATTCCTCAGATGAGATAATTTAGCAAACACTGGATAGATGACCATCCACTATCAGTCTGTCCTACTGCGGGTGGTTTGCATGTTGCTGCGATGCTGGAAGCTGTGCCGTCAGTAGTTCAAATACCAACAGGGTCACTCATGGTGGACAGGTTTCAGAGCTTCCAGATTAAGACAGACTAGGAAGAAAGGCCTGGTGATCTACTTCTGAAAGTTAGCCAGTGAAAACCCTGTGGATCACAACTGATGACTGTCCAATATAATGCTGGAATATGAGCCCTATAGGTTGGAAGGCACTCAAAATACACAGCAACCACAACAATGGACTCGAGCATACCAATGACTGTGAAGACGCCTCAGACTGGGCAACATTCTCTGTACTGTTTATACGGTTGCCATGAGTTAGAGCCAAGTTGATGGTAACTAATAACAACAACCAATGACGGTACTCCTGCTCTGTTTTCCACTTTTAACTGTGGCATAATGTGTCACTCAAGGATTTGGTCTATTAGACTTCTTCTACTTAAATGTTTCATTTTGAGCCTATGAGTTAAATGAAGATCAGGACTTGGGCTTTACAACCAGATACTGGTTCCTCTCCCCCCAAAATGCATCCAGGTAGAATGGGTTGACTGGCAGTTAGCTGGAAGCTCACAATAACAAAAGGGCACTTCACCCAAAGAAGTGGGGCCACAGAATTTCTGCTCCCAAGAGCAAGTAAGAGAGGCAGACAGGCTTCAAGGATGGCTCCAGTGATTTAAGCAAGCTAGAGGCAAAAAGCTCTCCACTCTGCTGCTAATCCCTGCTGGCTCCAGAAAGACTGACCCTGTTAATTCTCTGCTCTGGCTCTGAAGAGCCAGTACAAGGTAGGGCAAAGCAGAGATCCAATGCCTTCGCCGTATCGTTGTAAAGCCACTTCCTGTGAGCCCATTTCCTGTGAACAACACCCTGCTAGAAGCATCTGGATTCCTGGAATGTCTGTTATATCCCACAGCTCTCAGTCATACGGTTCAGAAAATTTTACTTTGTATAAATTGGCACTGAACAACAAAATAAGGTTTATGAAGAGAATAACTCCTTATTCTGGGTTACAATGTACAGCAAACAAAACTCTTAAGCTGGTGAAGAAATCGTGAATGGTTGGTATATGCCAATAAAGTTCTTTCCTTCTAATTTATAGTTACTTAGAAAACCCTGGTCAACCGGAAAACAGTTTTATGTTTTTAAAAGGAAGCATGCACAATTTCTGATCTGTTAACAGAGGATTTTATTCAATTATCTGCCATACTCTCATGCAGAAATGAAAGGCTATTATGATCCTATGGATCAGGTTTCAATTCAATACCAGGAATGAGTCATAAAGATATCAGTTGGGCTCAGCTGACGGACAGCTCTGTATAAATCCTGTTCACAGACTGTAGAGTTAGCGCTTACTGTTTATTAAAGAAATAGCTCAAGCAGAAGCCCCTCTCAGAACAAACACACTGAGAAGCACATTTTCGCAAAAGGAATTTTCCAGGTACAAAAATCGATCTATGAGTGGCATCCAAGTAAAATTCTGACTTTTACTGTTGATGACACTATCGGAAATCAGATTCTGTCTTTAATATACTAATTAATGAATGCAAGCTTATGAATGCAGCCCTGGTGGCATTGTGGTGAGGAGCGGATAACCTTTCAACAACCAGAGACACTACACACCTATGTGAGTGTACATATCCACGATCACCTTCACACTAAATGCTTACGGAAGTACTTTAAGCTTAATTTAGCTGACAAAAGGAAACCTTCCCAAAGAGTAAATAACAGTCTGTGCAATAGCAAGACATTAGGGTTGTAGAGACGACAGTAAGAAAGGAGTTCCTTTTTAATTTAAAAGGTTTGCAACGGCATTATGAACGCAGAACGGTCCACTATGCGATCCACCTTTTAATAGTGAAATTAATGCTCCTTAGATGAACCAATGGAAGCCCCAAGGAGAGAAGGCCAGGCTCACTCTGAGACCAGCACGAGCTGCTGCAGTGCTGGAAAGAGGGAAATCTCACCCTTGTTGACCATCCCAGGAGCTGGGCTGGCTAAGGGCGGGTGGTGATTCTTACAACGGCCAGTGAGGGAGAAGTTTCTGGGCTCAGCACCTGGGACCTTGGTAGCTGGACAGACTATAATCCCACGTGGTTCCCATAAGCAAGAGCCTTGCCCCACCTGCAGAGATCCGCTTACCAGTCATTGCATTTTATCCTCAAAAGAAAGTAATTTTTTCAGTATTACAAACACAAGCACCACCCAGTGCCAGATGCTAAAAATCACTGTGTACAACCTACCAGATCATCATGCAGGAAATTCAAGGAACAACTAGTTTAATTGTGCATCTCTGATGTCATAGATAAAGACCAGAATACAATCACACAATGAAAGTGCAGTGGACACCAAAAAACCAAACCTACCACCATCGAGTCGATTTCAACTCACAGCGACTCTGCAGGACAGAAAAGAACTGCCCCATAGGGTTTCCAAGGCTGTAAATCTTCACAGAAGCAGACTGCCACATCTGTCTCCCACGGAGTGGCAGGTGAGTTCGAACCACTGACCTTTTGGTTAACAGCCCAGTGCTTAACCACTGCACCACCAGGGCAGTAGACAGACAGAGGAAAGTATCCCTTCTGCTGTGAGTTAGATCCCTTTGGAAGAGCTACTGGCTAAACAAGAACGTACAAGGACAACAAGACGAACAGGATATACAAAGCCCTCAAATCACACCATCGGGGACTTTATAGAGCTAGAAGGGATATTTCAAGATGATTCCCTCTTATGTTCTCACCGAGCAATTACTAGTTGCACGGAGGAGACCAATAGCCAGGACCCCTGGGGCTCCTAATCAGTGTATAGGATGGATATTCGTTGCACTGAAATATAACAAAACCAGTTGCTACAAGTAGATTCTGACTCATGGCGACCTCATGTATGTCAGAGCAGAACTATGCTCCATAGGGTTTTTAAAAAGTTGATTTGTTTTTGGAAGTAGATTACCAGGACTTTCCTCCGATGCACTTTTGGGTAGGCTCGAACTTCCAACCTTTTCATTAGCAGCCAACCACTTAACCCATTTGCGCCATTCAGGGACTCCAACTTAGATATACTTCTAGGTGATTCAGGGGCGACTGACACCCTTTTTAAAGGTTATTTCCATTATCCTTCTTCTCTGAGGCCCATGGGTACTTCCCCAAAGTAATAAAATATTATAAATCTTTAAAAAGTCATAGAATACAGAGCCACTCACTCCCTGACCAAACCCAGTTGTTAGCAAAGTAAGCTCCTTAAGTCCTGTTGTGCTAATTTTTCCAAATCATTACCATTCACACAGCTTCTGGATTAAAAGAAAGCTCGCAGTGGAAACTCTCACACGCAAACTGTAATGCATTCATAAAACTGCAGACTCCAGAAAAGGAAGGGAGACAATGCTTGAACCAGTCTTTCGAGAAACCTGAATACTGTACATAGTACTTTTTAAAAAATCCTATGAATTTACACTAGCTCACTAGAGTTACAGATTAAAGCCTCAATTTCTTCAACTGATGAATGGGGAAATGCAAGCACAGAAAGCTTACAACACCTACCCAAGGGAACCCAGCATGTCTGAGGGGAGCAGGAAAAGTACCCAGGCCCCGATCTGCCACACCAGGGGTGAGCAGGTGCCTAGAGCAGCTGTGGATGCAGCAGGCTACAAGCCTCCAGGGCGCCATCCTGGACAAGCATTCAAACTCCTCTCCCCAGCTCTGTCCTCTCCAAAAGCCTTCTGATCTTAATTTGATTTTCCAAGTAGACTGTTCTGCTTAAAAAAAGAACCAATTTGCAGAAACCTGACAACTCAGCCCGATGATCAAGATCAACATCAACAGTCATAAATCATGCTGACAGTATGCACCCCTGATATAAAGTAATAAGAATGGCTCTTTACCTCCATGATCTTTCTCTCAGAAATCCATAACCCCATTCTAATTGTGAGAATTTCTCTAAAACATCAGAGAAGTTCCACCAGAGGGACATTCTATAATATACCTGACCAGTGCTCCTCAAAACTGCCAAGGTCAACAAAAATAAGGACAAAAAAAAAAAAAAAAAACCAAACCCATTTTCATCAAGTCAATTCTGACTCACAGTGACCCTAAAGGACAGAGCAGAACTGCCCCATAGGGCTTCCAAAGAGCACCTGGTGGATTTGAACCATGACCTTTTGGTTAGCAGCTATAGCTGTTAACCACTATGCCACCAGGGTTTCCAAGACAAGGACAGTCTGAGAAAATGTCAGCCAGGAGAAGCCTACAGAGACGTGACAACTAAATGCAATGTGGTGTCCCGGGTGGGATCCTAGAACAGAAGAGGGACATCAGGTAAAAACTCAGGAAATCTGAATAAAGAATAGACTTTAGTTAATAAGGATGTCTCGATTATTGATTCACTAATTCTAACACATGGACCATACTAACATAAGATGTAATAATAAAAATAGGGGAAACTGTGTGAGGGGAGATACAGCAACTCTCTATCATCTTCTCAATTTTTCTGTAAATCTAAAACTATTCTAAAAAATAAAGTGTACCGAACAAAGAAAGACAGAACCACTGATGTTTGAGTATCTGAATCCACTAGATAGTTAAGTCCCTCAGCAAAAATAAATTCATTTCATTCATCTTCACAAATCTCGTCTTGGAACTTCAGTTAGCAGGTATCACCCTTCACAGCCAAATGTGCCTGTAGAACTGAGTAAGCTCCTTTAACATGCACAGAGCTGGAAAACAAAATTTGGAGCCATAATAACCTTATCCCAAGACCTAACAAATTATTAATTGGTTAATTAATGAAGATTTGGTTTTAAGAGTTGCACTGTATAGGTAAAACTTATTTATATTACTAGATGGAAATGTTTACTGAGAGAAAAGTTTTAAACACTCATCTTTATTTCTATTAATAAGGCCTGAAAAATCAAATTTTCTTTAGTTAAGTCTGAAGAGCTTTCAAACAAATAAAAAGTATATTTCAAATTCTATTTGTTCAGTAAATTAAAATATTGGAAATGAAAAGAGGAACCTTTTTTTAAATGAGTCACTGCAGTGTACATATTTTATTATGATTGTAGAAATTATGTCATCCTATCGATGGACAATATACCTTAAATCTGTGTTTCCAATTACATAAATTACTTACATGAATATAAACTTTGTTATTCATTTTTAAAAGAAACCAAAAACTTAAGCAATATTCCTTATCTACTCTATTTAAACAACTGCTGGGTTAGAAAGAAATACATTTTCTGCTTAAGATCCATGTTTTAAATCCTCAGTTTGCTTTTCATTCTCTTCCTTAAACTACCCTTTAGTACTGATAAAACTTTGACAGTAAAGAAGATCATTGTCTGTGTATAATTGCAATTTAAAAAGCTATAGAAATGCATACTGGTCAAACTATATACAAAATGTCTTTTCTTCACAGATATCTTTTTTTTAATTTCCAAAGTGACACTGTTTAACCCACATGTGATTTCCAGCTAGAATGTTCTCTCATCCTTCTCAATTTACATGTTCTTCCTAAAAGATGCCAACCTAAGAAACACACGGAAACTCAAAAGCAGATAAAAAACAGCAAAGCCCCAAACACATTCTCGAAGATTCCAAAACACACCACTATTTTCTTAACCATCTCCAAAGAGTAATATAGAATTTTCAACTTTCCCTTCCGGTAAAGAATGTCCATAAAATATAAAGAGAACCTTAAACTGTTCAGGCACAGAGCAAGCCTCCAAACATCTAGCTAGGAAAATATCGTAAGACAAATGAGTCCAAGAGCCTGTGCCAGTTCCTCCCCTGGGCCATGCCAGCCCTCACAGGCATCCGACAACCTCCCTGAGAACCCCTTGGTTTCAATTTCTCTCACTATATCCAATGACTCCCTTTCTTATGTCTCGGAAAGTTTGCATTCTGCCCTTGATAATTTGGGATCAGAAATGAAGGCAATCAGAATGGCAAAGTGTATGTTATATACACTAGCCACGATAAAATTAACAAAAGTGAAGAACTTTTTTAATAAAAAAATAAAAAGAAATGAAGGAACAAGCGAGCAGTTATAAAGTAGTCATAAAATTAGTTTTTATGCCTGAAATAAGCTTTACTTCTATGAACACAGCAAAGTACATTACTGGTTTATAAATGCCAGCCCCTCTCAGAATTTGGAAGTCATGTTTTTTCATAGGATTTTTAATGAAATTATTTTGCCCTTCTTTTTGAGTATTCATTTCATGATGTCCACTTTGATATAAACTTAGTACTCCAACCATCCTCATTAAGTAATACAAAGATATTTTTAAGGCAGAATTTAAAAAAACAAATCAATTCCAGCAAAATATTACAGGAATATGAACTTTTACACTTTCCTCATTTTTCTACTTCTCATATACACAGCTGGTGAAGTGAATTTTGTTCCCCTCATGAACTACCCCAGCTCGTTTCTTTTTCCATTTGGAAACAGCATCTTGGACTTCAGGAAGGACAGCATTAGACGAAAGGGGAGTTCAGGTTTGCCCTGGCTGGGCGAGCAGTCAAGAGGATGTTCAACACTTACTGCACCATCACACCTAAGAGCCTCTAAACTTACAACTCAGCTAACCTTTCTGGAATGTTCCATGAATATTCCATGACTTCAGCATTGCCCTGTTCTTCCACTAAAACAGCAACGTTTATGCCCCAAACTGGAGTCCAAAAGGAAATCCCAAATGAAAATATCTCCCTCCCTTCGCTTCCAAAGCTTCACACAATGACTCTCACAAATTTATGTTGTCCACTATTGTAACAAGATACAATCATAGAAAGAATTGCAATTTTATGTTTGCCCTCAATTCCACTGTATTTTTATTTTCCCACTTTTGTAAATCACTATGGGATTTGAGTTCTGTCACTAAAATATTATTTCATAGATATACCTTGGCAGCTCAATCACCTCCCTCCACCCTACCCTCCTTAGCCATGGCATTGAAAGAAGGTTCCCTACCTTTCGCTGAGGCTTCTCCACAACTGGGCACCTGTAACAAGAAGCAAAACGTGAAATTTAAACAAGGTACTTTTCTCCTGAGGCATTTTTTAAATTTAGAAATACTCCAAGAGACTTAAAGTGGAATGTTTAGCTCTTTAAACTCTAGAAACTATCAAATCATACAGTGTATACGTATAGTACCATGGCTAATTCAAGCAATTGTTGTTAGTCAGTTCTAGCTCCTAGCGATCCTATGTACAACAGAACAAAACACTCCCTAGTCCTGCACCATCCTCACAATCATTGCTATGCTTGAGCCCATCATTGCAGCCACTATGTCAGTCCATCTCGTTGAGAGTCTTCCTCTCTGTCTCTGATCCTCTACTTTACCAAGCATGAGGTCCTTCTCCAGGGACTGGTCCCTCCTGATAATGTGTCCGAAGTATGTGAGATGAAGTCTCACTATCCTCACTTCTAAGGAGCATTCTAGCTGTACCTGTTCCAAGACAGATTTGTTTGTTCTTCTGGCAGTCACTGATATATTCAATATTCTTTACCAATACCATAATGCAAAGGCATACGTTCTTCTTTGGTCTTCCTTGTTCATTATCCAGTTTTTGCATGCATGAGGCGACTGAAAAGACCATAGATTGGGTCTGGTGCACCTTAGTCTTCAAAGTGACATCTTTGCATTTTAATACTTCAAATAGGTCTTTTGCAGCAGATTTGCCCAATGCAATATGTCGTTTGATCTCGACTGCTGCTTCCATGGGCGTTGATTGTGGGTCCAAGTCAAATGAAATCCTTGACAACTTCAATATTTTCTCCATTTATCATGATGTTGCTTACTGGTCCAGAACACTTAATTGTGCTCACAAGAAACCTGTGCATAGACCAAGAGGTAGTCGTCCAAACAGAACAAGCAGATAGCGTGTGGTTTAAAGTCAAGTAAGGAGTGCGTCAGGGCTGTAACCTTTCACAATACTTATTCAATCAATATGCTGAGCAAATAATCCGAGAAGCTGGACTATATGAAGAAGAACGTGGCATCAGGATTGGAGGAAGACTCGTTAACAACTTGTGATATGCAGGTGACACAACCTTGCTTGCTGAAAGTGAAGAGGGCTTGAAGCACTTACTGATAAAGATCAAAGACTATGGATTACACCTCAACATAAAGAAAACAAAAAATCTTCACAACTGGGCCAATAAGCAAATTTAGGCAATTAGTCAATAAATATTTATTGAGATTCTACTACATACAAAATACTTGGATAGGTACCACGGGAGAAGAAACACTATATAACACATGATCCCTGCCCCTTGGGGACTTCACTGTCTAGTGGGAAAGATAAAATATGCACCCACATAAATATGAACCAGTGTAGGTGGTCTAGACACGGTACAAGTGGCGCAAGCCAAGTGGTATGACAGAGTTCAGAGAAGAGAGAAAATGTGGATGAAAGTGCCAATAATAGAGGTGGCACTTAAGGTGAGCCTTGAAATGGTACTGATGAAAGGAGAAGAGGACTGTTATTTGAGAAAGGAGATTTTTATCTATTCATTCTCTCAGTCTTTTGAGTTTATACCTAGACTCAAATGAAATCAACAGAGGAAAAAAAAAACCTAGATCTCATTTGCTTTCTTAATTCCCCAATAACTGTCTTCATTGGACTATGCCTTAATATTACACTACCAGCTTTAATGAAGCTCAATATAACAAATGGCCACAAGGAAGCTTCTGCATTTGCCATCAAACAAAATGAAAAAACAAACAAACAAATACCAATGATGTTGCCCCTGATGTTCTTCAGTATCCACTGTCAAAAATCTATGTAATAAATTCTTTAAATTTAGCCCCATGAAAAAGATTCTCAACTTGCATTCTTTTATCAGACAATTAGAATCGTGCAAGTGATCTCATTTCCCTTTTTGCCCCGACTGCCAGTAAGCATGGGGATCAATCTGTTGCTTAATTATGGTCACCATGTTAGACTCCTGTTCCTCTACTAAAACCAAAAAAATCAAATATGTTGCCATCGAGTTGATTCTGCCTCTTAGCAACCCTATAGGACAGGGTAGAATTGCTCCATAGGGTTTCCAAGGAGCGCCTGATGGATTCGAACTGCCAACCTTATGGTTAGCAGCCTGAGCTCTTAACTACTGTGCCACCAGGGCTCCTTTTTTTTTTTAAATTGTATTTCAGGTGAAGGTTTACAGAACAAATAGTTTCTCATTAAACAGTAGTACACATATTGTTTTACGACATTGGTTAACAACCCCACAACATGTCAACCCTCTCCCTAGGGGCTCCTTTTAAAACAGTCTTATTTTTTATGTTACTTATAAGCTACCACAAACTTCTTGGAGTTAAGTGGCATATCAAAACAAATAAACAACTCAAAATAATCCAAGGAATTATACACACTAGTGAAGTCTAGATAGACTAAATTCGAGAGGTAACAACTCACCTTGTTATACGACTCTCTTCTGACAACACTGGAGCCAAGAGTGGAGAAAGTATAATGGTCTGAGGTGTGTGTATGCTTGTTTTTATTGTTGCAAACTGGAAAAATGAGTATGGTTGATGGATAAGGGACCAAGAAAATTCAGAATGGTTAAGGATAGAACTGCTAAAATAACCAGGTTATTTCATGGATCAAGTCAGGCCTGAGTAAGGACAGGAAGTCAGGACAAAGATGGGGCTAAGGGACAGTGACAGTGCAAGAGGCTGAGCAGGACAATAGCCAAACTGAGCACAAAGACCTGGTTCAGCAAGAGGGAGGGGCCAGAGAGGCACAGACAGAGGGGCACTGAGAATTGACTTTAAGCCTTGGCCCGTATTGGAGACACAGAATTTCTAAAGACTAAAGGTAAAAGATGAGGCCACGCCAGTAGGTGACTAAAACCAGGCCAACAGACAAGTCATTAGGGCAGAAGTTGAAATGACAGAGAATCAAGACTACAGATAGGACTCTAGTTCATTGGAGACGACCTGGAGGGTCCATAGTGGCTTAAGTGGATGGTGTGGATTTTGCAGGAGGAAAGGTATTAAGAGATGGTGGTTGAAAATGCTCCACAAGTTGCTGTAGGAGCAATGTGAAGAACTGCTGACCCCTCTTCCTCACTGTATAGGGCAGCAGGAGAACTAGTCTCTGAGAAAAGGCTCTTAAAGACAGCCTGGGGGTAGGGGAAGAAAGACTGGTTCAATTGCAATGAGAGAAGGAAAAGGAGGTCAAGGAAAAGTTTAAGGATGTAGGAGGAGCTTGCCATACCAAAACAGAGTTCCCCATGGCCCTGATGAAGGGCTTAATGCAGGGAAGCAGGAACTTGAGGACACAACAACAAGAAAGTGAGAGAAATCCAACATGGCCTGAAGGTTCTCACACTAGCGTGCCACAACACAGATACGTGGACTCCCGTACGTTTCACTGAGATTCATTCACAAGACGTTATCTCCACTCTTTTGCCCACCTATTTCATAGTCAACGTCTAAGATGGTATTAAAGATGATAACTGGAGGGAAAGGGTATGGGATGGTTAATTTTAGGTGTCAATTTGGCTCCTGTATGGGGCCAAGTCGTTCGGCCAAACACTAGTCGAGATGTTGCTGTGACAGTATTTTGTTTGTGTCACGAACGTTTACAATCAGCTGACTCTAAGCAAAGTGGGTTACCCTCGATAATGTGGACCTTATCCAATCAGTGGAAGGCTTTAGGAGCAAAAATGGAGATTTCCGATAGGAGGATTCTGCCTCAATACTATACCGTAAATATCTGCTGGAGTTTCCAGCCTGCTAACCTATAGATTTTGGACTTGCCAGCCCCACAACTATGTGAGCCAATCCCTTAAAATAAATGTCTCTTTTCTTCTCTCTCTCTCTCTGTTTTTTTTTTCTGGAGAACTCTGACTAATACAGGGTACAATTAAATTTTTAACAATAGAAGTTTAATATCTTTAGCCAAAAACGCTATGGAAAGTGGGGAAGTTGAGAGAGATGGAAGGCGACAGAGCTGTTCCTGAGCCTTGCTGACTTGATGGTCCTTTCGCTGCTGTTGTTCTCATAAGCCGAGGTATCTAATGAGAGTGGCTGGCAGTTTTGATTCAAGCCATGGAGTTACTTTAAGTGCGCCTGGATCTAACCTGGGCCGAGTCTGTGCCTCCCAGAGTCCAATTCATCACAGCAGTGCCCTAGGCTGAAGGGTCTGCAGAGTCAGGGTTCCTGCCAACTATTTACAGGACTCAAGTGGTTCTTTGTCCTGAAAGACTCTAAGAAAGGAGGCCAAGGCAGGCAACAGTGTTTCCTCCCAGACACAGGAGACTGGGGAACACTGGGAAAGACGACAGGCACTGTAATCACTCCCTTGCCTCCTTTCCTCTCACGAGGCAGAAATGCTGTTTTCAGAGCAACGCTGTCTGGTGAAAACCATGAGAGGGGGATGTGCCTTTGACAAGTGCTGCCGACAGGAGAGGGGCATAAGAGCACATCTGGACAGACAGGCCGGTGTGTCTGGGTCCCCACAGGAAGCCCAGTGTCTCCACAGGCTCTGGCACAGAAAGGCACTCGGCACAAACTGACTGACGACTACACACACTCGTGTTGGGCGGGTTATGTGTCAGCGGTGAACAGAGCAGACTGTTACTGGGCACAGGCACTAGACTTCCGGCTGTACTGGGCCCTCACCCAGCTCTGTAGTTTGAGGGCAGGTTTCCCAATTTCAGGGCTTCCTGGGTGACACAAATGGTTAAGCGCGCACCTACTAACCTAAAGGTTGGGGGTTTGAACCCACCCAGAAGAGTCTCAGAAGACAGGCCTGGCAATCTCCTTCTGAAAAGTCACAGCCATGAAAAACCCCACAGAGCACAGCTCTACTCTGACACACACAGGGTCGCCATGAGTCGTAACTGATTCAATGGCAATTGGTTTTGTTTTTTGTTTGTTTTCTTTTCCAGTATCATAGGAAAAAAAAGGTTCAGACTTTGTAGTAGGTTGAATAATGGCCCTACAAGATATCAGGTTCTCATCCCTGGAACCTATAAAAGCTGCTCTCTCTCTCTATATATATATATATATAGATACATATTCATATATATATATATTTATAAATGAAAGAAGTGCCCCCAGAATGTTCCTTAGAAGCAAGGATGCTGAGACTACGTCTCAGATACTTTGGACATGTTATCAGGAGGGATTAATCCCTGGAGAAGGACATCATGCTTGGTAAAGTGGGGGGTTAGTGGAAAACAGGAAGACCCTCAGTGAGATGTACTGACACAGTGGCTGCAAAAATGGGCTCAAGCATAACGACGACTATGAGGATGGTGCAGGACCGGGTGGTGTTTCAATCTGTTGTACACAGGGTCACTGAGTCGGAACTGACTCGATGGCACCTAACAATAACAATAAAAACATACAGAAAAAGGATCTTCATAGATGCAGTTAATGGACTTGAGATGGGAAGATTATCCTGGATTACCTGGGTAGAGCCCAAATGCAACCACAAATATCCTTATGAGAGACCCAGACAAAGGAGAAGGCAATGTGACCGCAGAGGCAGAGACTGGAGTGATGCATCTCCAAGCCAACAATGCTTGTGACCACCAACAGTTGGAAAAGGCAAGGAACAGAGCCTCCCCTGAAGCTCCAGGAGTGCAGCCCTGCTGACATCTCAGTTTCAACCCAGTGATACTTGATTTAGAATTTCTAGCCTCTTGGCAGTTCAAATCCACCAGCTGCTCCTTGGAAACCCTATGGTGCAGTTCTACTCTGTCCTATAGGGTTGCTATGAGTCAGAATCAACTTGACAGCAATGGGTTTGGTTTTTGGCCTCCAAAACAATGAGAGAATTAATTTCTGTTGTTTTAAACCACTAAGTTTGTGACAATTTGTTACAATAGCCATAGGAAACTAACACAGACTGTTAGGTAGCTTCTCCACAGACCGGAAATGAGTGAACTCACTCAAAAACTAGGCCCTTTAGACTAATATTCCTTCAACTCTACCACCTTGGTTTTTTAATATTTTTTAATATTTTATTTTATTTTATTGTTGTTATTGTTGAGAATACACCCAGCAAAAACATATACCAATTCAAGTTTCTACATGTGTATTTTTGTGACATTGATTACATTCTTCAAGTTGTACAACCATTCTCATCCTCCTTCTCTGAGTTGCTTCTCCCCATTAAGATAAACTCACTGCCCCTTAAGATTCCTATCTAATCTTATGAGTTGCTGTTGTCAATTTGATCCCATACAGATAGAACTTAAAAGAGCATAATGCTCAAGGCAGACATTCTTTACTAGTTAAGCTAAACTACTGTTTGGTTTAAAGAAGACTTTGGGGGATATTTCTGGTTTAAGTTTTAAAGATTATCTCCAGGCAAAAGTTCCAGGGGTTCATGTAGCCTCCACGGCTCCAGAAAGTCTGGATTCCATGAGGGTTTGAAATTCTGCTCTACATTTTCCCCCTTTTGATCAGGATTCTTCTATAGAACCTTTGAATAAATGTTTAGTAACAGTAGGTGGGCAAAGGAGGCAGTTGTTCATGGAGGCAATTGCCACCTTAGTTTTTTAAAGGATTGAATCTTCACAATAAGAGGTTTCCCGCAGCATGCGAAGATGAAGTTTCCCTATCTGCATTAATATCAAGCCAATGAGTCATGCTGGAAATAATCTCCGTGCAAGGGGCCAAGAAATGAGTAAAGGACAGTTACAAAGTCTTTCAACTTTGTCCTTGGTCTTCCTCATTTGTCTGTTCTTTATAACTTGTGCCCATATTAGGACCGAATTTTGATACATGGCAATGTTCAGTTGGCTTTGTGAGTCTACCTGCTCTAGGAGCTAAAATGACTGCTGGTAAAATTTGTAATTGACTTTCCAATGACTGTATCTTCTGAATCCCCTGAAGGAGGTCCCGGAGGATAAAAAAATGTTACAAAGTCTACTGCAAATAAGGGGCTCTCTTTTATCAGTTCTGATTCAAAGCAGAAACACAGGGATCACCATGAACCAATCCGACCCTTCTGCAAAACCCTAACCTACTGAGATGCCCCACCTCACACCCAAAAATCCACTGTCATCGTTCCAACTCAAAGCAACCCTACGGGACAAAGTAGAATTGCTCATAGGGTTTCCAAGGCTGTAATCTTTACAGAAGCAGACTGCCACATCTTTCTCCCACAGACTGGCTGGTGGGTTCAAATTGCCGACATTTTGGTTAGCAGCCAAGCAGCTGAACCACTACACCATCAGGGCTCTACTTCAAGGCAGCCTTAATACATCTGTGGTAGATAAAATGTATCATAGCAAGAGCTGGTTAGGCTGACCCAAAAAATACTGAATTGGCAAATGTGTTATATATACGTGTTAGTCACCTAGTGCTGCTATAACAGAAATACCACAAGTGGATGGCTTTAATAAAGAGAAGGTTATTCTCTCACAGTCCAGTAGGCTACAAGTCCGAATTCAGGGCGCTGGCTCCAAGTGAATGCTTTCTCCGTCAGCTCTGGAGGAAGGTCCTTGTCAACAGACTTCCCCTGGTCTGGGAGCATCTCAGCACAGGGACCCTGGGTCCAAAGGGCTTGCTCTGCTCCTGGCACTGCTTTCTTGGTGGTATGAGGTCCCCGTGTCTTTCTGCTCTCTTTTATATTTCAAAAGAGACTGCCTTAAGACACTAATCTTATAGATCACATCAATATAACTGTTGATAATCCATCTTATTATATCATAATGATAGGATTTACAACACATAGGGAAATCACATTAGACGACAAAATGGTAGACCATCATACAATACCGGGAATCATGACCTAGCCAATTTGACAGATATTTTGGGGAGACACAATTCAATCCATGACAATATATTTTTACAATAAAAAAAGAAGAAAAGTCTAAAAAAGAGAAAAAAAGGAGCTAGTTAGGTTAAAAGTTATGGGTTACGTGTCTTTATTCTGAAATAGAAAAGAGAGCGAGAAAGGGGGGAAGGCAGAGAGAGAGGTTAGGGTGACAGAGAAAGAGAGGTGAGAAGGAGGCAGAGAGAGCACAGTTAGTTGTTTTTAAGTCCTGAATTCATTGTTCTTCTTCATCGAAGCCAAGAAAGTTTTTATATAAGCTAGTCTATTTTCTAAGAAGCCCTAGTGGTGCATTGGCTAAGTGCTCAGCTGATAACCAAAAAGTCCATGGGAGAAAGATGTGGCAGTCTGCTCCCGTAAAGATTACAGCCTTGGAAACTCTACAGGACAGGTCTACTCTGTCCCATAGGGTTGCTATAAGTCAGAATCGACTCGACAGCAACAGGCTTAGTCCATTTTCTAATGGCCTGATTTCATCACGTAGGATGTGATAAATAATTCACTGTTATCCTCACTGTAGCCTACATAAATATCAAAATGACATTTAAAAGAACAATTGTTGCTGTTAGGTGCCGTCGAATTGGTTCCGACTCATAGCAATCCTATGTACAAGAGAACAAAACACTACCCAGTCCTGCATCATCCTCATAATCGTTGCTAGGATTGAGCCCACTGTTGCAGCCACTGTGTCAGTCCATCTCATCAAGGGTCTTCCTTTTTTGCTGGCCCTCTACTTTACCAAGCATGATATCCTTCTCCAGGGACTGATTCCTCCTGATAACATGTCCAAAGTATGTGAGACATCATCTCACTCTTCTAGGAGCATTCTGGCTGTACTTCTTCCAAGACAGATTTGTTCGTTCTTTTGGCAGTCCACGGTATATTCAATATTCTTCACCAACACCACAATTCAAAGGCATCAATTCTTCTTCGGTCTTCATTTTTCATCGTCCAGCTTTTACATGCATATGAGGTGACTGGAAACTCCATGGCTTGGGTCACACACCTTAGTCTTCAAGGTAACATCTTTGCTTTTCAATACTAAAGAGGTCTTTTGCAGCAGATTTTCCCAATGCAATATATCTTTTGATCTCTTGACCGCTGCTTCCAGGGGTGTTGATTGTGGATCCAAATAAAATGAAACCCTTGACAACTTCAATCTTTTCTCTGTTTGTCATGATGTTACTTACTGGTCCAGTTGTGAGGATTTTTGTTTCCTTTATGTTGAGCTGTAATCCATACTGAAAGCAGTGGTCTTTGATCTTCATCAGTAAGTGCTTCATGTCTTCTTCACTTTCAGTAAGCAAGGTTGTGTCATCTGCATATTCCAGGCTGTTAATGAGTATTCCTCAAATCCTGGTGCCCCGTTCTTCATACAGTCCAGCTTCTCGGATTATTTGTTCAGCATACAGATTGAATAAATATGGTGAAAGGATACAATTCTGATGCACACCTTTTCAGACTTTAAACCACACAGTATCCCCTTGTTCTGTTCAAACAAGTGCCTCTTGACCTATGTACAGGTTCCTCATGAGCACAATCAAGTGTTCTGGAATTCCCATTCTTCGCAATGTTATCCATAATTTGTTAGGATCCACACAGTCCAATGCCTTTGTATAGCCAATAAAACACAACCAAATATCTTTCTGGTATTCTCTGCTTTCAGCCAAGATCCATCTGACATCAGCAATGATATCTCTGGTCCATCTTCTTTTAATGCTTCCTGAGTCATTTAATATTTTCCCTGTAGAATCCTTCAATATTACAACTCAACGCGGAATTTTTTCTTCAGTTCTTTCAGCTTGGGAAATGCTGACTATGTTCTTCCCTTTTGGTTTTCCATCTCCAGGTCTTTGCACATTTCATTATAATACTTTACTTTGTCTTCTTGGGCTGCCGTTTGAAATCTTCTATTCAGCTCTTTTTACTTACTCATTTCTTTCTTTCGCTTTAGCTACTCAGTGTTCAACAGCAAGTTTCAGAGTCTCTTCTGACATTCATTTGGTCTTTTCTTTCTTTCCTCTCTTTTTAATGACTTCTTGCTTTCTTCATGTATGATGTCCTTGATGTCATTCCACAATTCATCCAATCTTCGGTCATTAGTATTCAACGAGTCATACCTATTCTTGAGATGGTCTGTAAATTCAGGTGGGATATACTCAAGGTTGTACTTTGGCTCTTGTGGACTTGTTCTAATTTTCTTCATTTTCAACGTGAACTTGCATATGAGCAATTGTTGGTCTGTTCCACAGTCGACCTCTGGCCTTGTTCAGACTGATGATACTGAGCTTTTCCATAGTCTCTTTCCACAGATGTAGTCGATTTGATTCCTGTGTATTCCATCTGGTGAGGTCCACGAGTATAGTCACCATTTATGTTTTTAATATAAGGTATCTGCAATGAAGTCATTGGTCTTGCAAAATTCTATCATGCAATCTCCAGCATCACTTCTATCACTAAGGCTGTATTTTCCAACTACCAATCCTTCTTTGTCTCCAACTTTCGCATTCCAACCACCAGTAACTATCAATGCATCCTGATTGCATGTTTGATCAATTTCAGACTGCAGAAGTTGGTAAAAATCCTCAATTTCTTCATCTTTGGCCTTAGTGGTTGGTGCATAAGTTTGAATAATAGTCGTATTAACTGCTGTTCCTTGTAGGCATATGGATATTATCCTATCACTGACAGGACTATACTTCAGGATAGATCTTGAAATGTTCTTTTTGATGATGAATGCAATGCCATTCCTCTTCAATCTGTCATTCCCGGCATAGTAGACCATACAATTGCCCAATTCATAATGGCCAATACCAGTCCATTTCAGCTCACTAATGCCTAGGATATCGATGTTTATGTGTTCCATTTCATTTTTGACTATTTCCAGTCTTCCCAGATTCATACTTCTTACATTCCACATCCTGATTATTAATGGATGTTTGCAGTTGTTCTTCTCATTTTGAGTCCTGAAAGCTTGACTCTATCCACGTCATTAAGGTCCACTCTACCTTGAGGAAGCAGCTCTTCTTTAGTTGTATTTTGACTACCTTCCAACCTGAGGGGCTCATCTTCCAGCATTATACAGACAATGTTCTGCTGCTATTCATAACGTTTTCACTGGCTAAATCTTTTCAGAAGTAGACCGCCGGGCCCTTCTTCCTAGTCTGTCTTAGTCTAGAAGCTCATGTGAAACCTGTCCACCAGGAGTGACCCTGCTGGTATTTGAATAGCGGTGGGCATAGCTTCCAGCATCACGGCAACACGCAAGCCTCCACAGTACAACAAACTGAGAGACACATGGGGAAAAGAACAATACCCAGAGCCAAAAGAGAAACCAGCACACAAACTTTTTGCCCAGCAGCAGCAGCCATGACTAGGGACAACATCAGCTGTTGTTAGGTGCTGTCAAGTCAGCTCCAACTCATAGTGAGTCCTTGCGTAACAGAAAGAAACACTGCCCAGTTCTGCACCATCCTCACAATCGTTGCTATGTTTGTGCCCACTGTTGCAGCCACTGTGTCAATCCATCTCACCGAGGGTCTCCCTCTTTTCCACTGACCCCGTACTTTACCAGGCGCGATGTCTTTCTCCAGTGACTGGTCTCTTAACTAGATTATTATATTGACAATAGCAAAGCCAATGCCCATGTAATCTATTATTTTGCTCCTTTCAATAGACAAATTGGTTAATACGTCAATACAAACATCAGACAATCAGAGTCTAGCGAATTAAATGCCATAAAAAAAATCTGAGTTGTCTTACCTCTCGTTCTTGACAAAATCAAATCCTTTATTATTTGCATAATAACACGCCCAAGTAGCATGACTGAGATCAGGAGATACACTCTCCACGGAGTCAAGGCCAGGAACCTGTAAGAGCAAAAACAGGCAAATCACTATTTCGGTCTTGGATTTGCTTTTTTTTTGAAAGATTCTGCTCCTGCATCAAAAGCAAAATAGACATTCAATAATGATTTCACTTTGAAAAGCATCCCCATGTGACCGCATGAAAGTTATCTGAAAGGCATCAAAGTCAGCAGGATAAAAATGCTCGAGCCACATATGCTTTTGTGCTGGGCATTCGGCTCTAAACTAATTTGGGCAGCAGAGTTGCTATCTTAGGGATGGCCCAGATATCACCCGCTGCGCCAGGCTCCTCCGCTACCAGATGGAGAACAGAGTGACCTGAAATGGAGTAGTGATGGGATAGTGAGGCAGAGCTGCAGAGTTTTCTGATACAGTGTCTGCAGTGCATGCCCTTCCTCACTGTCCTCTGTCTTATGTTTGGTTTGGTTCGGTTCTATGTCATAACTGCTCTGACCCCCCGGGATGCAGTCCACCACCCTGATGTCAGTTTGTCATACTCTAGTGGCTTCCATGTTGCTCTGATGCTGGATGCTCTGCCACTGCTATTTCAAATACCAACAGGGTCACTCATGGTAGACAGGTTTCAGCAGAGCTTCTAGACTAAGACAGACTACGAAGAAAGGCCCGGTAGTCTACTTCCAAAAGATAGCCAATGAAAACCTATGGATCACAACAGAATACTGTCTGATATAGTGCTGGAAGATGAGCCCCCTGGGTTGGAAGGTCCTACACAATAATGACAACACAGACTCCAACATACTGGCAATCATAAAGATGGCCCAGGACCAGGAGACATTTCATTCTGTTGAGTCAGAGCCCACACAGTGGCAACTAACCACAACAAGGATGCAGTTTGCTAACACTTTAAGATCACTACATTTTTGTCCACCTGCCCACCTCCTCTCCAGAAGTAAAGAAATGAACGCCAAACAATTCTTTACCATGAACAGCCCCCAAACGCTGAAGGACTTTTTTTGATTGGGCTTGTGAAGGAATAAAGGGACAAAGAAGTCACAAGGAGCTGTTAGACTTCAAAGAAGACTCAATGTTGAAACCTGTTTTACACAAGCTGCCAATTATCTCTGATGTAACATTAACCCACTGAAAAACTAATTTATGAAGAAAACCAAAGACAGAAGGGAAAGATTAGTCCAAAGGACTAATGGACCACAACTACCACAACCTCTGCCAGACTAAGCCCAGAACAACTAGAGGGTGCCCCATTACCACCATTGACTGCTCTGGCAGGGGTCACAATAGAGGGTCCCAGACAGAATGGGACAAAAATGTAGAACAAAATTCAAATTCACAAACAAAGACCAGATTTGCTGATCTGACAGAGACTAGAGAAACCTCGAGAGTATGGCCCCAGACACCCTTTTAACTCAGTACTGAAGTCACTCCAAAGGTTCACCCTCCAGCCAAAGATTAGAGAAGTCTATAGGACCAACAATAACACACATGAGGAACGTGCTTCACAGTCCAGTCATGTCTACGAGATTAATGGGCACACCAGCCCAAAAGCAAAGACAAGAAGGCAGGAAGGGACAGGAAAACCAGACAAATGGAAACAAGCTGGAACACGGGGTGGAGGAGAGAGTACTGATGTCACATCGCAGGGTTGGCAACCAATGTTACAAAACAATTTGTGAATTAATTGGTTAATGAGAAACTAATTTGCTCTGTAAACTTTCACTTAAAGTGCAATAAAAAAAAAAAGAAAGAAAAATGAATTTATTTAGCAAATATAAGTCACTTGACACTAGCTGCAAGGCCCTGTAGGGATAGGGAGAAGTAGACAACAGGTGACAACTGCCTTCAAGGAGCTTACTTTCTCATCACAGAGACCAACGTGGGCCAGGCTAACAAAGTCCGAGGAGAGAGATGAGTCTTAGGTGCTGTAACAGGATATGCACCAAGTCCAAACAGAAACACAAAAAAAGGAACGATTCACTCCATCCAAACCATGGAAGGTATTAGAGAAGTGGTACTTGAACTTGGTCCGGAGGATGGATGCAGTTCAGAGGAAAACAGAAGGTGTTCTGAGTGGAAGCAACAACATGAACAGAAGATCCAGTCAGGTGGATGGGGGGAAGAAGAATCACTCTCTAAATGATACGACACTTGCTATTTTTGGTGATGGGAAAAGTAGCACAAAATGTGAGTGTAATGAGCACAGCCTGACCAAACTCAACAATGTCACTAAGAAGTGCACCAGAGAAAAGGATGTCCTGTGTTAAAGAATGTGACATAAATAATTTGGCCACAACACCAAGAATAACCAAAAAACAAGTGTATGGTCACATATGCAGGTGTATAGACATGTAAGTGTACAGGTAGGTCCAAGTGAGTACATATGTGGGCACAGATAGAAGTATCTATATGTACGTGTACATACAGATATGTGCATGCATGCATATATATTCATAAAGGATAGAGTTACAGATACTTCTCGGATATAACCAAACACCTTGCAAGAATGATTTTCTCGGTTTGAAGGCTTAGGACCTCAGTCTCATGGGACAACTGAGTCAACTGGCATCACAAAGTTCATGTTCTGTATCCTAGTGAGGTGAGTAGAGTCTGGGGTCTTATAAGCTCGCAAGCAGCCATCTAAGATACAACTATTGGTCTCAACTCGTTAGGAGCAAAAGACAAAGAAGGCAACCAAAGTCTCAGAGAAGAAACTAGTCTACAGAGCTAACAGCCTACACGAGCCATGGCCTCATCTACCCTGAGACCAGAAGAACTAGATGATGCCCAGCTACCACTGCCAACCATTCTAATCAGGGCCACAATACAGGGACACTGATAGAACGAGAGAAAAACACAGAAGAGAAAGCGAATTCTTAAAAAGTCCAGACTTACTGGACCAGTTGAGACTAGAGGACTCCCTGAGACTACCGCCCTGAGATACAAAACTATCCCGAGGTCACCTTTTAGCAAAATAACAGATTGGCACACAAAATAAAGAATATTATCCATGAGTACCATGCTCCATTAAAAAACAACGTCTATGAGACCAAAAGGTCAACAATTACTCTAAAGCAAAGATGAGAAGATAAGGGGGTAGGGACTAGACTACTGAAAACAGAACCACCAGAATGCAATTAAAGAGAACGCTGACACATTGTGAAAAATGTAACTAATGTCACAGAAAAATCTGTGTAGAAATTATCAAATGGGAACCTAATTTGCTGTGTAAACTTTCTCCCAAAACACAATAAAATATTTAAAAAAAAAAAAAAAAGAAGAAGATGATGATGATCAAGCTAGGGAAGGGCAAGGTGTGCCTGAGCCACATGAGAAGTCTGGGTTGGCCCAGTAGGAGGACAGAGGTAAGGACAGAATTGGGAGACTGGCATCCAGAGATGCAAGTGAGAAGGGCTAGGGGCAGACTGTGGCAGGTCCTGAATGATATGCCAGGGCATTGGTCTTTACGTTACAGGCAATAGAGGGAAGGCTAAAGGTATAGAATAAGAAAATGAAATAACACTTGATTTCGGAAGATGTCTAGGGCCACAAAAAGTAGCAGGAAGGCAGGAGAAAGGTGGGGTGCAGAACTCAAGTTCTAGTAAAAAGACCAGACTCAGTGGTCTGACTGAGACTGGAGGAACCCCGGAAAGCACAGCCCCCAGATTCTCTACCAGCCTACAACTAAAACAATTTCCGAGACCAATTCTTCAGACAAAGATTAGACTGGACTGTGGGACATAAGATGATACTCGTGAAGAGTGTGCTTCTTAGCTCAAGTAGATACATGAGTCTAAATGGGCAGCTTCTTTCTGGAGGTGAGTTGAGAAGGCAGAGAGGGTTAGGAGCTGGTTGAACGGACATGGGAAATCAGGGTTGGAAAAGAGGAGTGCGCTGTCACAGTATGGGAAGAGCAATTAGGGTCATATAACAATGTATGTATAAATTTTTGTATAAGAGACTAACTTGAAAGGTAAACTTTCACTTAAACTACAACAATAAACCAAAAAAAAAAAAAAAGAAGTAGCATAAGTATGGAGTCAAGGACGCCAACTAGAAGGTTGTGCAATATATTTGGTGAGAAGTGGCTCACCATGAGATGCTGCGTGAAGCTGTGGGTAAAGCCCCCTACCCAAAGGTGGGCAACCCAAGTTCTAGTTCTGGTTCTAATATTAACTATATGTGTGACCTGGGCCAGGAAAATGAGGTGCCTCAGTAGAAAGACCTGGTGATCTGCTTTTAAAAGGTCACAGCCTTAAAAACCCTACGGAGCGCAGTTCTACTCTGCGTAACACATGGGGTTGCCACGACTTACAGGCAACTAACAACAAGGTTAGATTGAGCAGACTCCATTATCTGTCCTAACACATACCAAATGCTCCCATTTGGCATCTGATCTGTACACAGTGGGGAGAACTGGGAGGAACCTTAGAGGGAACCTTACATTCCTTTGTTCTGGGCTCTATATCTCTATTAATACAATCTTTTTATTTTGTACAATTGTTAATGCGCTGAATTGCTAACCACATATTGGAAATTTGAGTCCACCTGAGGCACCTCAGAAGAAAGGTCTGGCAATCTACTTATGAAAACTCAGCCAATGAAACCTCTATGGAGCACACCTCTACTCTGACACACATAGGGTTGCCATGAGTCAGAACTGACTCAGTGCCAACTGGCTCTGGCTTACCAGAATGCTGGCTTATGCTGAATTTATAAGTGGTTAAAACCCCTAAGGATTCTATTTTTCAGATGCAATTTTTGAATCTAAGTACATCCTATTAGATTTCTTCTTGTTTGACACAGCCCATCATTCAAACCTACAGACCTTAATGGTGGTATCACATTTGTTCTCTTGTCCAGCTTCATGATATGCTATCTGCCTGTCATTGGTTCTCATTCACACTACTGATCAAATATACAGATCAGTGCTGGAGTCCTGTGCTCCCAGAGTGACCAAGACTTATCAATCAGCATTTTACGGAGTCCTGGTGGTGCAGAGGTTAAGAGCTCGGCTGCTAACCAAAAGGTCAGCAGTCTGAATTCACCAGCCACTCCCTGGAAACCCTATGGGGCAGCTCTACTCTGTCTTATAAGGTCGCTGTAAGTCGGAATCGACTCAGCGGCAACAGGTTTAGCTTTTTTGGTTTATGAATACAACAGCTGAGCCAGTCTGCCGCTATATTCTTGTCCATATTGCTCCACCCTATCCACAGAGACACGGTAGCAGATTTTCTCAATCACCTTTCTGAAACCTCCTGCATTCCTGACGCCTGAGTGTCAGTGTTAATCTGCTTGGCCAGTGCTGCCTGAGGCTATCAAAGTTCTCAGTAGAAGAACTAAAAAATACTGGAACCTGCCAAGGCATGTAACGGGACACAGCCTGAGACAAAGCCGCAGGGTGACCCTGCCAATCTGCCCGTACATGGAATTCACAGAGATGTGTGGTCACCACCATGCCCACGAGCAATTCGAGGAGAAGGCGGCTCACACAAGCTTGTCAGAGGATTCTTGAATGTTATAGGACAATCATTGTGAGGAAGGTTGTGGTCAGAATGCAGGCTGCCCAGTATAATGAGAGCAGAGTGA
>NW_004444052.1:4364416-4365527 GCF_000243295.1 Trichechus manatus latirostris
CTGCATGTGCGTCGTGGCTCCAGGCCCCCAGCGCATGCTCCACTGCAGAACACTAATTTCAGGCAAGGGGCCCTCAGAATACGAGGCCCTCTGACACTGCACAGGTCATATGCATACAAAGTTGGCCCTGCCTTCACCGTAACCTGGATACGGGGTCTCCACAGTGAACAATAAAGGCTTTTTTCCTCCATAATACTGCTTTTAGTTCAATAAACAGGCCACTGACCTTTGTCTTTATCCAAATTAGCCTAGGGACCTGTGGCCTCATCAATGGATCCCCGAACTCCGAACTAAGAAAATTCAGAAGCGCTCATTTCCACCATTCCCTAAGCCTCTAGCTATCAGAAGCATCTTTCTACATACTGATGAGCTTTTTATAACCAATTAAAAGAAAAAAAAAAAAACTACTATGCCTTTTTAAATTAAAATATCATTTCTGTTACAAAAATCAATTGGGTTTCTATACACCAGCAATGAGAAGTCTGAAAGAGAAATTAGGAAAACGATTGCATTCAGAATAGTATCTAAGAGAATAAAATACCTAGGAATAAATTTAACTAGGAGTGAAAGACTTATGCAATGAAACATATAAAAAACTGCCGAAAGAGATCAAAGAAAACTTAAATAAATGGAAAGATTTTCTGCGTTCACGGACTGGAAGACTTAATATTGTTAAGATATCAATACTGCCCAAAGCAATCTAGAGATTTAAAGCAATCTCAATCAAAATTTAAACAGCTTTCTTTACAGAAATGGAAAAACCAATCCTCAAATTTATATGGAATGGCAAGAGGCTCCTAATAGCTAAAGCAAAGTTGAAAGAGAAGAATAAAGTAGGACAACTCATATTTTCTGATTTTTAAACATATTATACAGCTAAAGTAAACAAAACAGCCTGGTACTGGTATAATGACAGACATATAGACCAATGGAATAGAATTGAGAGTCCAGAAATAAACCCACATACGTACGGTCAACTGATTTTTGACAAGTACACATCTCTTCCATAAATGGGAAAACTGGATTTCCACATGCATAAAAATGAAACAGGATCCATGCCTCACACCATACACAAAAACAAATTCAAAATGGGTTAAAGACGTAAACGTGA
>NW_004444052.1:4365784-4375186 GCF_000243295.1 Trichechus manatus latirostris
GGCCACCAAACACATGAAAAGATGCTCAGCATCATTAGCCATCAGAGAGATGCAAATCAAAACCACAATGAGATACCATTTCACTCTCACTAGGATGGCTAAGATTAAAAAAAAACACAGAAAATAACAAATGTTGGCAAGGATGTGGGGAATCCGGCACCCTTATCCACTGCTGGTGGAATCAGAATGGTACAGCTATCATGGAAAACAATGTATTGGTTCCTCAAAAAACTAAAAACAGAACTACCATATGACCCAGCAATTCTACTCCTAGGTATATACCCAAAAGACTTGAAAGCAGAGACTGAAACAGATACTTGGACACCAAAGTTCATTGCAGCACTACTCACAGTAGTCATAAAGTGGAAACAACCTAAACACCCATCAACAGATGGATAAACAAAATGTGGTACCTACATACGATGGAATACTACTCAGTAGGTAGGAGAAATGAAGTCTTGATACATGCTATAATATGGATGGAGCCTGAAAACATTATGCTGAGTGAAATAAGTAAATCACAAAAGGAGAAATATTGTATGACCTCGCTTATATAAAAAGACAAGAACAGGCAAACATACAGAGACCAAAGTTAATTAGTGGTTACCAAGGACGGGAGGGAGGAGGAAGGGGGGGTGGTTAATGGTGATGGAAATATCATATTGATTAAGGGTACGGTTGCACATCAATTATTGTAATTGCTGTGAATAAGTTGTACACCTGCAAAAAGTTAAATAGGTAAAAGTTGTGTGACAGATATATTTACAACGACGAAAAAAAAAAAAGAGTAGCTGCTGAGGCTGATTATATACAACCAAACACCTCACGGGATTTGGTTCCTTGGTTTGAAGGTTCAGGGCCATGGTTTCATGGGACATCCCAGCTAATTGGCCTAATAACATGTTTAGTGCTTCTGTTCTACTTCCTAGTTCACTGCATCACGTCTGGGATCTTAAAAACTTGTACAACAATTGGTCCTATTCACCTGGAGCAACAGAGGAAGAAAGAGAGTCAGCAATAGGAGGAGGATATGGAATGTGTGGCTAACTGCCCCCAGGAACAACTGCCTCCTTTGCCATGAGACCAGAAGAATTGGATTGTGCCCAGCCATCATTACTGAACATTTTGATCAAAAATTTCACAGAAGAATCTTAATTAAAAAGGGGAAAAATGCAGAACAGAATTTCAAATTCTCATAGACTCCAGACTTTCTGGAACCATGGAGGCTGGATGAATCCCTGAAACTACTGCCCTGAGATGATCTTTAAACCTTAAACCAGAAACATCCCCTGAAGTCTTCCTGAAACCAAACAATAGTCTAGCATCTAGTAAAGAATCTCTGGTTTGAGCATTATGCTCTTATAAGCCCTATCTATATGGGATCAAATTGAGAACAGCAACTTGAAAGACCAGACAGGAGCCTCAGGGGGCAGTGAGTTTACCTTAATGGGAGAGGAACAATTTGGAAAAGGAGGGTGAGAATGATCGCACAACTTGAAGTATGTAATCAGTGTGACTGAATTGTACATGCAGAAATTGTTGAACTGGTGTAGGTTGTGCTGTTAATACTCTCAATAACAACAATAACAAAATAAAATAAACTATAAAAAAAAAGCATTTCTGTTGACTAAAATAGTTACACGTACTTCTTTTAGCTGACACAGGCTATAATTTTTATCTGACAAAGAATATTCCAGATTCTGGATATCAACACAGGCAAGCATTATATATGACCATTACGACAGCCATATCATGGTAGGTAAACATTACACATGACAATCACATCTCATATATAAATATACAAGACTATATGCATGCCATAATATCTCAATTCTTTTATAAAAGAGTATCATATGGTTCAGCTGCAACTAGAAAGTTCTGTGACTATGTGCATCTTCTTTTAGCAAGATGTGGTCTATTTCTACATTTCAATGAGCTGATTGTTCTGGAAAAAAAAAAAACCATTTATTACAGGCCATGGATCATTTCTGATTCATTTTTATATGGAAGAAATTTGTCCATTTGCTTCTTTTCTTACTGTTTTTTTTTTATTTCTTCTACACTTTCTTCTCTTCCATGCTCTGATTCACTAACATTATACTGAATTTTAATCTCGTTTTCAAGCAACCAACTGCCTTGTCCCACGTGGTATTGTTGGGATGGCTACGGAACTAGTCTCTACTGTTATCTGGGTCAGCTAAGAAACAGGACCCAACCTATACCTTCAGAGACAAAGGAGAGGGTACGGAAAACAGGCAGCGATCCAGGCAAAGCCTACAGGACTGCTGGGTCAAGCGGTGCTGATGGTAGAAAGAAGGGTTGTGGGTAACCCCCAGATTATGTCCATTAAGGAATGCACCATGATTTTAAGTGGAAATTTTTCCCACGAAATTGTGTGCTTTGATGAATATTGAAATCAGCCTGCATTTGGTGCTCATAAGCCATGTGGGAGCTGAGATCCTTGCTCCCCGGGGATGCACAAAAACGTAGAAAGTGACAGGCTGGGGAGCCAACTTCCTCTCAGGTGATCCATCCTCTTAGCTTTCGGTGACACGTCATTCAGCAAATCCTGTGGCTTTCTCTTGTATCCCTGAGTGATCTTCAAGCACTACATGCTTGCAAAGGACTCTGAGTGTGGTGGCTCTAAGCAGACACTTGGGCTGGCTCAGGCTCCGCCATGTGGATCCACAGCCAAGGGCTGGGCTGCCAGAGAGCACCATGGGCACTGGGTATGTGGACAACTGACATGATTAAAAGAGGGTGGTTGTTGTTGCTGCTGAGTTGGTTCTGACTCACAGCAACCCCACGTGACACAGGAGAACTGCCCTGTCAGGTCTTCTAGGCTGTAATCTTTAGGGAAGGAGACTGTCAAGTCTTTCTCCCACAGAGCCGCTGGGTGGATTCGAATCACCAACTTTTCAGTAAGAAGTCGAGTGCTTAACTGTTGCACCACCCAAACCAAAAACTCAATGCCATCCAGCTGACTCCAACTCATAGCAACCCTACAGGACAGAGTAGAACTGCCACAGAGGATTTCCAAGGCTTTAAGGAAGCAGACTGCCACATCTTTCTCCCACAGAATGGCTGGTAGGTTTGAATCGCCGATCTTTCGGTTAGCAGTCGAGTGCTTAACCACTGTGTCACCAGGGCTCCTAAAAACAAAGTTACCATCCCAAAACACCCTTCTGTGGAACTCTACTAGCGTCTAACTCCAAACCCCTAATTTTTTTTTTTCTTTGACTCCTTGTGTATCCATTTGACAAGGAAAACCTGACTGAATTTTCCATTCCTTCCTGATTTTAGCAAGATCAAACTAAATGACTCAGTAGGATCAATGTGTTTCAGACAAAGATATAGTTCACAAAAACAAACAGAAAAGGCTTCTTTGGTAATAGAGGAAAAGGACAGGATTTAATTCTTCCCATGTGTAAACACCCAACACTAATTTCCAGGTAAAGCACAGCCTTCTTTGTACTATGAAAATGAATGGTGTCAACAGCTACAATACACATTTTTTAGTCAGTCAGTCAGTCTATAGACAAAAGCACTGGAACCACTCACAGCTCTGATAAAAGAATTAATCTGCATTATTTTCTTTCATGGAGCCCTTGTGGTGCAGTGGTTAAGAGCTTGGCTACTAACCAAAGGGTCGGCAGTTTAAATCCACCAGCGGCTCCTTGGAAACCCTATGGGGCAGTTCTACTCTGTCCTACAGGGTCACTATAGTCAGAATCGACTCAACGGCAACAAGATTTGGTTTATTTTCTTTCATAATAGAAATCCAAAAAAAAAAGGGGTTGGTTTCCCTTTACTGAAATACATATAATCACAGACTTAGGCCAGAGAGAATCTTTAATATCTGTTGGCTTTATTTGATATTACAGTGGCTTTAATTATAAGAGAAAAGAAGGGCCTCATAAGGTATAATTATTTATCAGACATTATTCAAAGTCCAGACCATCCCATTTTGCTGGAAAATAATCAAGAGTTAGACCTCTTACTGGTAGCCACACACCTTAATCTCACAAAATTCTGAATCACAACTAAAACTTACTTTAATTTTTCCTGGCCTTGTACACAGATCCTGCGAAAATAATGACAGAAGGTGCTGTGAGAAATTAAATTATGTTCCATCAAGGAAAAAAAAAGAATTATGATCCTCTGAACTATAAATGCATCCCAACTTCACAGCTGTTTATAATGTGTTAAGGAGAGGATGTATTTCTTAAAAATCAACAAAATATATAGTTTTGAATCACTCAGAAAGAAGTGGATAGTCATAAAATGGAGTAAAGTAATGCCCAATTAATTACAAAACAGAGATTAAACGGAATTCAGAAGGCTTTTCTGTCCAGAGAAGTTGTGATGATCCAAAAAATGAATTATACTGTTTGGGGTGATTAAAAAAAGAAACAGTTTTGGAAATAGGTAATGGTTATGGCTGCACAACATTGAGAATGTATTTAATGTCACTGAATTGAACACTTTAAAATGGTAAATTTTATGACAGATACATGTCACGATTTTAAAAAGTGAATTAGAAGCACGAGAGGAGAGAAATACGAAGAAAAAAAGGGATGGGCTTCTTTTTATAGGGAGATCAGAAAATATGAGAGACATTTACAGGCAAGGAGATGAGGGCAGTGGTGGTTCAGTGGTAGAATTCTCACCTTCCATGTGGGAGATCCAGGTTTGATTCCCAGCCAAGGCACATCATGCACAGCTACCACCCGTCTGTCAGTGGACGCCTGTGTGTTGCTATGATGCTAAACAGGTTTCAGCGGAGCTTCCAGACTAAGATGGACTAGGAAGAAAGGCTTGGCAATCTACTTGAAAACCCCAAGGATCATAACAGTCTGATCCGCAACTGATCACAGGGATGGTGCAGGACTCGTCAGGAGTCGGGAGCCTACTCAACAGCAACCAACAACAATAATCAGGGAAGTTCACTGCAGTGGCGGAGGGAAGCAGGCATGCTCTAGTGGAAACAGACAGTGATATGCCAGTGAATTCCGGGAATGTGCCCACGTCAGCAAGACCTGGTGGAGAAACCGACAAGACAGTGCGGGAAAGAAGGAGGAGAATTCTTGAGCTCACAGAACCTGAGAAGCCAAGGGCACGGCTGCGGTGGAACCAAGTCCATCTGAGGTTGAGACACAGCGAAATCAAGCCTGCCACCTTGCAATGCAATTAAGAGCAAAGCTACCAGTAAATTAAGTCAGAAGCACCCCAGCGCCTTGCAGATTTGGGCTCTTCAGCTCCACTTTATGTTTAAGTTAAATCCCTGACCAGCCATACTGCCTCACGTGTTCTGAAGGACCTGGTCACTGCAGGGTAGGGGACTCCCAAGTACGTGTATGCAGCCCGCTCCAGCTGAGTCACCAGTAAGTTAACTACTACCTACCAGATTCGGCCATAGAAAGCAGCTATGAGAACAAAGAAGAGTATCAGGTTAAGGTCAAGGTCATGCATTGTAAAGTGAAGGACAGTATGAGGGAAGAAAGGAAGGAAGGGAGACAGCAAGAGGGAAAGTGAAACCCAGAAGCACAGAGGAAAAAGAACGAAAGAAATGCATGCACCTGATCAGTTTCGGTTGTTTCTTTGGGTTTTTACGCAAATGGGAACAAGATATTCTGTGTCTGTCTGGTGGAACTGGCATTGTGTGAACGTGGGGTGGAATCACAGCTGTGCACAGGCCAGCACAGCCACCGGGAAACTCCCTCCACATCCTCTGTTCCATGCCTCAACAGCTTCATCTTTAAGTTAAGGTGGTGGCTAGATGTGTCCTTCCCCAAATGAGCTCACCATCAGAAGTACCTGGGGTACTTTTAAAAAATACAGATTCTTGAGCCCCACACTGGACCTGGAAAATCAGGATCTTAGGAGGTGAGGCACAGGAATCTAATGTCAGTAGCCAGGTGTGAGAACCACAGGAATGCGGTGATCTCTCAGGGCCCTTCTAAACCAAACATGACCTGAGTCTCCAAACCCCATCCCCAGAGGCATGTCACATAACTGACCCCAAACAGCAAGCTGAGCCCCAGGGCTGCTTCCTTCTTTCATAAGTAAATACACATACTAGGTGCATGACACTCACCAATGACTTCAATACCTGATAAAGAACTAAGCTCATAAATAACAGGGACCTAATATATGCCTGGTATTGTCACATGTCTATCTCATTTAATTTGACTTGATGCTCCTAAACAATCCAATGAAGTTACCAAAAAACCAAACCCGTTGCCTTAGAGTCAATTCCAACTCATAGCGACCCTATAGGACAGAGTAGAACTGCCCCACAGGGTTTCCAAGGAGTAGTTGGTGGGTTCGAACTGCTGACTTTTTGGTTAGCAGCCATAGCTCTTAACCACTGTGCCACCAGGGCTTCTCAATGAAGGTAACCCAAAAAAAACCAAACCCGTTGCCGTCGAGTTGATTGCAACTCACAGCAACCCTACAAGACAGAGTAGAACTGCCCCATAGAGTTTCCAAGGAGGGCCTGGTGGATTCGAACTGCCGACTTTTGGTTAGCAGCTGTAGAACTTAACCACTATGCCACCGGGGTTTCCTCAATGAAATTAGGCCTATGGAAATGACATCCATAAACAGGTAATATGGATACAAAGTTGAGCAATTTGTCTAACATCATGCAGCCTATAAATGAAAGAGAATCCCTGAATGGCTCTTATGGATTAAACTGTTTCCCTCAAAAATATGTGCTGTAAATCCTAACTTGTATGCCTGTGGTTACAATCTCACTTGGGAATGGGTTGTCTTGGATATGTTAATGAGTGTAGGGTGTGTCTTGAGTCAATCACAAAATATAAAAGGAGGAGATTAAAAAAGCAGAGATGGGAGAAGACAGACGCCATGCCACATGAAGATCACCAAGAGCCAAGGAATAAAGACCTTTCCCCAGAGCCAACAGAGAGACAAAGCCTTGCCCTGAATTCAAACTTCTAGCCTCCTACACTATGAGAAAATAAATTTCTGTTACAGCCACCCACTTGTGGTATTTCTGTTATAGCAGCACTAGATAACTAAGACAGAATTTGGTACCAGAAGAGTGGGGTGCTGCTCTAACAGATGCCTAAAATGTGGAAGCGGTTTTGGAATTGGATAGTGGGTAAAGGCTGAGTCTTTTTTTTTTTTTTAAATTGTGCTTCAGGTGAAAGTTTACAGCTCAAGTTAATTTCTCATTCAAAAATTTATACACATGGCGAGTAGCGTCTGGTGTCTTAAAAGCCTGTGAGCAGCCATCTAAGATACTCCACTGGTCTCACCCCTTCCGGCACAAAGGAGAATGAAGAAAAGCCTATACAAGGGAAAGATCAGTCCAAAGGACTAATGGACCACAACTACCACGGCCTCCACCAGACTGAGTCCAATACAACCAGATGGTGCCCGGCTACCACCACTGACCGCTCTGACAAGAATCACAACAGAGGGTCCCGGACAGAGCTGGAGAAAAATGTAGAACAAAATTCTAACTCACAAAAAAAGACCAGATTTACTGGCCTGACAGAGACTGGAGAAACCCCAAGAGCGTGGCCCTCGGGCACCCTTTTAGCTCAGTAATGAAGTCACTCCCAAGGTTCACCATTCAGCCAAAGATTAGACAGCCCCATAAAACAAAACAAGACTAATGAGGCACAACAGTCCAGGGACAAGGACTGGAAGGCAGGAGGGGACAGTTAAGCTGGTTAATAGGGAACCCAAGATTGAGAAGGGACAGTGTTGACATGTCGTGGGGTTGTTAACCATTGCCATAAAACAATATGTGTACTAACTGTTTAATAAGAAACTATTAGTTCTATAAATCTTCATCTAAACTACAATAAAAGAAAAACTATGAAAAAAAAAATTTATACACATACTATTTTGTGACATTGGTTGCAATCCCTACAATGTGATAGCACGCTCCCCGTTTCCACCCCAGATTCCCTGTGTCCATTTGTCCAGCTCCTGTCCCTTCCTGCCTTCTCATCCTGCTTTTGGGCAGGAGTTGCCCACTTGGTCTCGTACATTTGATTGAACTAAGAAGCACGTTCCTCGCGTGTGTTATTTTTTGTTTTATAGGCCTGTCTAATCTTTGTCTGAAAAGTAGGCTTCAGGAGTGGTTTCAGTTCTGAGTTAGTAGAGTGTCCGGGCGTAGAAGAGTTTTAAGGCGCCTAATATTAAAGGCCTAGATTGCCTTGAAGAGACTGTTGGTAGAATTATGGACGTCAAAGGCAATTCTGCTGAGGGTTCAGAAGGAAGTGAGGAGAGCTTTAGAGAAGTCTCTATTGTCTTAGAGAATACATATGGCACTAGTAACAGAATGTTGGTAGAAATGTGGACATTAAATGTACTACTCAGCCAATAAAAGAAGTGGTCTTAATTACATGCTACAATATGGATGAAGCCTGAAGACATTATGCTGAGTGAAATAAGTCCATCACAAAAGGACAAATATTGTATGACCTCACTGACATAAAAAGACAAGAACAGACAAATGTATAGAGACAAAAGTTTATCAGTGGTTACCACGGGTGGAAGGGAGGGGGAAAGGGTGGGTTATTGTTTATGGAGTACTAAGTTTCAGTTTACTGTGATGGAAAAATTGTACTGATTAAGGGTATGGTTTCACAGCCGATTATTCTAATTGTTGTCAATAAGTTGCACACCTATAAAAAGTTGAATTGACAAAAGTTGTGTGATAGATATATTTACAACAATGACAAAAAAATTTTTAAAAATAAAGAACAGCTGCTGAGGCTGTATATGTAAAACCAAACACCTGATGGGATTTGGTTCCCTGGACTGGAGGTTTAAGGTCATGGTTTCATGGGACACCCCAGTTAAATGGCCTAAAAATGTGTTCAGCGCCTCTGTTCTAACTTCTAGTTCGTTGCATAGTGCCTGGGATCTTAAAAGCTTGAAAGCAGCCATACAAGGCATGACAATTGGTCTCCATTTGCCTGGAGTAACAGAGGAAGAAGGAGAGACAGGAACAGGAGGAGGATATGGAATGTGTGGCAAACTGTCTCCATGAACAACTGTCTCCTTTGCCATAAGACCAGAAGAACTAGATGGTGCCTGGCTACCATCTGAACATTTTGATCAAAGAGTCTAAGAAGAATCCTGACCAAAAGCAAGAAAACGTAGAACACACCTTCAAATTCTCATGGAATCCAGACATTCTGGAGCCAGCGAGACTGGATGAACCCCTGAAACTATTGCCCTAAGATAATCTTTAAATCTGCCTTGAGCATTGTGCTCTTTTAAGATCTATCTACATGGTCAAATGGACAACAGCAACTTTAAAGATTAGACAGGAACCTTAGGGGCAGTAAGTTTACATTAATGGAAGAGGAACAACTCAGGAAAGGCGAGTGAGAATGATTGCACAACTTGAAGAAC
>NW_004444052.1:4375958-4376853 GCF_000243295.1 Trichechus manatus latirostris
TGTCCAGGATCATGGCCACATAGAGATGGATCTCCTGGAATAATCATTCCCAGTCAACATCCTGGGCTCAGCAACAAGGTATCACACTGCCCGACCCTCTCCTTCTAGTCTGAGACCTCAGTATTCACTTCCAGAATGAAGACTGAAGGTTGGGCTAACTGTCTGGACCACCCAACCGCATACTCCAGGTCGTCTTCTGTGTCAAGGTTAACTAGACCTACACATTTGCCCTATCAGCCCCATGCAGCTGAGAACCCAGTCCATCTCCTCCTAAACTCCGTACCAGAAAAACTTTTCTCAGCTGCTACACTCAGCAAACTAAGAGAGAAAAAGCCTGAAGTATCTGAACAAACTGTAAGAAACTGTGCAGATTAGCACAAACAGATTACTTAAGATCAGACAGACCCTATTATCCTGGTTTGCACTGTTGTCCAGCATACTGAAGTTTGGACAATATGTTGTATGGTCACCCTACTTAAGACCAAACTGGACGCACGACAGAGAGAAGCACTGTCTAATTTGTTTCAGAAGTTGAAAGCATAAAATACACCCAGGACTGCAGGAGTAATTTTATCATCCTGGGAGTACCATTTATCTGAAGGTCAAGGTCAAGTGGTTCTTTATCAGCAGACCAAAGCGGCACTGCTCAGCAGAGCAAACACAGGGTCACACTGTTTATGAACACGCCCCTCCATCTATGAACACATTTATCACGTGTGAGCGGCTTCCCTACAACAGATATTCTCCTTAATGTCAACAGCACCTTATTCAGGTGTTAGTCTCAGAAAACCTCATCCACTTTGATTCCTTATGCAACGACAAAATGCTCAAGAAACCACATAAAACCCAGAACAAGATGTGGTCTCTTGCTGTCACATTTTCACCGATGGGTTCA
>NW_004444052.1:4377686-4378736 GCF_000243295.1 Trichechus manatus latirostris
TAGACCCTATGCTTCCAGAGCATTCTAAACCGAGAGTGAATCCGAGATGAGAATGAAACTTTTTTGGTGGCTGCCAATTCTTCAGGGTCCCCCCACCTCAGCCCCTGATCCCACAACCTCCAGTATCCCCCAGCAGGGTTTGAGGATGGAGGCAAGCAGAGTCCCTCACACAGGGAGGTGATCCAATGTGCTCAGAGGGTGAATGCATGCACATATGCACGTGTGTGCATGAGAACATGCTGCTGCTGTAACAAACAAGTCCTCACACCTCAAACTTGTACAGCCGGATTAGGTGAACACAGCTCTCTAAGAAGTACAAATTAATTTGCAAATCAGGCTTCCTCCAGCTGTAGAGGTATTTTTATTTCAAATAAGAAATATTTTTAAACACCTCCTCTTGCATTTTGTGATTTTTTAAATAACCTTAAGTAAATACCATAAAGAAATAGTGATATAAAATTTAAAGAAACATTTTTCAGTGGGAAGTTGTGATTCTGAAAAAGAGTCACAGGGAAAGGATCTGACCGGAATCCATTCACTGCCTGCATGCCACAGACTTGAGGTGGGCTATCTCTCATAATTCTCTCCATTATTTTGTGAGGAGATGGGCATCACCATTTTTTACAAATGAGGAAACTGAAGGTCAGAATGATTAAGTCACTTGGCTGTGTTCCATCCAGCTAGAAGCTAGTCCACCTCATTCCAGAACCCCAGCTCCTCCTCCCTCCACCACACACGTATTTGCCTGCCTCTGCAAGCACTTATTTCTACTACACTTCAGTCCAAAAAGCAATTGAGAGAGCTTAAGTATCTAGTATAACACAGAATACATATAAGAAGGTAAGGAAATTGAGCAAAGGGCATTACTCAGGTCTAAGGAGGCAACAGTGGTTAAGTAGCAGAATTCTCCCATTCCATGCAGCAGACCTGGGTTTGATTCCCAGCCAAGGCACCTCACGTGGAAGCCTGTGGGTTGCTGTGATGTTGAACAGGTGTCAGTGGAGTTTCCAGACTAAGACTAGGAATAAAAGTCTGGTGATCTACTTCTTA
>NW_004444052.1:4392846-4394517 GCF_000243295.1 Trichechus manatus latirostris
AGTTGGCTACATCTGAACTTCAAATTTACTGTACCCAAAAGAATTCGACCATTTTGATAAATGAGAATGTGGGTTCAATGGCAAAAGGCGTTTGTTTTCAAAGGCTTGGTGAAGTCACAAGAGTGCGTCAAGGCACCACCACGGGCACCGGGGTCACACTCAGTAGCAACACAGCCCAGAAAACAAAACCCAGTTTCCTTGGCAGCTTACAATTAAACTTAGGTCACCCCACAACTCTCATGGACTATTTTTTATTCCATAGCACTCATCTTGATTCCTAATTGTATACTTATTTGCTTGTTTCTTTGTTTCTCACCTGTTTTTCCGCACACCAAATGACAATCCCCATGAGGGAAGGGACCACTATTGTTCATGAATGTCACCCCAGCACTAGGTCAATGCCTGGCCTATGTGTTACTGTATTTACTGCTGTTGTTGTTAGTTGCCATCAAGTCGGCTCCAACACATGGTGACCTCATGTACAACAGAACGGAACATTGCCCAGTCCTGTGCCATCTTCATGATCGTTGGGGTGTTTCAGTCCATTGTTTTGGATGTTGTGTCAGTTCATCTTTTTGTATTGTTATTCATTCAGTGTTTGCTGAATGAATGATTCAGTTAATGTAAACAATTAATCGTGGGTGTAATTAATGTAATCATTAATCATGAATTCCCTCGAGCACCCTACCATCACAGCAACAGCTTGCTGAAGTAGAAAAGAATGTATGGGGAGCATCAAAATTTCTCTACAACTTTTGAAGACCTTTGGGAAGCAACTGATAACACGAATAGCCCATGGACTTTGGCTTTTATTAATATTTCTTTCTTTAAGGGAAGACCTGGCTTCTGATAACCTATTAGAAGTCAGTCTGGCTCTCCTAATCCGTACCCGTGCTAAAGCCATGTTATAATGGTGTGGCTGGTCAGGTCAAGGAGGCTGATGCCCTGGGCAACTCATTCATCCTCATTGCCAGAAGACCCTAGCTGACATGTCTCCTTCAAATCTAAGCAGCCATGCTTACTATGAAAACCACACAAATACAGGACGTGTCGGGATTTCTTCATAGACATCTGGGAGTTCTTCTAACTAAAAGCCAAAGATCATCTGGTTTTCTAGGTTTAAAAGCTTAGTACCATAGTCTCACTGGACAACTCAGTCAATTGGCAATATACATATAGCTCATGAAATTCATGTTCTGCATTCTAACGAAGTGAGCAGCATCTGAGGTCTTAAAAGCTGGCAAGTGGCCATCTCAGATACAACTATTAGTCTCTACTCATCAGGAGCAAAAGAATAAGAAGATAACCAAAATCACAGAGAAGAAAAAAGTCTAAAAACTGATAGCCTACACAAGCCACAACCTCAACTGCCCTGAGTCCAAATGAACTAGATGGTGCCTGGTTACCACCACCGACCAGTCTGACCTGGAGCACAATAGATGACCCTGGTTACAACGAGAGATAAACGCAGAACAAAACTCAAATTCTTAAAAAAGACCAGACTAACTGGATCACCTGAGACCAGAGGACTCCCTGACACTGTCACCCTGAGACGCTCTTTAAACTTTGAACCAAAACTACCCAAGGTCACCTTTTAACAGAAAAGTAGAGTGACACACAAAATAAAGGATACTACCCATTAGATAGGTGCTCTGCTAAAAAACCACCTGT
>NW_004444052.1:4397814-4404906 GCF_000243295.1 Trichechus manatus latirostris
AAAAGAAACTGGTATTATCTTTGTTGTTGTTATTAGTTGCCATCGAGTCGATTCTGACTCATGGTGACCTTATGCACAACAGAACGAAACACTGCCTTGTCCTGCATCATCCTCACAATCACCGGCATGTTCAAGTGCACCGTTGCACCTACTGTGCAAATCCACCTCACCTAGGGTCTCCCACGCCCACACTGGCCCTCCACTTCACTAAACATGATGTCCTCCTGTAGCGATTGATCCCTCCTGATCAAATCAAGCAAGGCAGACAATGTTCTGTTGTGATCCATAAGGTTTTTGTTGGCTAATTTTCAGAAGCAGATCACCAGGCCTTTCTTCCTTGTCTGTCTTAGTCTGGATGCTCCACTGAAATCTGTCCACCATGTGTAACCCTGCTGGTATTAGAAATACCAGTGGCATAGCTTCCAGCATCACAAGCCACCACATGCAACATGCAAGCCACCACAGTACAACAAAATGACAGATGGGTTGTGGAGCATTATCTTCAACTGGATGTTAAACATCTTCTTTCAAGCAGATGTTGTCAAATGCAAGATATTACTACTGAGAGCAAGAGAAAGCCCTCAAACTTCTCCCGAGGAGGAGTGACTTTTGACAAACTCTGGCTCATTTGTGAGGCAGGCAGGTAGTGACAGGGAATTCTGGGTAAATATCTGAAGCCCACAGCTTGGAGCTTTTGAGGGTTCTGGAAAACCATGACAAGATCTGGCAATACACCCACTCCAGCACCCAAGACCCCCAAGGGGTGGTCAGATCAACCCTGACCTGAAAATATGATCAATGATTCTGGCATATGGGAACATTATTCTTTGTCTTTCCCAAGTTTCACATACTCACTGCTTCAACACTTAGCAACATGTATGTTTACAAGGGGTCAGGAGACTCTAATACTAGCTGTTTTGTTGTCACCAGCTCACCATGAGACAGTGGGACTCGGTCTTCTTCATCTGTAAAATGAGGCGGTTAAACTGAAGCAAAGGTTCCCTACCTTTTATTTCATCATACGGATGTCTTCTTTTGAAAGGTGTTAGCTGCTAACAAAACAAATATAATGTGTTTACTAGGTCAGAGCTAGCACAGCTTCATCATAAAAATTTAAACAAAAAACAAAAAAAAACAGTTGTCGTTGAGTCGATTCGGATTCACGGCGACCCGTGGGTATCAAGAGTTGAACTGGACTCCATAGGGATTTCAGTGGCTGATTTTTCAAAAGTAGATCACCAGCCCTTTCTTCCGAGGCACCTCTGAGTAGACCCAAAACACCAACCTTTTGGTTAGTAGTGAGCCAGTTAACTGTCTGCACCAGCCAGGGACTCCTACAGCTTTATCACAAAAGTAAGTAAATATCTTCCACCATACATCTGAAACACTGAAAACACATTACTACCTTCAAAGAGTGGGGAGTTCGGATCCTAGGTGATTTTGACAGATTTGTCCTATGATTCTTAGGCTGCAATCTGCTACTCCAGGTGCACATTTCTTTCTGAGCTACACGGACAGGCAAAACACAAGCAAAAGTGCTAGGGTGGCTTTTTGGAAACGGACAAATCATATTTAACACCTATATAGCATTAAGCTCCAAACCAAACCTAAAGTGTAAACAGCAGTAACACTCTCCAAACTCTGCATCTTAGCCTGTGACTGGTTAGGATGTTTGTTTTGAGTGCTGTGCTAACAAGGCTGAGGTAGGAACTCTCTGAGCCTTTTGGTTCAATTAAGGAGCCCTAGTGGTGCAGTGGTGAAGCACTCAACTGTTAACCAAAAGACTGGCAGTTCAAACCCACCAGCCACTCTGCAGGAGAAAAGATGTGGCAGTCTGCTTCCATAGATACAGCCTTGAAAACCCCTGTCCTGTAGGGTCGCTGTGAGTCAGAATCAACTTGATGGCAGTGGGTTTGGTTTTTTGTTTGTTTGTTTGGTTGGTTGGTTCAGTTAAGTGTAGCCTAGTCTAGGATCGATGAAGCATTGGTGGTCTAGCGGTAGAATCCTCATCTTCCATGCAAGAGACCTGCAGTCAATTCTGGGCCAGTACACCTCATGCACAGTTACCACCCGTCTGTCAGTGGAGACTTGTGTGTTGCTGTGATGCTGAACAGGTTTTCAATGGCGCTTCCAGACCAAGACAAACTAGGAAGAAATACCTGGCAATCTACTTCCAAAAATCAGCCAATGAAAACACTATGGATCACAACAGCTCAATCTGCAACTGATCACGGGGATGGCGCAGGACTGGGCAGTGCTTTGTTCCACTGTCCTTGGGGTCACCGTGAGTCAGGAGCCAGTGCGAGGGCAGCTAAAAACAACAAATTCTAGGATCACAGCCTGTTCCAGGAAAGCCATGCTCTTTGCCTGGCCTGACACCCACCCTCCAAAGCACAATTCAGCAAAGCCCAAAAGATCCACCCAGCGCAGCATCACTGCATAACTCCAGGGGGCACCACTGATACTGCTTTCTATGTGGATGCCCCTCGGAGATGTGCAACACAGAAGTCCTATGTTCAACTCCGTTCACCTGGAAGATGGACTGCAAAACTCAAGTAGCTTTTAGATAGCAAGCAAATGGTGAGTTTTGGAAGCATGAAAGGCACAAAGAAATACTTTAAGCCTACCCTGAAGATCTAAACACAGGAGAAATAACATAGTACTCTGGCTGATTCCCTGTGTACCTAAATACAGGCAATCCTTGACTTGCGACGTATTCCAGTTACGATGACCTGCACTTACGACCACCCTTTCTTTTTCACATCTTATTGTTAGTAATATGTACTACAGACAACGCTGCAGAACATAAATTGCTACCGTTATCATTACCTGTGAGTTTATATGTAATGTTCCAACCCTCAAACACAAATGAAGATATGATTTAAAAAGATACTGATAATAAAAGGCAATAATAATGAAAACTAAAAAAATAAAATAAAATGAGGTATTCGACTTATGTCAGAACGACTTATGACATGAGTCGTTGGTTCAGAACCCCGTAGTTAAGTCGGGGACTAACTGCAGTAGAAATCATAAATCAATAGTTGGACCAACTATAGACAAATGCATTTCTACCAAGTGACATGGAAAGAATATTGAACAAGCAGACTGTCAAACTGTGATTAATGGACAACACATCCCAGTGGGTCCAGGGCAAACCCTGTAGTCAGACTACCTTGGTGTCAACCAGGATCCAGCACACATGAGCTGTAATGCCCTTGGCAAGTTAGTCAACATCTCTGGGCCTCAGTATCATCTGTAAAATAACAATATTAGTAAGGATACCTACACCTCCTCATATGGTTTTTGTATAGAGATTGTCATGGATTGAAATGTGTCCCCCAGAAATATCTATCAACTTGGGTAGGCCATGATTCCCAGTATTGTGTGACTGTGAACCATTTTGTCATCTGATGTGATTTTCCCATGTATTGTAAATCCTATCTCTAAGATGTTAATGAGGTGGGATTAGTAGCTGTTATGTTAATGAGGCAGGACTCAATCTACAAGATTAGGTTGTCTTAAGTCAATCTCTTTTGAGATATAAAAGAGATAAGCGAGCAGAGACATGGGGGACCTCATATCCATCAAGAAACAAGAGCCAGGAGAAGAGCGTGTCATTTGGACCCAGGGTCCCCGCACTGAGAAGCCCCTCGACCAGGGAAAATTGATGACAAGGACCTTCCTCTAGAGCTGACAGAGAGAGAAAGCTTTCCTCTGGAGCTGGCACCCTAAATTTGAACTTCTAGCCTCCTAGACTGTGAGAGAATAAATTTCTCTTTGTTAAAACCGTCCACTTGCTGTATTTCTGTTATAGTAGCACTAGATAACTGAGACAAAGATTGAGAGATAATACATGTGAACCGCTTAAAATATCTGGCTCAGGGCAAGTACTCAGGACATTTTAGTTGTGGATTATAAGATCATTATGATTCACTGGTATGTCACTGTGTTTTCAACATCTAAGCCAAAAGCATTGCAGATCTTTAATCAGCCCAAACCTTTGTGCCATAACAAGCATGTAGCCTTTCTCTTCTGGACTCCAAGCGTCCCCGGGGAGCCCTGTGGTCTCCCTGCGAGTGGCATTTGGGTTGGGCCAAGCCCCAGATTCTGTGGGAAGCCAGCAACCATTTCAGAGCCCCTCCCAGGAGAACCACCACCTGTTTGTCAGTTCGTCTTATTGTGGTGGTTTGTGCTTTGCTGTGATGCAGGAAGCTATTCAACTGATATTTCAAATACCAACAGTGCCACCCATGGTGGACAGGTCTCAGTGGAGCTCCCAGACAAAGACAGACCAGCAAAAAAGCCCTGGCAATCTACTTCTAAAAATTAGCCAATGAAAAATCTACAGGTCACAACAGAACAGTGTCTGATATAGCACTGGAAGATGAGCCCCCTAGGTTGGAAGGCACTCAAAATACACAGTGGCCACAACAGTGAACTCAAGCATACCAAGGATCGTGAAGATGGCGAAGGACCAAGCAACATTTGGTTCTGTTGTACGTGGGGTCACCATGAGTTGGAACCAACTCAATGGCAACTCACAACAACAACGACATTCTCTTGTACTCCTTCAATACAAACACCATCATGAAAGCCAGACCAACAACCCTACACCACCCACGATATGACAAAAGTGTCATTTTCAGGGACATGGGGCCAAGACAGCAAAGTAGTCAGATGCTTCCAGTGGACCCTCTTAAAACAAAGACCCAAAAAAAACAAGTGAATCGATTATATGCGACAATTTAGGAGCCCTGAACATCTAAGGCAAATTGAGGAACCGGACTGAGTGGCGGGGGAGGGAGAGACGGTTCAGAAGCAGCAAGGAGTTGCCAGACCTGACCCAGAGAGAGGCTGAGCTCTTCAGGCCTGATCAATTTGGGGGTGAGCGGCGAGGCAGGCAAGCAGCCATGCTCAGGAGGCGTATTCCCCACCAGGAGAGACCCAGAGGCAGAGAGTCTACTCAGCCACCCAGAACCAGTGAGAAGCAGCCCTCGACTGGCAAAAGATAAGTAATTGCGTCCGGCCTACCACACAGATGAAAAACACCTCCCTTAGGGAAAAACCTCTCTCCCATTTACCTCCCTGCTCCCTGCTCTGCACTGGGTCCCAGACCGGCTTCAGCAATTGCTGAGTCCCCTGGGCAGGAAGTAGGATCCACCACACGCCCTGAGCCATTCTCCCGGCCTTGGAGAGTGAACAAATTAACAAACAGGGAAAAACAGAAACTGCCGGCTCCCCTATGCCAGGAACTCAGGGTAGGCACAGCTCCTTCACCTAGGCACAGGCATAAAGGATCCATGGACTTAGAGTGCCCTTCCCCCTGCAAAGACTTGTGTGGGCCCATTTCAACAGTGTAGGCCCTCATTACTGCAGTACAACAGGGTATATACCTGAAGTCTAACTTCAACTGATTCAGCTGTGAAGTGGCAGGTTCCTGACATTTAACACTGCTCTGCTCATTAAGCAGGGTTTTCACCTACCCACATCAGGGGCCTGAGGACTGGTGACTCCACCCATGCCACCTAGCTACCTGCGATAGGGACCCAAGAATAAGAGATGCCCCCCAGTCCTTTTAGCCAACAGCACTGGATGCTCATAGTCCAGCTGCAAAACCCACCCACCTATGTGCTCTAGGGAAGGGATACATCTTCTTGGACACTTGGGGGCAGCTGTCAGCCCCCTGCCTTGCTCAGAGTGTGTCTCCCTGCTGCAGCCAGATGGTTGGGCCTACACCAATCACCCATGCTTGTCTAGGACTGTAGGTGAGAGCCTGCATCACACATTTGGTGACTATCTACCTGGGCACCTGAGCTGAATCCATACAGGAGGAGTGGGCAGACTCCTGAGCTCACATACCTAGTAACAGATCTAACCACCTGGTGACAGGACATTAGAGCTTCAAAGCTGCCAATAATCAAACCAGCTCACAGAAGCAGCCTATTTGGGCATATCAAAACAAAACAAGAACCTAGGACACAGTAAGCAAACATGAAATAAATATAATAACTTATTGATGGCTAAGAGACAATATTCAATATCAAATCACATAAAGAGGCAGTCCATGATGGCTTCAGCAAGCTCCCCAAATAAAGAATCTAAAAATTTTCCAGACGAGGAAAATTTCTTGGAACTACTGGAGGCAGAATACAAAACATTAATATACACAACTCTTCAAGAGATTAGGAAGGAAATTAAGCAAAACGCAGAACATGCAATAGAGGAAATTAAAAAGATTACAGAACAGCATAATGACAAATTCAACAGGCTGCAAGAATCCATACAGAGACAGCAGTCAGAAATCCAGAAGATTAACAATAAAATGTCAGAATTAGACAACTCGATAGAAACTTATAGGAGCAGAATTGAGACAATGGAAGTCAGGATTAGTGAGACTGAAGATAAAGCACTTGACACCAACTTATTTAAGGAAAAATCAGATAAAAGGATTTCTAAAAAGTTAAGAAATCCTAAGAATTATGTGGGATTCTATCAAGAGAAACAACCTATGAGTAACTGGAGTACCAGAACGGGGGTGATAACAGAAAATACAGCCAGAACTGTTGAAGATTTGTTGGCAGAAAACTTCCCTGATATCATGAAAGATGAGAAGATATCTATCTAAGATGCTCATCAAACCCCACATAAGTCAGATCCCAAAACACAGTCATCAAGACATATTATAATCAAATTTGCCAAAACCAAAGATAAAGAGAGAATTTTAAGAGTGGCTAGGGATAAACAAAAAGTCATCTACAAAAGAGAGTCAGTAAGAATAAGCTTAGACTACTCAGCAGAAACCATGCAGGCAAGAAGGCAATGGGATGACATCTATAAAGCCTTGAAGGAAAAAAATTGCCAGCCAAGAATTGTAGATCCAGCAAAACTGTCTCTCAAATACGATGGCGAAATTAGGGCATTTCCAGATAGACAGACATGTAGGGAATCTGCAAAAACCAAGCCAAAATTACAAGAAATACTAAAGGGAGTCCTCCAGTTAGAAAATCAATAAAATCAGATAACAACCCAAGACTAGAACACAGGACAGAGCAACCAGATATCAACCCAGATAGGGAAATCACAAAAATA
>NW_004444052.1:4409903-4468946 GCF_000243295.1 Trichechus manatus latirostris
ATTAGCCCAAGAGACAGAAAGGGCCCTATAAACCAGAGGCTTCATCAGCCTGAGACCAGAAGAACTAGATGGTGCCCGGCTACCACCAATGACTGCCCTGACAGGGAACACAACAGAGAGTCCCGGATGGAGCAGGAGAAAGGTGGTGTGCGAAAACTCAAATTCTAGTAAGACCAGACTTAATGGTCTGACTGAGACTGGAGGAACCCCAGAAAGCACGGCCTCTGGATTCTCTGTCAGCCCAGAACTAAAATAATTTCCAAGGCCAACTCTTCAGACAGGGATTGGACTAGACTGTATGACATAACATAAAATTATACTCGTGAGGAGTGTGCCTCTTAGCTCAAGTAGATACAAGAGACTAAACGGGCAGCTTCTGTCCAGAGGTGAGATGGGAAGGCAGAGAGGGTTAGGAGCTGGTTGAATGGACTTGGGGGATCAGAGGTGGAAAGGAGGAGTGTGCTGTCACAGTATGGGGACAGCAATTAGGGTCACATAACAATGCATGTATAAATTTTTGTATGAGAGACTAACTTGAAATGTAAACTTTATTTAAACTACAACAATAAACAAACAAAAAAAAAGATGTCATTTTCACGAACACTAGATTCCCCCAGGATCACATCCCGACTGCACATAGTTTACCACTACAGACCACAAAATGGTACGTTCACCTAAGAGCAGGGAGGAGTCCACATGACAGTTTATCTGTGCAGAAAGAACCCTTCCTGGGTCAAAAGGGCAAATACAAAAGGGAGGTGAAAATGATGAAGCTGTACGACTTGCCCACTGAGAGAAATCCACACCTGGTGTAGGCAATTAACGCCTAAAACAAACCAAAAGTGGCTGCGGGGAGGACACCTTACAAAGCATGCCTTGGTTGACACTGACATTTTCCTTTGAAAATAAATTAGCTTCTTGCTCTAAAGCAGACAGAGAAAGCAAGCTATGTGAAAGACAGCTTATGTTTTCATTTGAGAAGTCAATTAACTTTGTCCTCTGGAAGACAGACGGGATAAGTCACGTGACCTGAGATGCATGCTCTAATTTTATGCTACAACCGACCTTGCACTACCGCCTAGCTTACTGGGATATTTATATACATATTATAGTCTCTGTAGAACTATCCTATAGGGTTTCCAACGAAGGGCTGGTGGGTTTGAACTGGTGACCTTTTGGTCTTAACCACTGCACCAAACAAAAAAAAAAACAACCAAACCACATCCGCGCTGTACAGTGAATTCTGACTCATAGTGACAGTACGACAGACCAGAACTGCCCCATAGGGTTTCCAAGGAGTGGCTGGTGGATTCGAACTGCTGACCTTTTGGTTAACATCTGAGCTTCTTAACCACTATGCCACCAGGGCTCCCACGCGGAATAACGTCTGCTGCACATTGCCATCTTGGTGCAAGTTTGCTTAAACACTCTGAGCGTAAACATCCCTATCTGCAAAACGGGCCCAATGATACCTTGCTATGTGGTATGAGAATTAAGTAAGATAACTATGTCAAGTGCTCAGCATAGTAGGAGCCCAATAAATGGTCACTGTTGGTATCAATTATCATTGCAGGTATGCAGTAAAATCATGCAAGGTTACATAAAGTGTGCCACAAAATGTGTCAAAAGGAAACCAGTTCAATATACAGTAGCCAAATTAGTTTATCTAGAAACACAGTGGGCCTGTGTGGCCACAAGTTAGGTGAGCTCTCGATACCATTTGAGTTTATCTTTCAAATGAAAGGTGTGGTCAGTCGGTTAGTGTCGGGAAAGAGCTGAGAGGCTGGCTGCCTCTTTTCTCCATTCTAACATCACCATCAGGAGCATGGAAGTGGCCTCACATTGCAAAATGTGTTTTCACTTGGGAATTGTTGTCTTTACCCTCGAGTCAAAAATATTTCTTTCCCTCCACCGGTCCCACCCCGTCTGGAGCAAGGGAGAATGACGAAAACCAAAGACACAAGGCAAAGATTAGTCCAAACAACTAATGGACCACAGCTACCACAGCCTCCACCAGACTGAGTCCAGCACAACTAGGTGGCATCTGGCCACCACCACCAACTGCTCTGACAGGGATCTCAACAGAGGGTCCTGTACAGAGCTGGAGAAAAATGTAGAACAAAATTCTAACTCACAAAAAAAGACCAGACTTACTGGTCTGACAGAGACTGGAGAAAACCTGAGAGTCTGGCCCCAGACACCCTTTTAACTCAGCACTGAAGTCACTCCTGAGGTTCACCCTTCAGCCAAAGATCAGACAGGCCCATAAAACAAAACGAGACTTAACAGGCACACCAGCCCAGGGGCAAGGAGGAAAAGGCAGGAGGGGACAGGAAAGCTGGTAAACGGGGAACCCAAGGTCGAGAAGGGGAGAGTGTGATTATGTCGTGGGTTTGGCAAGCAATGTCACAAAACAATGTGTATTATTTAATGAGAAACTAATTTGCTCTGTAAACCTTCATCTAAAGCACAATAAAATACACATACGTATTTCTTTCCCAAAGAAGTTGAAATCAGCAGAGAACAAAGAACACCGCAACAAATCTTTCAGAAGAATCTTTGGAAAATACTTAAGAGTGTTATGTTTTTAAAAGCACATGTCTGTGCTGTTATGTGGATACCATGGGCCCATTTTATCTTGCTTCTTTAGTAAATGGGAAGTTTCCCATAAAATATTTCATGTTAAACTAATACAGGATAGGTGGGACCACAATACTAAATACAATACTGCAAGGTGTAAAATCACCTGTAGAAAGCCATTTGGCCTTTGCTCTGGGTGTCTTCTGACATGTCAACGCCTGAAGCTAATGAATGGAGGCTGACCATTGATTTGACTGCTGTGTCCATGGACACTGACTGTGAATCCAAGTACAATGAAATCCTTGACAACTTCAATCTTTTCTCCGTTTATCATGACGCTGCTTATTGGTCCAGTTGTGGGGATTTTTGTTTTCTTCATGTTGAGGTGTAATCCACACTGAAGGCCGTAGTCTTTGATCTTCATCAGTAAATGCTTCAAGTCCTCTTCACTTTCCACAAGCAAGGTTGTGTCATCTGCATATCACAGGTTGTTAATGAGTCTTCCTCCAATCCTGATGCCCCGTTCCTCTTCAAATAGTCCAAGTTCTCAGAGTATTTGCTCAGCACAGAGATTAAAAAAGTATGGTGAAATGATGCAACCCTGATGCACCTTTCCTGATTTTAAACAACGAAGTATCTGGTTCTTCTATTCGAACAACTGCCTCTTGATCCATGTTTTGGTTCCACATGAGCACAATTACAATTAAATGTTTTGGAATTCCCATTCTTCGCAATGTTATCCATAATTTGTTATGATTCACACAGCTGAATGCCTTTGCATAGTCAATAAACCACAGGTAAACATCTTTCTGGTATTTTCTGCTTTCAGCCTGGATCCATCTGACATCAGTAATAATATCCCTCATTCCACATCCTCTTCTGAATGCTGCTTGAATTTCTGGCAGTTCCTTGTAGGTGGACTGCTGCAGCAAAATTTTACTTGTGTGTGATATTAATGATATTGTTCGATAATTTCCACATTTTGTTGGATCACCTGTCTTTGGAATGGGCATAAATATGGATCTCTTCTAGTCAGCTGTCCAGGCAGCTGTCTTCCAAATTTTTGGCAGAGATGAGTGAGCACCTCCAGCACTGCATCTGTTTGCTGAAAGATCTCAACTGGTATTCCATCAATTCCTGGAGCCTTATTTTTCGCCTTCAGTGCAGCTTGGACTTCTTCCTTCAGTACCATCGGTTCCTGACCATATGCTACATCTTGAAATGGCTGAACGTCTACCAATTCTTTTTCGTTCAGTGACCTCCCACTTACTGTCTTAGTTATCTAGTGCTGCCACAACAGAAATACCACAGATGGATGGCTTTAACACAAAGAAATTTATTCTCACACAGTCTAGTAGGCTACAAGTCCAAATTGAGGGCGTCAGCTCCAGGGAAAGGCTTTCTCTGTTGGCTCTGGAGGAAGATCCTTGTCATCCATCTTTCCTTGGTCTGGGAGCATCTCAGCATAGGAATCTCAGGTCCAAAGGACGCGCCCTGCTCCCAGCACTGCTTTTTTGGTGGTATGAAGTCCCCCTGTCTCTCGGCTCACTTCTGTCTTTTATATCTCAAAAGAGATTGGCTTAAGACACTACCTAATCTTGTAGACCTCATCAATGTAACTGCTGCTAATCCATCTTATCACATCACAGTGATAGACTATACAACACACAGGAAAATCACATCAAATGACAAAACGGGAGACAATCATACAATTACGGGAATCATGACCTAGCCAAGTTGACAGATGGGGGGACACAATTTAATTCATGACACTTACCATCAGAAGCTAGCCTGGAGGACCAAGCCACAGAAGGTCCCATGCAGCCCTGTGCTCCACTGAGACCAAGCCATGAGGATGCAGCCAGGAGGTGGTGATATGAAGGAGGGAAGAGGGAATCCTGCCCCTGCTGGTGAGGTTTGGGAATGTCATGGCCCTGAAATCCTGAACATGGAGCAGGGCAAGGCAACATTTCAACCTGTGTCAGAGCTGATGGCAACTAATAACAACAACTACAAGGCCAGGAAGTAGCAATCCAAGTCAAACGCCAGATGACTTCCCTTGTTATCTGGGCTGGCTTCTTGGAACAGCTCTCTCCTGGGGTCCCCCACGCTCTCAGCTCTGGATAATGCCAGTTTTCCTCAACACGGGCCCAAGCTCTCTTCCCATATCACCCAACAAATGTTCTCTAGGGATTTCACACACTCCCAAAGCTGCAACCAACCCAACACCCACACACCCAAATCTACACTTCAATCCAACCTGTACCCTGAGCATCAGCCCCTATAACCAACCCCGCAATGACTTGATTGCCCACCAGCATGTCTAATTCAACATCCTGAAAACTGGGCATATCACCCTCCTCCCCCACTGGCCCCAACCTGCTGCAACCTCAGTAATCCTCATATTGGTTAAGGACAATAATCCCCACACATCACACTCCTAACCTGAGTCATTCGCCCACCTCTCTCTCTTCCCTCACCCAGGAAATCACTCAGTCGTCCAATTTTTACCTTCAGAATCTCCCTGAATCCATGTCCTCTTTCCCATCGCCACTGCAACTGCCTTGGTTCGGCCTCTCACCACACGTAACTCCTGCAAAAGTCTCCTAACTAGTCTCCTCTCCCTAAACCCCCCAAAAAGACAAATCTGTTGCTGCAGAGTCAATTCCAACTCACAGAAACCCCGTGTGTTTCAGAGTAGAACTGCGCTCCATAGGGTTTTCAATGGCTGTAATATTATGGACATAGATTGCTAGGCCTTTCTTCCATGGCACCACTGGTTGGATTCAAACCACCAACTCTTTGCTTAGCAGTCAAGCACAAACTGTTTGTGCTACCCACAGACCTATTCCTCTTGCCCCAAAACCCACTCACTGCTGTCAAGTCAATGCTGCCCCATAGCAACCATACAGGACAGATCAGAACTGCCCCATAGGGTTTCTAAGCCTGTAAATCTTTATGGAAGCAGACTGCCAGATCCTTCTCCCGTGGAACAGCTGGTGAGTTTCAACTACCAACCTTTTGGTTAGCAGCTAAGCACTTAACCACTGCACCACCATGGCTCATTCCTCTTGTCCTAGGATCCCCTGATTCTTCAAAAGTGGCTGATGGAAAGCTGAGCAGCAGAATTTTCTCAATTGTAGCATGAAGTTCTAAGCTAAATCAACAGTGTCTCCCCCTTGCTCAACAGCTCCAGTCACACTGGTCTCCCTGCTCTTCCACAAACACTCCAAGCCCACTCCCAGCCCAGAGCCTTTGCACATACTATTCCCTCCGCCTGGAACACTCCACCCCATGTGGAGAACTCCCTGAGGTCTTCATCTGATCTCTGCTCAATGTTACTTCCTCAGAGAGGTCAGCACTGAACATTCCAGCAAAGTAACACCTCCCTGACACTCTCTGTCCCTCATCCCTCCTGCTTCAGTCTTCTTCACAGCTCTCAGTACCTCCAAGCCTTTGTATATTTGTTTATTGCCTTTCTTCCACCACTGCCATCCCTAGACTACAAGCTCTGTGAGAACAGGAATCTTAAAACATTTTTGTCCATTGTTATATCCCTAGCACCAGAGATTGTTGATATATACTTGATTCTCAATAAATATTTGGGGAATTTTTGAATGGAGGTCTTGAAAGAAAGGAAGCAATATGATAGTAGTTGTAAAACCATCCAGACAGATTGTTACTTCATGCTTTCCAAATTCCTTAGCATAGCCCAGTAGTAACCACTTCATAAACTGGCTCCAAACTCTTCTTCCAACCTCACCTTTGGATATTCCCCTAGCACATGAAACTACCCTCCTCTCCACACCCCGCCCTTGCCTTCCCATCACTCCCCTTTCCTGCCTCTCTCTTTCTCTCTTTCTAAATATATATATACGGTAGTACAAACAGTTAACACATCCAACTGCTAACCAAAAGGTTGGCAGTTTGAGTCCACCCAGAGGCACCTCGGAAGAAAGGCCTGGCAATCCACTTCCGAAAAAATAAGCCATTGAAAACCCTATAGATCACAGTTCTATTCTGACACACACGGGGTTGCCATGAGTCAGAATCAACTTGATGGCAACTGGTTTAAGTAGTATACGTTATCAGTTCTACTGTGTCCTACAGGATCGCTAGGAGTTGGAATCGACTCGAAGGCAATGGGTATATATGCCAAAAAAGCAAGCCTACTGCCATCAAGTTGATTCCGACTCATGGCAACACCACGTGCTTCAGAGTAGAATTGAGCTCCGCAGGGTGTTTTTTGTGTGTTTTTTGAGGGGAGGGTGCTGAGGGGGGCTGTAATCTTACAGAAGCAGATTGCTAGGTCTTCCTTCCAAGGGGCTGCTGAGTGGATTCGAACCACCAATCTCTCAGAAGCTGAGAGCAAACCATTTGTACCATCCAGGGACCATACATCTATATGTATAGATATATTTCAATAAATATTTGTTGAGTGTTACTGTGTGTATCCTGTTTATGCTTCTATACTGCAGTTATCTGTTAGAATTTAAATAAGCACCAAGTACATAAGAGCTGCTCAACATATGTAAGTTTTCTTTCACTTCTTACATCTTGGTCTTCCTACCTCCTCCCCATCCTCCACTCCCACTCACTCTCTGCCTAAGGAAATCCTACTGTTCTTTGTGGCCTCAGTTTGGCAAGTTAGCACTCACAGCCTAACACTACATTAGAATTATGGGCTTATTAGTCTGCTTCTCTCACCAGGGATCAAAACACGTCTCAGTCATCACTGTATTCCCAGCACCTAGTAATAATGATACGCCTCGTTTATTTGTATTCATTTGGATCAATCAGGCAGCTAAAAATGTTCTTACACAACAATGCTTGTTGGAAAAAAAAAAAAAAAGGAAGAGCAAAATGAAGCTGAGGTAAAGTTATTACCCAAACAGCATAACCATAAAATTGTGCAAAATCACTGAAGATGAATCAAAAACTGGCTTTGAGCTTTGTAGTTTTTATAGAAGGAAGGCAAGATGCGTTTCGAGAGTAAAAATAGATCTAGTCAAAACAGTCCTACTTCTTAGGCTCTCAACCAGCACTTCCTGATGCCAAGTTCCCATGGGGGGCAGTGGTGGCTCAGTGGTAGGATTCTCGCCCTCCATGCAGGGGACCCAGGTTCACTTCCCAGCCGACGCACCTCATGCACAGCCACCACCTGTCTGTCAGTGGAGGATTGCATGTTGCTGTGATGCTGAACAGGTTTCAGTAGAGATTCCAGACTAAGACAGACTAGGAAGAAAGGTCTGGTGATCTACTTCCAAAAATCAGCCAGTGAAAACCCTATGGATCACAACAGTTCAATCCCATTGTGCGTGGGGTCACCCTGAGTTGGGAGCTGACTCATCGCCAGCTAACAATAAGGTCCCAAGGTCCAAGAGAAGAGCCGTACATACGAGAACTCACAAAGGAGTCACTGTGTCACACAGATAGCCCACGAGGCCACTGATCCAGAAACACGTGCTGAATGCTAAATATAAAAAGATGTCTGTAACTATTTTCAACTGAACTGAGCTCTCTCTATATGGCAAGGCCTTTCTAGGCAACCCCGCTTTGCTCTCCTCCAGCTCAGCTCATCAAGCTTTTCTGAACCTCTACAGTGTGGAAGAGACCCTCTCTCCATTTATGCCATGCACCCAAGACAAAGAATATATACTCCCTGCTCCCCAAGACATAGCTTCAACATGAGTCAGAGGAGTCTCCCCATTCTGACAACATCAAGGGCTCAGTCTCCCTATATTCCTGGATTGTCCAATGTGGAAGACTCTTTTAAATTACGCCTATGCCGAACCCTCGAAACTACTGTCCTGAGATATCTTTAAACCTTAAACCAAAAATAACCTGTGGAGTCTTCTTCAAACCAGACAATGTTCTTGTTGTTGTTGGGTGTTGTCAAGTCAACTCCAATTCATAGCGAACGAAACACAGCCCAGTCCTGCGTCATCCTCACAATCGTTGCTATGTTTGAGTCCACTGTTGCAGCCACCGCGTCAATCCATCTCATGGAGGGTCTTCCTCTTTTTTGCTGACCCTCTACTTTACCAAGCATGATGTTCTTCTCCAGGGACTGGTCCCTTCTGACAATATGTCCAAAGTACATGAGACAAAGTCTCGCCATCCTCACTTCCAAGACAGATTTGTTCGTTCCTCTGGCAGTCCATGGTATATTCATATTCTTCGCCAACACCATCATTCAAATGCATCAATTCTTCTTCAGTCTTCCTTTCTCATTGTCCAGCTTTTGCATGCATATAAGGAGACTGAAAATAGGTTCTTTACTAATTAAAAACAGGTTGGCTTAATTAGTAAAGAATGTCTGCCCTGAGCATTGTGCTCTTTTAAAAAGAACTATCTGTTGTTGTTGTGCGCCTCAGGGTCGATTCCAAATGACAGAGTAGAAATGTCTCATAGGGTTTCCTAGGATGTAATCTTTACGGGAACAGATAGCCAGGTCTTTTCTTCCATGAAGCCACTGCTAGGTTTGAGCTGCCAACCTTTCAGTTAACAGGCAAGCATTTAACCACTGCACCACCAGGGCTCCTTCAAAGAACTACTTATGGGATCAAGTTAACAACAGCAAGTCAACAGTATAGATAGGAAGCTTTGGGGGCAGCGAGTTTACATTAATGGGGGAGGAAAAATTTGCAAAAGGTGGATGAGAACAGTTGCACAACTTGAAGAATGCAATCAATGTCACTGAATTGTACACGTGGAAATTGCTGAATTGGTGTATGTTCTTCTGTATTTCAACCAAAAAAAATTGTTAAAAAAAAAAAAATTACGCCTATTAGCAAGTCTCACAAAGCTTTCACCAACTACTCCAAACCCCTTGACTTCTGTTTTATTCTCAATCATAAAGCACTGGGGACTGTGGCATACAATTCAGAACTGTGATGTATTATTTCAATCAATTCATCTGAACCAGACATGTCTCCTAAAATACAGCCAACCCTGGGCTGCTGCTATATCCTCCTTGGGCCCAGCATCGTGCTGGGCATGGAGCCGACTCATCCACTGCTGTTGACAGCTCAGATGGAACAGAGCTAAGGCGAGGAAACTGAATTGATGAACAGACTGAACAGATTCCCATTCATGCAGATGCAGGCCCTCCCTACATAAACATTTTCATCCTATGCTGGAATCAGAGCCCTGGTGGCACAGAAGTTAAGAGATCCTCTGGTTACCAAAAGGTCGACAGTTCTAATCCATAAGCCGCTCCTTGGAAACCCCATGGGGCAGTTCTACTCTGTCCTACAGAGTCACTGTGAGTCGAAATCGACTTGACGGCAATTTGGTTTGAGTATGCTGGAATCAGAAGTCCTTGGGTGGCGCAAATGGTTAAGTGCTCAACTACTACCCAAAAGGCTGGTGGTTCTATCCGATCCAGAGGAACCTCGGAGGACGGGCCTGGCAATCTGCTTCCAAAATGTCACAGCCTTGGAAAGCCTATGGCGTAGTTCTACTCTGCATACATGGGGTCGCCATGAGTCGGAGATGACTCCAACAACAACATACTGGAATCATTAAGTGCAATTCTCTAACACTGAAAAAGTATAAACTCCAATCACTGGGTGACATAATCTGTCTCTTACTGTTCTTTAGAATGATGGAGTAGGAAAATACCGAATTCATGGAAAGAGGATGTGGCTCCATGACCCAGCCTGTTATGGGTTGAACTGTGTCCCCCAAAAAGATATAATAAAGGGCTAATCCCTGCTACCTATGAATATGACCTTGCTTGGAAATAGGGTCTTTGAAGATGTTATCAGTTAAGTTGGCATGGGGTCATGGAGTAGGGTAGTTCTTAATCCAATATGACTGGTGTCCTTATAAAAAGAGAAGAGACACAGAAACAGAGAGGCACAAAGAAGGAAGAAGGCCACGTGACACTAGAGGCAGACTGGACAGATGCATCTACAAGTCAAGGAACGCCAAGGATCACCAACCACCATCAGAAGCTAGAAGAGACGCAAGGAACAGACTTTCCTTTAGAGCCCTCCAGAAGGAACCAGCCCTGCCAACACCTTGATTTCCAACTTCTAGTCTCCAGAACTATGAGACAATTTCTGTTGTTTTAAGACACCAGGTCTGTGGTACTTTGGTACAGCAGCCATAGGAAACTAAGACACAGCCCCACGACTTATTATCTAGGTCTGTACTGTCCAACATGGCAGCCACTAGCCATGTGTGGCTATTTAATTTAAATTAAATATACAGTTCATGAATCACATGAGGCACATTTCAAATGCTCAATAGCCATGCATGGCTAGCGGTTATTATACTATACGATGCAGATGTAAAACACTTCCATGATTGTACGTATTCTGTTGGACAGCTCTGGGCTAAGTCATCTTTGATGAACTCAACTTATGTGGGCCTCAGTTTCTTTTTGGGTACAATGGGGTAATACCTACCTCACTGCGTTGCTTAGGATTTGAATAACATATTAAATGTGAATATACTTTATAATAATTTTAGTAGTTATAATTAGACTAAGGAGTCCTGGTGGCACAAACGGTTAAGCACTCGACTGCTAACCAAAAAGCTGGCAGTTCTAACCCACCCAGCAGCTCCACGAGAGAAAAATCTGGCAATCTGTTTCCACAAAGATTATAGTTAAGAAAACCCTAGGGGGTGGCTGTATTCCCGTCACATAGGGTTGCTATGAGTCAGGATCAACATGACGGCAACGGCACACAACAACAACATAATTTGACTGAGACCAGAATCTAACAATCGTTAATGATAGCTGCTGTCAAAGGGAGTTACTGTCATTTGGAATAAAAAAAATTCTATCTCAGGTCATGTGACTAGAAGGATGCAGTCCAGGATGAGGGAAAAAGTACACACGGGTCAGACCATCTCAGGAATGAGATTTAAGGAGGAATATAGATAAACTGAAGCACGTTCAGAAGATTCTGGAAATTATACAGGAAAATACTGAGTGGAAGGAACCCAGGATTTCTCTCCTAGGGAAAAGAAATGCAGCAGGAACAGAGAACAAATGAATGTTGAAACAGTCAGAGAACTACCCTGAGGGAAGGGGGGGTAGGGACACCAGAGGCACAGCCAGGGCAAGAGCACCCAGGGGCAATTTCTAAATTGCACCCCTCTCAATTCGAGTGCCCAGGGACAATCTCTAAGTTACGAGTGCCCAGGGACAATCCCTAAGTTACGTGCCTTCCCTAATTTCAAGATGAATAGACGTTGATAGTGGTGATACGTCGGCAGAAATGCCTCCCCTCCTCCCCCCTCCCAGTTCAGCTGTCTCAAACAAGCGCCTTTCATATTTGTAGCACCTTGGAATGTCACTCGTGCCTCACCTGGAGCCCCTTGGACTTGTGCCTGAGGGCAAGTGGCTCCCTCTGCCCCTCCCATCGCTTTGCCTGTGTCTACCATGTTTGAGGAAGGACACTGGACCGAAGCAGCTTAATAGAAACTGCTCAGTGGCGCCCACCCCCTTCAAGCGACGTCCAGGGCATGTGCCATGCCTGCCATACCTTAGATACGCCTCTAGGGGGCACTGATCCTGGGTAGCTGCATAAAGAACCAATAGATGGCCTTAACTTGACATGAGAAAAATATTTACTAGTCAAGTTGTCAAAAATGGCTGCCTTATGGAGAAGAGAGCTCACAATACCTGAAAGTGCTCAAATCCAGTGGTTCCCCAACTTGAGCGTGCATCGGAACCACCCAGAGAACTGGAGAAAACCCAGATGTCTTGGCCTTTCCACCAGAGACTCAGGTTCAGTAGGCGTTTTTGTTACCTAGTGCTGCTGTAATAGAAATACCACAAGGTGGCTTTCAAGAAGAGAAATTTATTTTCTTACAGTTTTGGAGGCTAAAAGTCCAAATCAGGGTCTCAACCATTTGGATTCCTTATCGGTAGGCCCCGGCACTCCTTGGTTCCTTGGCATGACATCTGTCTTCCCCTTTTGTGTGTGTCTCTGTGTCTATTCTGGTATTTTTATAACTCAGAATCAGTTAGGTTTAGGACTCAGCCTACACTGCTATGACCTTGTTAACATAAAAGAAAAGCCCCTATTTCCAAACAGGATCAGATCCGCAGGTACCAAACCAAAAACCCATTGCCATCAAGTTGATTCCGACTTACAGTGACCCTATAGGGCAGAGGAGAACTGCCCCATAGGGTTTCCAAGGAGTGGCTGGTGGATTCGAACAGCCAACCTCTTGGTTACAAGTCACAGCTTGCCGTAGCTCTTAACCACTGCACCACTAGGACTCTAATCCGCAGGTACAAGGGTCAGAAATTCAACACATTGTTGGGGGACACAATTCAATTCACATCAGTAGGTGTGGGGTGGGGTCCCTGAATTTATCTCTAACAAGTGTCCAGGTGATGCCAATGCTGCTGGTCCAGGGCCACCCCTGGAGGGGTACAGCTCTAACCAACACTGGGGGAACCCATCAGTGATGCTATATAAAAAGGGAGGTTTGCTACCAAGTGGGAGGTTAGGCCCCACAACCTCCAAACCAATTCTGAGAGCACTCCAGAGACACTAGGTGGGTCCTGTTAGGATTCCAGAGTGCAGGAGTGTTCAGCCTGAGAGGCACCTTGAAGGTCCAAGCAGCGCCTAAGGGCTATTGTCAGCCAGGACACCAATTTAGTCACCTCAGGCAAATCACTTTCTTGTAGTTTTTCTATTTACACAAACAGAGGGTAACACTGCCATGCAATGGCAGTTGCCCATGCATACTTATCTGAACCACATCAGAGTGGCTTTCTAGGCTGCAGAGAAGTATGCTCCAAGAGTGTGGCTGCATTGTCAGCCATGAAATTTCAGTATTATGACCAGCAAGGAGATTTAGAAAATGGAGATTTTGCTCCATCCCTTCCTATTCAAGGCAACTGTCATGTGGCCATGCCAAACAAGGATCCAAGCATTGAAAACAGGCATTTCTCACAAAGATTTGTACCTGAATTTTTATAATAGTTTTATCCATCAGGGCCAAACCTGGAAACAACTCAAATGAACATCAGCTAGTAAACAGATGAACAAATGGTGGTATATCCATGAAGTGGAATATTCTTCATCAATAAAATGCTGAATGACTGATACATAAAGCAGGGATGAATCTCAAAACTCTATGCTGAGTAAAAGAAGCCATAAACCAAAGAGCACATCACTGATCAGAAATCCCAGGAAAGATAAACCTAATGTATAGTGGCAGAGCAGATCAGTGATTGCCTGGGGTCAGGGCTGGGACTGACCGGATAGAGACACCAAGGAATCTTTAGGGTGATAGAAATGTTCTAGATTTTGACTGCAGTTGTGGTTATATGGGCATATACATTTGTCTGTACACTTAAAGTGTATGTATTTTATAGTATGAAAAGTATACCTCAATAGACTGGCTTACAAAATAAACAATATTACCTGTGAATACTGTGCTCCTTTCAAATAATCATCTATATGAGACCAAATGGTCAATATTTACCCTAAACCAAAGATGAGAAGGTAAGGGGGGGTGGGGCAGGAAAGCTAGATTAATGGAAACAGAACAACCAGAATGGCAATAATGAGGATGCCTGAGAATGCCGACGCACTGTGAAAAACGTGACCAGTGACACTGAACGATAGGTATAGGAATTGTTAACTGGGAACCTGATTTGCTGTGTAAAGTTTCACCAAAAAAAAAGAAAAAGTACATCTCAAGATGTTGGTTCTTTAAAACCAAAAACAAAGCAGGCATTTTCTGTTTCATTGGGTTCATTCTATTTCATGCTGTGCTTAATACAAAGTTCTGTGGAATCTCTGCTTTTTGAGACAGGCACTACATGTAGTCTGCATTTCATCAAACTCCCCTGAGGTCTGAATGAATATAATATTTTAGTAATTTTTAGTATTTTTCTAGAAATATATCATAGATCGGAATATATATATGCATGTGTATATATATCTATGTACATATATACATATGTGTGTATATATGTATGTATACATACATACATACATACAAGGAGCCCCAATGGCACGGTGATTAAGCACTTGACTGCTAACCAAAAGGTCAGCAGTTCGAATTCACCAGCTGCTCCACAGGAGAACGATTTGGCAGCCTTGGAAACCCTGTAAATGGGGCAGTTCTACCTTGTCCAATAGGATCGTTATGAGTCAGAATCAACTTAACAGCAATGGGTTTATTTACATATATATATATATATATATATACACATATACATATATAATATATATGTTGTATATTATACACACGCACACACACATATATAGGAGGCTCTGGTGGCGCAGTGGTTAAGAGCTCAGCTGTTAACCAAAAGGTCAGCAGTTCAAGTCCACCAGTTGCTTCTTGGAAACCCTGTGGGGCAGTTCTACTCTGTCCTATAGGGTCGCTATGAGTCAGAATCGACTCAATGACAACAGGTTTGTTTTATACACATATATTTACATATCTATTTCTTGACCTGGGTGGTAGTTACATGGTAGTCAAGTTATAATTATTTAAAACTATGTGTAATTTGGGGCAGGAGAATCACGAAGTAATATGTACAGAATGATTCAATTTATCAGAAGTTTTAAAATGTGCAAAAAAAACTCAATATTGAGTAAGGATACATACATCGGAGATGTCTTAGGCTGGGTTCTCTAGAGAAGCAAAACCAGTAAAGTGTATAAATATACATAGAAAGATTTATATCAAGGAAACAGCTCACTTGATTGTAGAGGCTGGAACATCCCAAGTTCATGGATCAAGACAGAAGTTTCTGCTGATTCATATGGCCGCAGGGGCTGGTGAACCCAAGATTGGCAGGTCGGAGAGCAGGGGTCTTGCTTATAGGCTATGAAGATCGACAAATCCCAAGATCAGCAGGTACGCTGCTGGCTCAAGTTCCAAGAACCAGAGGTCAGACGAACAGGAGGCAGCTGCAGGATCCAGTGCAGGCAAAAGCCAGAATGTCCACTTATATTCAGATGCAGGCCACACACCCAAGGAAACTCCCCTTCAACTGACTGGCTACTCACAGCAGATCCCACCATGGCGGTGATCACATATAAACACTGAGAATCATGGCCCAATCTTAACCATGACAGGAGACAGACCACAAAGTAGAAAATAAAAGACATCCTCATCCCCGAAGTCAAGAGAATGGTTATCCCTGGGAGGAGTGAGAAGCTGTGATCAGCGTGGAGAGCATGTGGGGTTCTGGGATGCAGGCAGTACATTATTTCTTGACCTGGGTGGTGGTTCTCAGAATCAACTTGACAACAGTGGGTCTGGTATGGTTTTATGTATATTCATACACACATACACATAGTTTTAAAATAACTATAACCTGACCACCATGTAACCATCACCATCCAGGTCAAAAATAGTGCACTGCTGCACCCCAGAATCCCCCATGTTCTCTGCTATTATCCTACCTTCTCATTCCTCCCAGGGATAATCTCTCTCTTGATTTTGGCGATGAGGATGTCTTTCTTCTATTTTGTAGTTTTGTCTCCTACATATGTATCCTTAATCGACACTGGGTTTTTTGCACATTTTAAAACTTCTAATAAATTGGATCATTTTGCGCATATGACTTTGCGATTCTTCTGCCCACAATTACGTTTGTGAAATTCAACTGCGTTGCTGCCTGTAGCTACAGTTTGTTTCCATCAATATATATTATTTCACTCTAAGAATAAATGTACCACCATTTACTTATCTACTAAAAACATTTAAGGCCATTTTTAAAAAGCATTTTTCCTCCCCATTGCCTATAGAAAAAACAAGTCCAGACACTTAGGATGGTATTTAGGGCAAATACTATCCCCCAAATCTGACCCCAACCCACCTAGCCAATCTTGTCTCTTAATACCTGCTTTGGCCACTCGATTAACCAATTGCCACTGAGTCAATTCTAACTCATGGTGACCCCGTGTATGTCAAGTAGAACTGTGCTCCACAGGGTTTTCAATGGTTGATTTTTTTTTTCGGAAGTAGATCGTCAGGCCTTCTCTCTGAGGCACCTCTGGGAAGACTTGAGCCTCCAATCTTCCCGTTAGCACCACCCAGGAACTCCGTCTAAGACAGTGCTAGAACCATACAGCCATTTTATCCTAGCCTCAAGACAGCCCCATTTCCTGGAGTTGTTTCTTTTTCTCTTCAGAACCTCCCTAAAGAGAAACAGCCAGAGGCTGGCCAAAATCAACTAAAACAGGTCCTGCCCTCTATCTTGGCACTCCAGATGATCTTTAGCTCACTAACTGCCTCGTGCATGATAAATTCTCCACCCATGGGTGGAGAGCTGACATGCTAATAAACAAAAATGGCTAAGTTCCTCCTGCATGGGGAATCGAACCCAGGTCCTAGAAAATGCTTATTCATTATGGACTGCTCTGCGCCGGCGCGCACCATCTTGTATTTTGTAATTGATCTGCCTATGTAACCCAGTCTCAACAAGCTGCCTTCAAACAGTTTTGGAAGGCACTTAGCCCCAACTGTATCTTTGCCTGGCTAACCAATAAAGCTGCCCTTCATTCTCCCCAACTCGGTCTCTGTCTTTTGACCCTGATGGAGTCCCGCCGAGCAGAACGCAGAGTTCCTGGCAACACATCAAAGGTCTAGTTCAACCATGCCCTCATTATGAAGACCCCCACAATGTCTTCCATCCACAATCCCCCACCACCTTCCAGAAACTACATCAGAATAAACCATCCTTTCTCTGACTCTATCATCACACTTGCTTCGTGCAGCCTTGAGTTATACCCACAGTTTTATGACTATGTCTTAATTTTTTGTCCTTTTGGTGCATAGCACTAAAACCTTGCTGCTAATGGGCATGTCAGAGCTTTTTAAGTCGAACTCAAAAGTTCTGAAACTACTGTTTGTATCAGGCAAAAAACCATTCAAAAAATACAGGCTGAAATGAAATAACACCAAATAAAGTGAAAACAGCCATCATTATTGATTGCTTAAGCTAAGATTTGAGTTCCTTATATTTCTAATATTGATGTTTTTGTTTTTCTCATGGAAAATATAATGCTTTGGAGTTCCTGGGACACAATGTTAGAGGGTCACATAATTTAAGATCACTTGATAAGGAGTACACAATTAAAAAGACAACTTAATTTCCTTGAAAAGTGTTTTAACTCAAGAAGGAACAAATAAAGAAGGGGGGGAAGCTCCAAAAATCAAATAAAATTAATAAAGTTATCAGAAATTCCAATCAATTACAACACAAAAGCAATGATAAGTATTTCAGAATTTAAAGATCAGGACGGTTAGCTTTCTGTCAAGGCAAATACATGCATGGAACGTAGACATGCGAACAGGAGAAGAAATAAAAACAGATAAACAGAAAGCTTACCGAAAGTGAAGAGGACTTGAAGCACTTACTGATGAAGACAAAGACTACAGCCTTCGGTATGAATTACACTTCAACATAAAGAAAACAAATATCCTCACAACTGGACCAATAAGCAATGTCATGATAAATGGAGAAAATAGTGAAATTGTCAAGGATTTCACTTTACTTGGATCCACAATCAATGCCCACGGAAGCCCCCCAAAAAACCCATTAGCCGTCTAGTCGATTCAAACTCGTATCGACCCTATAGGACAGAGTAGAACTGCTCCATAGGGTTTCCAAGACTGTAAATCTGTATGAAAGCCAACTGCCACATCTTTCTCCCACAGAGCACCTGGTGGGTTCAAACTGCCAACCTTTCTGTTAGCAGCCAAGCGCTTTAACCACCAGGGTTCCCCAGCTCATGGAAGCAGCAGTCAAGAACTCAAACAACGTATTGCACTGGGCAAATCTGCTGCAAAAGACCTCTTTTAAGTCTTAGGTTAAAAAGTAAAGATGTCACTTTGAGCACTAAGGTGTGCCTGACCCAAGCCATGATATTTTCAATCACCTCACACGCATGTGAAAGCCGGACAATGAATAAGGAAGACCAAAGAATTGATGCCTTTGAATAATGGTGTTGGCAAAGAATATTGAATATACCATGGACTGCCAGAAGAACGAATAAATCTGTCATGGAAGAAGTACAGCTAGAATGTTCCTCAGCAGTGAGGATGGAGAGACTTGATTTCACACACCTTGGATGTGTTATCAGTCCCTGGAGAGACATCATGCTTGGTAAAGGAGAAGGTCAGCAAGAAAGAGGAAGACCCTCAAGGAGATGGATTGACACAGTAGCTGCAACAATGGGCTCAAACACAGCAACAACTGTGAGGATGGTGCAGGACCAAGCAACGTTTCGGTCTGTTATACATGGGGTCACCATGAGTCAGAACCGACTTGATGGCACCTAACAACAACAACAAGAAGCAGAAAGCCAGACCTGGGCTGAATGCCTGGCCATTGTTTGCCTCTCCAGCAGAGCCATAAATAAAATGGATGGAAGATACCACTCCTGAATAATACCAGATGTGCCTTTCAAATTATTTTATACAAAAAAACACTATTTTCAACATATGTTACTAAGAGTCAGATCGATTCAATAGCACACAACACGCTACTAAGACTATCCATGGGGGAAAAATATTTACAACTCATATTACAGAAATGAGGTTAAAGTCCTTAATATAAAAAAGCTACAAATCAATAAGAAAAAGACCAGTGACACAATTTAAAAAATGGAGAAAGTTTACTCATAAACAGACAATGCAGAGTAAAGATAATTATAGTGGCTCTTGAACATAGGAAAAAATGCTCAATCTCATAGAGAAATGTGAATTAAAACCATATTGGGATATCTTTTTTTACCTATCAGATTTGCAAGACCAAAAAGTTTGATAAAATGCTCTTGGCCGGGGTACAGAGAAACAGGCAGTCACACATTGCAGGGGGAGAACACAAGGATAGAACTTCGAGGAGGTGCAATATGGTGAAACCCAACAAAATTACAAGTGCATATTCCTTTTGATCCAGCAATTCCAATTCCACTTCTGAGAATTTATGCTACAGAAATACTTACATATATGCAAAATGATGCATGCACAAGGCCATCAGCTATGCTATTGAAACAGCAAAATTTAGAAACAACCCTAGTCCATCAGAAGTGGGGAGGTTAAATAATTTGAGACCTCCTTACAATGAAATTCTATGCTTCTGAAAAAGAACAAGGAAGTGATCACCAAGATACACGAAGAAGAGGAATGCCCATATACTCACTGCCATCCAATTGATTCCAACTCATAGTGACCCTGTAGGACAGGGTAGAATTGCCCCACAGGGTTTCCAAGGTGATCTTTAGGGAAGCAGACTGCCACATCTTTCTCCCGTGGAGTAGCTGATGGGTTCAAATCACTGACCTTTCGGTTAGCAGGCCAAGTGCTCAACCACTGCACCACAAGGGTTCCTTATCACCCATACAGTATTCCACGATTTGCCTAGAATACTGGAAACATTGGTTGCCACTGTGAGAAAACTAGGTAGCCAGGGACAGGCTGGAGAAAGCGAGTTTTAAAGTATTTATCCTTTGTACCTTTAAACCAGGAGTCCTGGAGGCTTGGCTGCTAACCAAAAGGTTGGCAGTTCAAATCAACCAGCCGTTCCTTGGAAACCCTATGGAGGTAGTTCTACACTGTCCTCTAGGGTCTGTGAGTTGGAATTGACTCGAGGGCAATGGGTTTTACCCTTTTGTACCTTTAAACTTTTGAACCCTGAGAATGTATTAGCTATTCTTAAAAATAAAATTTAAAATTAAAAAAAAGAGCTTTAGAAACATGTCCCCCATTGGTAAAATCAGTGAGATAATATGATCTGAGCCTCTTCACACCCCAACACTATTTGGACAGTTGCCCAACTGAGAAAAATACAATATATTCTCCTTATTTGAGTGTCTGTGTAACTTCACAACAGGCTGGAGATTTTTGAAATAAACTCTTGCTTAGTGATTACAGATAGCTAAAAGATAGCTAAGGGACCTCATGAAGGTTAATTCACAATCCGGGACCCTGATAAGTTATAGCTCATGTTAAGAGAAAAATAGGACTAGGGCAGAATCTACAGAAGATCTTCACATTTCTCAAGTTAATCTAGAAAATGGCAGGCGGGGTATATTGTGTACATTTATATATTCCCCAACTTTAAGGTGAAGAAATCTAGGTCCTGTAACAAGATATCTGTAACTGAAGCTCAGCTTATTCTGCACACTGTGAGGGTCATATTTGTCATGTGGACACATTAGCAAAAAAAGAGGCTTTTCCCCCACCCTCATTCAGGCTGGGAGTCCGAGACAGGGCATGTCCTTCAATAAAGAGACCAGACACTTCCTCACATCCTTAATGGTAAAGAGCACTTTTTAGGGAGGCAAACCTGTTGATTGCAGGCTTTAAAGAAAACATTCCTGTGTGTTCTCTCCATAGATCGCCTAAAAATATGTCTGTTTTCCACATTGTGCACACCTAGGGGGAAGGGTGATGTACATAATCCACCTGTTTGCCAACTGTTATCTCATGAGGGAGTAAAGACAGTAAACCCAACCCTTCAGGGAAAGGAAAAACAAGCCATTCAATGCCCATCTCAGGTGACTCAGGAAGGCGGCGCAGCCTTGAACGTGTGTGTACCTAAGATGGTCCAGATATGCCTGCTGGGGGTGCGAGAACGAATACAAGTTCAAGCACGTTGGCTCGGGCATGCTTGGGCGAGCAGGTCTAGATCTGCGAGTTTTAGAAAGCAAAGGCCGAAGTTTTCCAGCACGCTGGACACACCTGTAGGGACAGGTGGGTGCAGGTTAGCAGACCACCTCGAGTCCCAGGCTGGATACACCCACAAGGTTGACGACTGTTTACAGGGAAGTGTGTCTGGAGGAAAGGCGAGGTGTGTGTCTACCTGTCCGAGGCGGGTGGCCGAGAAAGTGGGGCCGGGCTGACACTCCTTTTGCAGTGACCAGCATGCGCGCCCCACCCCAGCCCCTGGGCACGCCCTCCGCCCTCCAGCCCCCGGGCGCCCCAAGGTCACCTGCCCTCCCGGACGCCCCCACCCACCCGGGCTCTCACCAAAACAGCAGGTTGGCGCCGACGAAGGCGAGCAGGCTGCGCAGCGGCCTCTCCCAGCTCAGCAGCTCGTCGGCGCGGCAGCCCAGCCACAACACTGGCTCCCCGAGCAGCCAGGTCGTGGAGGCGGCCACCCCGCCCGCGGCCTCCTCCACCTGCCGCTCGGCGCCGGCCGCCGCGCGCTGCTCCTTGCCTCCCTCCTCCTCCTGCGCCTCCTCGCGGGGAGCCTGGGCCGGGCATCCCTCCTCCGCAGGCTCCGGGGGCGCTGGGCTCGCCATCTTCCACCGGGCGGCCAGGCGGGGACGCGGACGCGCGGCACGCCTTGGTGTCGGCGGGGCCAGGCACGGCGCGAACAGCGCGGAGCGCTGGCGGCTGGGTGCCTTGTGACGTCAGCCCCCGCCGCGGCGGGGGCGCCGCCAGGGGAAGTGGGTGCGGCCAAGTTCGCGCGGGGGCGGAGCCGGGCGGCATCCTTGCGCGGTGGGTGCGCAGCTGCGTGCTGTCCGGGGCGCTTGGGCCATGCACTGACTTCGCCAGGGACCACAGGAAGGGGGCATCCCTTCTTTCCAACTGGGGGAGCGGGTCTGAAGTAGGGGCGACGTCGCTGCAGGTTACTTATCTAAGAGGAAGTCAGGGCTACAAGCAAAATAAATTGGACACCTCCACTGTCTCAAGCCCGGGCCAACTCGCGCCGGTCCTGGAGCCTGTGACAGCGGATTTCAGCTCCATCGAGTTCCCTCAGCTTGCCCCAACCCAGTGCCCTCACAAGCCACAGCCTGCACAAACCATAGGCATTGAGGTCTTTGGCATCCTGGAAATACCATGAAGATGTAGATGTTGGACTGAGAGAGCAGGAAACAAACAATTTGGAGTCAGTTACGGAGAGTCTGACTCTCTCGCTTTACAAGTGAGGAAATGCAAGGCCGCAGCTCTGGAGGAAGGTGCTTTTCCTCTCCGACTCTGGGTTTCTTTTGGGTAAAGTGATCTGGCTCAAAGGTACAGGTGAGTGGGGAGCTGCAAAGCAGGGACCGTAGGGAGACCTGCCACCACTGAAAACAGTTAGGGTGTGCTACTGCTCTTCCCATAGCCATTCTTTGCTCGGCCTTTTGGTGAACGCAGTTTTCTCCACAAAGGTACTCTTGATATTTAAATCTCATTTTACCTTTATAAAAATATATAGTGTTCTTGCCTAGTGCCCCCAAAAGACAAACCCTTGCCCAATTTTAAGGAGGGAACTCTCCAGAATAAAGAAGCTAGTTTGATGTTTGATGTCCGAGAGTACTCACCATCATCATCTGCAAACATTTATAGACAGCCATTCCGTCACTGCAATAATAGTAACAGTTATGGAGAGCTTACTTGGAAGTGCTGACACTGGGAAAATTTAGGGGGCTTCCCTAATTACTGTGCAGCAGCGCGAAGAACAGAGTGGGAGTTACATAAACCTGGTTTGGCAAGCCCAGACTGCAGTGCCTTCAAGGTCACACGGGTCTCATGTCACAAGTGGGCACCAGGGCAGAGGAGAGGAGGCAGTGAGCAGATGACAGGGACTCCCAGGACTTTACAACGCTGGGCCTCTTTGGCCCTGGGGCTTCTGGGTGAACGGTTTTGGGAGGTGGGGGGTAATTGACTGTTGTCACTTTTCACTGTGTTTTTTAAATTTTTCTACTGTTTAATCCCCCAGTTCTTGCTTTCTTCTAGAATGAAACATTATGCCCCCCTCCCATACACACCCATCCTGAGATCTCTGAATGCGATGAAGCAGAGCACCTCATATCATCTGAGCCCACTGCTGGAACCAGCCAGCTTTCACAGGATGGATGGGGCTCCTTCCCAGAGCATTCACAGCCCTTTGCCTGAGGGGATTGTCTGGAGAAACAGTCTATATGCTGATCTGAGTGGTCCTTGCGTATGTTTATACGTGCATACACATGTAAAAATCCATTCATTTGTGCATTGCAGAAGTATATACTTTCCTGTATTTATATTATACCTCAAAGAGGTATATTCCCAGAGTTCGTTCAAAGGTTTACTGAGTACCCGCTACATGCCTCGTGCTTCTCTGAGAACTATGGATATTGCGTCCACCCACAGGAAGTTCAGTCCAACAAGGAGCCAATTACAAGTGTGGTCAATACGGTGATGGAAATAATGACTAAGTGCTAAGAGAGTCCTTGCTTAAATTGAGCATCCAAAATTAGGGAGGGAGCGGAGGAGTCAGGTTTCAGGAGGCTTTTTGGAATAGATATTTGACCTAAATTGTAGGAGTCCCTGGGTGGTGCAAATGGTTAACGTATGTGGCTGCTAACCAAAAGGTTGTAAGTTCGAGTCCACCCAGATGCACCTTGGAAAAAAGGCTTAGTGTTCTACTTCCAAAAAATCATCCAGTGAAAACCCTATGGAGCACAGTTCTACTCTGACATGTGGGGTCACCATGAGTCAGAACTGACTCCATGACAACTGGTTGGGCGCTAAATTGTAAGAAAGGAGAATGAAGTGGGAGTGGGAGGGACCATGATTTCTGCTGGGAGATCAATACTTTTTTTTAACTGTTATTGTCTGGATCTATTAATTCATTAACCAAAGAAACCAAACCACTTGCTATCAAGTTGATTCCAACTCATGGAGATGTCATGTGAGTCACAGTAGAACTGTGCTCCACAGGGTTTTCAATGGATGATTTTTCAGAAGTAGTTTGCCAGGCCTTTCTTTGGAAGTGGAAGAGGCTGCACAGGCCCGGCTCACTATTATTTACTCCCCATTGCTAACCGCCACATTGTCTCATGGTCTTGTTTCTCCAGTCTCTACAAAAGGTTTAAGATTAACCGATGTTCCTCCTTGGAGGGTAGAAAACAAATGATCATGATCTAAGGATGAAAACCAAACAAAGCACCCATCTTGTGACAAGGAAAACCAGGATGTCGCCAGATAATCCCCAAGGATGTCACCAGATAACCCCCAAGAATACCAGTAGTAGATTAACTAATCTGAGACATCACCACCTCAAGGGGAAACTAACACAAACTTCTAGATCCATAATCCTGTCCCTATAAAAGCCTTCAGCCGATCCTCAGTGGGGGAGACGGGTTTTTTGGAGGAATCTATTCCCCTCTGTCTCCTATATAGTGATATATAATAAACATCTTGCTGCTCACCTCACTCCGGTCTCAGAATTGGCTATCGCGGCAGGCGGCTCCAATCCGCATTATTGCAGTAATAGAAGCACCTCTCAGTGGTGAACCTTTTGGTCAGCTGCTGAGTGCTTAACTGTTTTTTTTTTTTTTTTTTTTAAATATTATTATTGTGCTTTAGATGAAGGTTTACGGAGCAAATTAGTTTCTCATTAAACAATTAATACTCAATGTTTTTGGCCAACCCCACGGCATGTCAACACTCTTCCCTTCTCGACCTTGGGTTCCCTATTACCAGCTTTCCGGTCCCCGCCTGGAAACCCTGGCGGCATAGTGGTTGAGCTACTGTGGCTAACCGAAAGCTTGGCAGTTCAAATCCACCAGGTGCGCCTTGGAAACGCTATGGGATGATTCTACTCTGTCCTACAGGGTCACTGTGAGTCGGAATCGACTCAACGGCAACAGGTTTTTGTCCGCTCCTGCCTTCTTGTTCTTGCCCCTGAGCTCATGTGCCCATTTAATCTTGTTTTGTTTTATGGGCCTGTCTAATCTTTGGCTGAAGGGTGAACCTCAGTAGTGACTTCCGTACTGAGTTAAAAGGGTGTCCAGGGGCCATATTCTTGGGGTCTCTCCAGTCTCTCTCAGACCAATAAGTCTAGTCTTTTTTTGTGAGTTAGAATTTTATTCTACATTTTTCTCCAGCTCTGTCTAGGACCCTCTATTGTGATCCCTGTCAGAGCAGTCAGTGGTGAATAGCCGGGCACCATCTAGCTGTGTTGGACTCAGCCTGGTGGAGGCCGTGGTAGTTGTGGTCCATTAGTCCTTTGGACTAATCTTCCCTTTGGTTGAAGTTTGATTTTTAACCTGAAGGCTATGTGGAGTCCTTGGCCTTTTGGACTTGCCTTTTCGGAGGATCTCTGCCACCCCGTGGAACGTGGCCTGGGAGGCATGAAACAGCAGTGTGGAAACAATGCAGGATTTTCCCCACAAAGGAAAAACTTGCCTTTTCCCAGGTGTTGATCCTCTCCCTTGGCCCTGGAGGAGCAGCTTTTGAAGTATAAATGATGCTTTATTGTGTAATGCGGCCTTTGTTTAGTACTTGATACAGCCCAGGGCTTGCCATGGTCTCAGACCTCTCTAGGCAGGCTGTGCCACAGCTGGTCCCATGCCCAGGAGACGGGGATCCAGGCTCCCCCACTTCCCAAACCAATGTTGAAATCCTCCCAGAATTCTAGTTATTGGTGTCAGGATCTGTGAAAATAGCAAAAGCTGTTGACAACCAAGACACATGAAGGCTAAGCTCCACTTACTACGTGTGGTTTGCAACACTTATTATCTCTGCTTAATAATAAACCTTCCTACCCGCAACTCTCCTTTTTTGAAATGCTACGCAGAACTGTTTTGCGTAAAGGCCTGGACTACTTGAGCTAATCTTTTACCCCTCTGACCTCTAATAATTCCTGACAAACAAATCGTGTGACAGGAGCAGATGCTGGCAGAGACATGTTAATTGGTGCTACTGGGTGTTTTTTCTTTGTCTAATTGTCTTTGTGATGCTTGAGTAATTTATTCAGTGCTAAGACTACATAAAAATAATGCTCACAGTGGTGGCAATAAAACTTGTCCCATAGTTTCAAGAACAAAAACCAAACCCGTTGCCATTGTGTCGATTCTAACTCATAGAGACCCTATAGGACAGAGTAGAACTGTCCCATAGGGTTTCCAAGGAGTGCCTGGTAGATGTGAACTGCCAACCTTTTGGTTAGAAGCCATAGCTCTTAACCACTACATCACCAGGGTTTCCTTTAAGAATATACAACATTTAAAACTGCTGAGGGGGACTTTACTGTTTAAGATTCTCTTCTGAGCTCTGCATCACTGAGTAGTGGGGATAGCATGCTGAACACTAATGAGTTAACTATCTGACGATATGTATCTGAGGCAAGGGCCCTGGGTGGTGCAATGCGCTGGACTACAAATCTAAAGGTTGGTAGTTCGAACTCACCCAGCTGCTCCACAAAAGACAGGCCTGGTGATCTGCTTCCGTAAAGAGCACAGCCGAAAAAACCCTATGGAGCAGTTCTACTTGGTATGCACGAGGTCGCCATAAGTCGGAATCAACTCCACGGCAACAGATTTGGGTTTTTACTAATCTCAGGAAAGCCGGGAAACTGAAAATGTGTCCAAGATTTAAAAAAAAAGAGTTAGAAAACAACACAGTTCCAGGAAAGAAAGTCAAAATATACAGAAAAACTTTCTAAAAGAGGCTGCTCACCTTTCTCTTCCAAAGCAGGTAGAAAACTTTACTACAAGTAGGAGAGAAAAATGATGAATAATTAATTCCCACTACCTGAGGTTGCATAAGTAACATCCAGGTAAGCCCTAGAAGTAGGAAAAATGCCTGGGTATTGTTGCCTTTCCCCTAAAATGTTTCATGGTAGAATCTATAGCAGGCCCATAACTCCTTGAACAGAGGAGCCATGTATACATCTCATATTGTTTTTCAGCCCTGCAGATAGAATTTTTGCACTGACAGTATTTTATTAAAGCAATTCTGTCCTCCTATTCTTAACCGTATGTTCTACTCCTTATTCCTAATTTTCCTTAATTTCCTTGTAACTGAGTCAGGAGAACCTAAATACACCTTCTCCTCACTTATGGACTATCTCGTTATCCAACATTTCGCATTTATGACTATAGTAAAAAATCTACTATCCAACTATGTTGCACATTAATGATGTACATCTGGCAGGAACGAACACTGAGGTGAGAGGCAAGAGTACTGCTGGCTTTGATAGTTAAGGTTATGTGTCAGCTTGGCTGGGCCATAAATCACAGTGGTTTGGCAGTTATGTAATGATATAATTTAGCAGTTATGTAACGATGTAATTTGGTAGTTATGTAATGATATAACTTGGCAGTTCTATAATGATGTAACTTGGCAGTTATGTAATGATGCGGTCATCCTCCATTTTGTGATCTGATGTGGTCATCCTTCATTTTCGCATAACACCAATTTCACACAACGACCAGTCTTTGGAACATAACCATGTCAATAAGTGAGGAGAGGCTATAATTCATTCTTAGCACAGGAAAACAAGAAAATCATACAACAAGGGCACACCACCAGTTACCATCAAGTTAGACTCATAGCAACCCCATGTGTGTCAAAGAGTGCTCCAAAGAGTTTTCAGTGGCTGATTTTTTGGAAGTAGATTGTCAGGCCTTTCTTCCGAGGCACCTCTGGGTGGACTCAAACCTCCAACCTTTTGGTTGGCAGACAAGGACATTGACCGTTTGCATCACCCACGGACTCTAATATCAGCACAACAAAGGAAATACAAAGATCATATCCCCTAGCTTTCCGGTTCCAAGGCCTAGCTCAGCGCCCAGCTCGTGGAAGAAATTACTACTTCTGTTTTTGGTTGTGCTTACAAGAATTGGAATATCCAAACTAGAGTACTTGTGTTTAGCAAGCATCCTGTAAGGGACATGCTTACCAGAAATAAACAATCTGGCACCAAGAAGGTGACAACCCATACATCAGTTGCATTTTGGTTTTTCAGCACAAGTTGGAATCAACTTGAAGGCAACTAGTTTTGGTCCCTAATGATGCCCAAAAGGAGTCTCTGGGTGGCGCAAATGGTTAAGCTCTCAATTAATAACTGAAAGGTTGACAGTTCGAACCCGCTCAGAGACATCTTGGAAGAAAGGCCTGCCATCTGCTTCTGAAAGGCCACAGCCTTGAAAACCCTATGGAGCAGTTCTACTCTGATACATATGAGGTGGCCATGAGTCGGAATCGACTCAATGGCAACTGGTTGAATGCCCAAAAGGCTTCGAAATGGTTAATTAAAAAGAACTGATATCCTTAAGGGGGAATGGGGTTTCTGTTAAGGGTGATGGAAAAATTCAAGAATGGTGATGGTTGAACAACATGATGAACGTATTTAATGTCATCGAACATTGAACTGTACATGTGAAGACTAATGACAAATGTTTTCTCACCTATTTACCAGAATTTTAAAAAATAAGCAAAAAAAGGAATTGAGGTAACACTACAACATTATCCTAAAGAGATAACTATCCCCAGGCAAACAAGCACACACACGTACAATCAGCAAGAATACCCACAGTACATGAACTTCCAACCCCTTCCCACCAGGAGGGTACCTGTACCTGAATCAGTGATTAGTTTCTGTTCCTGGTCCTGGCTCACAGCCTCCTCTTGTTGATGGTCCTATTTCTGCCTCATTACACTTTTGCATCATTCATTCATTATTTCTTCATTCTGTTATCCTTTGAGTGTTCAACACTCATTAAAGGCTGGCTGTAGGCTTCTAGGAAAATGGACAGGGCTATGTATTTCCCATAAGGTGCTTAGGGCATGAACAAGGGACAAAGGGCCTGACAAAGGTGACCAGGTAAAAGAAATGGGCAAGCATGAACGGCCCGGCCTGGCAGCAGGGGAGAAGCCAGCCTGGGCCTCGGAGGAAGCTGGAAGCCATCTGTCTTAGTTATCTAGTGCTGCTGTAATAGAAACACCACAAGCAGATGGCTTTAACAAAGACAAGTTTATTGTCTCACAGTCTCGGAGGCTAGAAGTCTGAATTCAGGGTGCCAGCTCCAAAGAATGGCTTTCTCTTCGTCGACTCTGGAAGAAGATCCTTATCATCAATCTTCCCTTGGTCTAGGAGCTTCTCCACACAGGAACCCCAGGTCCAAAGGATGTGCTCTGCTGCCGGTGCTACTTTCTTGGTGGTATGAGGTCTTCATGTGTCTTTACTCATTTCTCACTTTTGTATCTCAAAAGAGATTGGCTTAAGACACAATCTAATCCTATGGATTGAGTCCTGCCTCATTAACGTAACTGTCACTGATCCCACTTCATCACATCATAGACGTGGATTTACAACACATAGGAAAATCACATCAGATGACAAAACGGTGGACAATCACACAATACTGGGAATCATGGCCTAGCCAAGTTGACAGACATTTTGGGGGGACACAATTCAATCCTTGACACCATCCTAAACTAGAGGATGGGTGGGATGAGCAGGAGGCTCTTTTTGAGGTGCTTTGTCACCTTCTATGTGATACACTTTGTCCTGAGAGCAGCGGGAGCCATTCCCGGGCTTTCCACAGGAGAGTAAAGGGGCCTGGGTTGTGTTGTAGAAAGACAATGGATTAAAAAGAGACATGCACGGGAGGGACATGCTAGGCAACTTTCCTTGTTGTTCACTAATAGGGAGAGGAGGAGGAGGAGTTGCTTTGGGAGAGACATCTTCAGAGACGTCCCTTAGGTAGTTGGGTACAGGGCCCTGCATCCCAGAGAGCAGCAGGGGTCCTGACCAGCAGACAGGTCCAAGCAGAGGGGAGGAAACTGCAGGGGGTAAAGCCCAGATGAGTTCAGAGGCACTACAGGACCCATTTGACTGCATAAGCAGAGGACATGAGGGCACTTTGAGTCAACAGAGATAAGACTGAGGAGAGTTCTGAGAATCAGTCACACAAGTTTAGGCACAGTCCTGGGGGCAATGGAGAGTTCCTGAAGCTTCTCGGCTTCTCTGTTGTTTGTTTTACCCAGGAAGTGACAGAGTCAGAGCCTCGGTCTCCTGAGACCCCAGGAGCACCAGCTGGACGTCTCATCATCAAAGCAAAATTGTGGCATGATTGTCTCCAAATCCAGGTCTCCAAATCAGCCCTCCAGTCTTGAGGAGTATTTTTTCTTAGTTAAAATTAGATTAGTTGAATGTAATGGAGTAGCTATGAAGGTTATATCCCACAAACCAAAACCAAAAAACCAAGCCCATTGCTGTTGAGTCAGTTCTGACTCATGGTGACCCCATGTATTACAGAGTAGAACTGCGCCATAGGGTTTTCTAAGGAGCCCTGGTGGTACAGTGGTTAAGAGCTCAGCTGCTAACCCAAAGATCAGTGGCTTGAACCCACCAGTCGCTCCGTGGGAGAAAGATGTGGCAATCTGCTTCCGTAAAGATTACAGCCTTGGAAATCCTATGGGCCGGTTCGACCCTGTCCTAAAGAGTCACTACTATGAGTCGGAATTGATTCAATGGCAGTGGGTTTGTTTTTTTGGTTTTATAGTGTTTTTTTGGCTGTAATCTTTACAGAAACAGATCGCCAGGCTTTTCTTCCACAGTGGTGCTGAGTGGATTAGAATCACAACCTTTAGGTTAGTAGTTGAGTGCAAACTATTTGCACCAAACATCCCCTAAAAACGTGTATTTGGCTTGTCACCTGTTCCTGATTTAGTTCATTTGGAAGTAAGCACAAAAACTGCCCCCTTAGGCTGTGGAACACCGACCACAGCCCCGCAGAGGACACACAGTCAGACTAGGTCATGCTTGTCCTCTTGGATTATCCACCACCTGCTCACTGCACAGATGGTGCTCACGAGGGGGCCCTTAAGCACTGCGAGGCTCAAGTGCCTTCCCCATCATCAAAGAAACATTAAAACTCTATTTAACCGTGTTTAGAGTTCAGCATATTTATTTGATTGCATGCCAATTCATTGAAAACTGATAGTTTCTCTCTGCCTTGTTTGCACCCTCACTCTTGCCCCACCCCTGCCCTAAACCAGGTGCTCTGGGGCCACGACAAACCAAAAAAACCCAAAGTCATTGCTGTCGAGTCAATTGCAACTCATGGAGACACCATGCATGCAGAGTAGAACTGCTCCATTGGGTTTTCAAGGCTGTGACCTTTCAGAAGCAGATCTCCAGGCCTTTCTTCCAAGGTGCCTCTGGATGGGTTCGAACTGCCAACCTGTCAGATAGTACTCAAATGCCCACCCGTTTGCACCACTCAGGGCTACAGCACAACCATTCAAAAAAAAACGGCCTTGGGAGCTCACCCTGAGTTGTCTGGGCAAGGACTGGCTGGGACTAAAGGCCTTTCTCCTTCTCCAGCGGGAAGAGGTGTACCTGAACACAGGGCCCCACAAGCTCAAGTGGTGTCCTCTTCCAAAGCCAGCTTCCCATGGCCCTCAAACTCCCCAGGCTCTGGGCAGCTGGATTTCCCAGACCACTTCTGGAAACGGCTGGCATCTGATACACCATGACCTGTTCTCTCTCTGACAAGGTTGTTGTCACTCTTACCCCATAAGGAAGGGAGGTGACAGAGAGGTGGCAGGAGCAGGGCGGGAGGGGGGTTCCTCCAGGAACATCTAACCCAGTGGGTTCCAGAGAGCAGCCTGGCCCTGGCACACACCTCTTTCTGTGGATAAGAGGGGTATTGGATGTCTTCTACCAACCTCAGCTTCTAAGTGTCTCCAAGAAGGCCTTTTCCTTACCCATATGGTGCAGGGCTGTTGGATTCTTGTTGGAAAGACAGAAGGAGATCAGAAGAGGCCCTCCTTGCACAAGAGGTAGCATTTACAACTGCCCAAACAAGTACAGTAACCCACAGTCCCCAAGGCAAGAAATGTTGGAGTACATTTGGTTCTGGTCTCCCCTTCATTTCCTATCTCAGGAGTAATCATATATCAGGCTTGCTCGAGATGGTCCTGGTTTATGCCTGTTGGTTGGCGTGGTTATTAATAGCACTTCCCTTGCTTTCTCAAAGGTGTCCTGGTTTGGGTGACAAATTATGTGGGCTCTCTATCTGTCTCCAGTCTGTCACCAATTCTCGTGAACCCTTCCTCATAAATGCCCCGAGATCCGTCTGTCTCCTGCTCTCCGGTCCCAAGGCCACCATCTCCGTTCAGCCTTCATCATTCCATACCTGATGAACTGCAGTAGCCTCATACCTCCTCCTCTTTCAATCCCTGGACACTTTTCCCCTAAAACACTGTTTTCAACATGTGTTCAGACAAGCAAACAAATAAAAACCAGATGCGTTGCTGTTGAGTAGATTCTGACTCAAAGTGACCCCGTGTGTTACAGAGTAGAACTGCTCCGTAGGATTTTCTTGGCTGTGATCTTTACAGAAGGAGCCATGGTAGTAGTACAGTGGTTAAGTGCTCAGCTGCTAGCCGAACGGTTGGTGGTTCAAATCCACCAGCCGCTCTGAGGGAGAAGGATGTAGCAGTCAACTTCCATAAAGATTACAGCTTTAGAATCCCTATGGGACAGCTCTACTCTGTCCTATAGTGTCACTATGAGTCAGAATTGACTTGGCAGCAACAGGTTTTAAAATCTTTACAGAAGGCCTTTCTTCTGTGGTGGGTTCCAATCGCCAGCCTTTTAATTAGTAGCCGAGAACAAACTGTTTGTGCCACCAGGGACCTTTCAACATGTTACCCCCACCCCAGTACTTACAAAGGCCCCAATTGCCTAGAACTTCTAAACCTGAATAATCACAAGTCACCCTCTAAAGCCCGAGGTCATCTGGCCAATTTCCTCCTAAAGCCATATTTCTCACTACCCCCTAATCTGAACACTTCGTTGTAGACAGGTTAGCACTTCACTGAGTCCATGCTTCAACCAAACTTTCCCATCCATGTCTTTGCTTATGCTCTAAAATCTTTGCCCATCTTCTCAACCTCCTCCACCCTAGCCCTCCTTTTCTGCTTCTCAGCTCTCTCCAGTTCCATAAAGCCTTGGCAAAGTGGAAAGAACATGGGTTTCTTAGTCATCAAGATCTGAATTTGATCCCAGATCCACCACTGACTACTGTGTTTCATTGATACTAAACCAAAAACCTAACCAAACCCGTTGCCATGGAATCAATTCTGATTCATGGTAACCCCATGTGTTACAGAGCGGAAAGGCTCCATAGGGTTTTCTTGGCTCTAATCTTAATGGAAGCAGGTCACCAGACCTTTCTTAGGAAGCACCACTGTGTGGGTTCAAACAGCCAATCTCTAGGTTAGTAGTCAAACACAAATCATTTGTGCCACCTAGGGACCTTGATTCTAGGGCATTTTCTTATTTCTTCATGTTTTAACATATCTGGAAATGGAATTTATCTTAAAATCTATAGCATCTTAGATTCAATGAAATATTGCAGCTTTGTGATGTTGCCTTATAAGACACACTCTTGGAGTTTTCGTTTTCTTAGTCTTTAATACAGAAATAACACCTGACTCTCAAGACTGTTGTGCAAATGACTTGAGATAACTGCAGTCAAGACCCAGGGGGGGAATGTCTCCATGGGAATCTGATTCTATACCAGGTCATTTTGTAATAATTACCCGGTATCCTTTGGGAAGACCTATGTTGTTGTCAGGTGCCATTGAGTCGGTTCCAACTCATAACGACCTCATGTACAACAGAACAAAACACAGCCCGGCCCTGCACCATCCTCACACTTGTTACTATGTTTGAGTCCATTGTTGCAGCCACTGTGTCACTCCGTCTCATTAAGGGTCTTCCTCTTTTTCACTGACCCTCTACTTTACCAAGCATGATGTCCTTGTGCAGGGACTGGTCCCTCCTTGTAACATGTCCAAAGTATGTGAGATGAAGTCTTGCCATCCTTGCTTGTAAGGAGCACTCCGGCTGTACTTCGTCCAAGAAACATTTGTTCATTCTTCTGGCAGTCCATGGTATATTCAATATTCTTAGCCAACACCATCATTCAAATGCATCAATTATTTGGTCTTCCTTATTTATTGTCCAGCTCTCACATGCATATGAGACGATTGAAGATACCATGGCTTAGGTCAGGTGAACCTTAGTCCTCAAAGTGACATCTCTGCTTTTCAACATTTAAAAGAGGTCTTTTGCAGCAGACTTGCCCGATGCAATATGTTGTTTGATTTCTTGACTGTTGCTTCCATGGGTGTTGATTGTGAATCCAAGTTATATTATTGTGGATACAAGTTATATTATTGTGGATTCAAGTTATTACTAATATTCAGGTTATATTATTATAGTTATATCTATTGTGGTATAGGCATAGGAAGACTTATACCACATGGAAAAATTGCTTCAACAGATACCAAGGTTTGTATAATAATAGAATTTCACAAAAATTCTCTGCAGTATGCGGAATCAGAAAGAGAAACCAGTTTCACTCACAAGATTGGCTTAACCACAACCCTCTACAGAGAGCTCTATTCAGAGGAAACTGCTGAAGGAAGCGTTTCTCCAGGGGTGATGGGCCAAATAGCTTTTTGGTAGAAGTATGTTACTTGCACAGAGAAGACTACAAAGGCAGCTTTGTCCTTATTTTATTCTTAAGTAGAAAATCTGCCAAAGCTGATTTTATGTAAAAAGTCTGCAGGTATGTTTCTTAAGAGTTGGTTCACAGGTATGTTTTTTTGATATTGTCCAACCGCCCTCACTCATGAAACATTCCCTCCTTTCCATGTAAGAGTGTGCCTTCTCCAAGAAGGCCATGGAAACCAGCTATTCCGGAGAACAATATGGCTGGCTGGCAGTGGAATCTTTTCTTCTGCCTCCTTCTGCCCCTACGTCTGGCAAGAGAACCGCAATGACCCAACATGCTGCACATTACCATAGAGAAGCCCCAAACACAGACAGTTGAGGATGGTGTTGACATCTTGCTCTTAAAACTAATGAGGATGTTATGAGAACGGAAATACCAGGAATTGGGGGAGGTGAAGAAGAACCCCTCGTGGAATATTTGAATTGGAAGTATCAGTATAAGATTATGTTCTGAGATTCTAGCTCTGTCTATGAAAATCCTAGAAGCAATGATATCCCATAGCAATGAACTCATTTAGGGACCAGATGTTGGTTTCTAAATATAATTTCCCACCAAAGAGAACCAGAGCTCCTTAGAGAATTGGCTGATACTAGGTCTTAGTATCAACAAACGGTTAAGCGCTCAACTACTAGCCAAAAGGTTGTTGGTTCAAACCCACGCAGAGGCACCTTGGGAGGCAGGCGTGACTATCTATTTTCAAAAGGTAACAGCCTTGAAAACCCTATGAGCACTTCTACCCTTCACACATAAGTCGCCATGAGTCAGAATTGACTCAATGGCAACCAATAGCAACAATAGGTCTGAGTTAGGAATATCTGGTGTGCCAGAAAGCAAGGACATGTTCAAAGACCTAATTTATAGACCAGATCAAAAGGACACAAGAGCCAGCTTGAAGAGGTTCCCTCTGACCAGACTGGGAAACACTGAGCATCAAAAAGAATAATTACAGTAAATTATTATACCACATTGAAGTTTTTAAAAATCTGTGACTCCATAGTTATTCCCTAAAGAGAGAAAAAGGAAAATCTCTTTTTTTACAAAAGATTGTAAAGTAATAAGTGTAGAATAAATTATAGATTAGAAAAGTACCATTTTGTAATACTCATTGTAATAATTGATTCAGGCAGTGATCATCAATGAATAATACAATCCACTGGGTAAAGCACTGTAGAAGGTGCCCTGGTAGTGCAACAGTTAAGCACTCAGCTACTAACTGAAAGATTGTTGGTTCGAACACACCTAGCAACTCCAAGGGAGAAAGCCCTGACGATTTGCTCCCATAAAGATTATGGCCTTCACCCTTCAGCCAAAGATTAGACAGGCCCATAGCTCAACCATGTATACGAAACTAAATGGGCACACCAGCCCATGGGCAAGGACGAGAAGGCAGGAGGGGACAGGAAAGCTGGACAAATGGAAATGAGGAACCCAAGGCCAAGAAAGGGAGAATGTTGACATGTCTAGGGGTTGGCAACCAATGTCACAAAACAATATGTGTATTAACTGTTTAATGAGAAACTAATTTGCTCTGTAAATCTTCACCTAATGCACAATTAAAAAAAAAAAAGATTATAGTTGTCTTAGGCTGGGTTCTCTAGAGAAGCAAAACCAGTAAAGCATATAAATATATATAGAGAGAGATTAAAGAAACAGCTCACACAGTTGTAGAGGCTGGAACGTCCCAAGTCCATGGATTGGGATATAGGCTTCTTCCAATTCACGTAGCTGCAGGGGCTGGTGAACCCAAGATCAGCAGGTTGGAAAGCAGGGCTCCGCTCACAGGCTGTGAAAATCTACGAATCCCAGGATCGGCAGATAAGCTGACAGCTCAAGTCCCAAGAACCAGAGGTGAGACAAACAGGAGGTAGCTGCAGAATCCAGAGTGAGCAAAAAGCCAGAATGTCTACTTATATTCAGATGCAGGCCACGTCCCCAAGGAAACTCGCTTTCGACTGATTGGCTACTCACAGCAGAGTCAATCATGGGAGTGATCACATATAAACACTGAGAATCATGGCCCAGCCAAGTTGACACACAATCTTAACCATCACAATAGCCTAGCAAGCCCTATGTATGGGTACTTCTACTCTGTCACATGGGGTCACAAAGGATGGTAGAGGAGAAAGGTGTTTACACAATCTCACAAGTGACTTTCAGTTACAAAGGCAGGAATGTGCCCCTGCTTTGGAGAGATCTGTGCTTCTCCACATTATCTGCATCCCGTCATGCTCGGCAGCACCAGTAGTGGGACAACCTTACTTTATGAGCCTCCCGATTTGATGTGCTGGGAGGTACACAGCATAACAAAACTTGGTGGAAACATTCGACCCAAATCGAATCCTAACAACAGAGTCAGAGGAATGCAGAGTATGGAATGTTCTGCAGGCCAACAGCCCTGGCTCTGCAAAGTGTTCTGTGTCATGAACAGAGGAAGAGTTTGGGGAGAATAAAGAGAAGTAAGAGCCAAACAGTGTGTGAAACTTGATCAGATTCTGGGTCAAAAATATAAAAGACATTTTGGGGATAATTAGGGAAATTTGAGTGGGGATTTTATGTTGGATGGTGTTATTGAATTAATGTTGCTTTTCTTAGGTGTGGTCATAATGTTAGGGTGGAGTAAGGGAATGTCCCTTTTCTGAGTGATGCAACATGCAATATGTAAGGGTGAAATGTCATGACCGCGACTGCCTGCTTTCAGCAAAAGAGAAGTTTGTGTGTGTATATATGTATATATATATATAGATGGATAAATAGAGAGAGGAAATGGGTGTGGCAAGATGTGGGTGAATCTATGTGAGGGGTACTGTACTGTTCTTTCAACTCTTTTGTGGGTTTGCAGATTTTCCAAACAAAACTCAAAAAAAAGTCTTTAAAGGATTATATGAGAGAATAGGAAATACAGACAACTCTTTAAAAACTACCTAAAAAAAGAAAAAAAGATAGTTTCCTTCTATTTCCTTTTCCCAAGACCTTGACCCTCAGGGATTCCTGCTTTCCGTGAACTCTTTCTTAACTTAAAATCATTGTGACTCCACTTAGCACTGGGACCCCGTGGTGGCTGACATATCTAGTAGCAACAGGGAATGAAATATTCTATTATTTTTCTCCAGAGAACAGAAGCTTATCTCTAATTTACTCTTCTTATGTTGAGCTCCAGCTATGTACAAGATCCTGTGAGAGGCACCGTGAATGAGACAGAGGTGAACAGTGCTATTGTCTCTGCTTTCAAGGGGTTTAGAGTCTAACACATAAAAATTGATTCAACAAATATTTTTGTGAGTGGCTATTATTAGCTAGGAACCCTGGTAGCGTAGTGGTTAAGAGCTCAGCTGCTAACCAAAAGGTCGGCAGTTCAAATCCACAAGCTGCTCCTTGGAAACCCTATGGGGCAGTTCTACTCTGTCCTATAGGGTGGCTATGAGTCGGAACCGACTTGACGGCACCTAACAACAACATTACGAGCTAAATAAAACATCAGAACTGTGGATCAGTTATGAATAAAATCCAGTCCCTACTTTCAATGAACCCCTGTCTTTTGGGAAACGCAGACAGGTATTAACTTCAATATGGTAAGATTTGGGAAAAGGCTCTTATCGTGTTCTAAAAGTTATCACCAAGTATCCAGGGACAGCTTCAAAACAAAAAGTATCTGAACTAGGGTTTGAAGAACAGGTCAGAATGTTTTCAGGATAAAATGGTAGGCATTCTAAGCAAATGAAGCAGACGCACAAAAGCATGATGGTATTGTGAAATAAAATTATAAGTTTTGTTTTATGCAGACAGAGTTCTCTTGCTTATGACACTGAAGGTCATCTTATTGTTAGAAACCTATGTGCTATATAATCATACATACATACATATATATATATATATAATTTTTGGAGCCCTAGTGGTGCTGTAGTTGAGCATTTGGCTGCCAACCAAAAGGTCGGCAGTTCGAATTCACCAGCCGCTCCTTGGAAACACCATGGGGCAGTTCTACTCTGTCATATAGGGTTGCTATGAGTCAGAATCAACTCCACAGCAACAGGTTTGATTTGGTTTTTATATGTAATTTTTAAAGCTTATAGTTACGCCTTAAACTGTAGCTAACCTGTAGAAGCAGCTCGTCTCGTTTCTCATAATTGTATTCAGGTAATCAGGCTCACTGAAACACTTGAAACTTATTCTTGCAGAAAACAATTGAAGATTAATGAACATGTTCTAAGACTCCAGAGGTTTTACTATCGTGGCTCACTGATCTTGCGATTGTCTTAGCAAGATTTCTATTTTTCTATTCTTTATAGTGTTGGAGCACATATTGCTGTCTTACGAGATTTATGTGTTCTGACATAATCGTCAACCAATCAAAACCTTTTTGTTCAAAGTTCCTGATGAAATTATATATAAGCCAAAAACAAACTCACTGCCATCGAGTCGATTCCAACCCACAGCAACCCTATGCGACAGAGTAGAACTGCTCCATAGGGTTTCCAAGGCTGTAAACCTTTACCAAAGCAGACTACCACATCTTTCTCCCACTGAGCGGCTGGTGGGTTCGAACCACCGATCTTTTGGTTAGCAGCTGAGCGCTTTAACCACTGCCCCAAAATTATATATAACCCATTGCAGTCAAGTGGATTCCGACTCATAGCGACCCTATAGGACGGAGTAGAACTGTCCCATAGGGTTTCCAAGGCTATAAATCTTTTACAGAAGCAGACTGCCGCATCTTTCTCCTACGAAGAGGCTGGTGAGTTTGAACCACTGACCTTTCAGTTAGCAGTCGGGCACTTTAACCACTGTGCCACCAGGGCTCCTGAAATTATATATAAGTACCCTAAAAATCTTAATTAATCGGAGCACTGATTTACTCGGTACTGACGTGCTGCCCAACTTCAAAGTTGTCTATTAAACCTGCATAGCAACCTGTTAATGGTGTTCTGAGCTGTTTATGTTTGACAGTATGAAACGAGCATGACACGTTTGGGAACCCACAGGTAGTTCATGGCTGGAAGTTAGGGTTCGTGTAGAGGAAGTAAGAGGTGGAGGAGCTGGGAATATAACTTGGCCTAATTGATAAAGGGAATCCCTGGATGGTACAAACTGTTAATGTGCTCAGCTGCTAACCAAAAGGTTGATGGTTCGAGTCTACCCAGAGGCACCTCAGAAGAAAGACTTGGTGATCTACTTCCGAAAAATCAGCCGTTGAAAATCCTATGGAGCACGGTTCTACTCTGACACACGTGGGGTTGCCACGAGTTGTAATTGACTCAGTGACAACTGGTTTAATTGATGAAGAGCTTTATGCTATGCTGAAAACTTTGAACTGTATTCTATAAGTGATGAGGAGAGAAGGGGAGATTTGAGAGCTAAGTGACATGATTAGAGTCTCAGCAAGATAAATCTGGTGGTGGAGTGGCATGTAGAGTGGAACGAGATGAGGTGGAGAGATAAGTTAACACACTTTTGTCATAGTCCGTGTGAGAGATGCCGAGGGCCTTAACCAAGACAGAGGGGATGGAGACAGAGACAGGGTACATGCAAGAGACACTTTGGAGACTCCATCGCTAGGGCTTGGTTAATGGTTGACTGGTGGAATGTGAGCGAGAGGGAGTTGTCAAAGATACTCCCTTAAAAGATTGGCCATGTTGTGGTGTGATTGCTGAGATATGGACTAGAGAAGAAAGGAGACGTTTGGGAAGGAAAAACAACATCAGTTTTGAAGATGTTGAATCTCAATTGGCTACGTCCAGTGGTCAATTGGTCATCTGGGAAAGACACTTAAGCGACAGATCTTTATGAGTCAAATTTAGAGATCCAAGTGGAAGCCAGTCCCTGGGTGGCACATACGGTTAAGTGCTCAGCTGCTAACCTAAAGGATGGCAGTTCAAGTCCACCCAGAGGTGCCTTGGAAGAAAAGCCTGGCAATCTACTTCCAAAAAAAACCCCCAAAATCAGCCATTGAAAACCCTATGGAGCACAGTTCTGCTCTGACACACATGAGGTTGCCATGAGTTGGAATTGACTCAATGGCAACTGGTTTGGTTTTTAGCAGAAGCCGTAGGACCAGATAAGGCTGCTCCGTGAAAGGCTGTTCATTCATTTAACAAATGTTTTCTGTTCGTCACTGTGAGTCAGACAATATTCCAGGCTGGGGACCACAGTGCACTCAAGACAAAGTTCCTGTCTGTATAGAGCTTAAATTTTAGAAGGATTGACAGGCAATGAGCAACTATTCACATAAATATATAATTTCAGATAATAGTATATATCATTTATCTACTGCTGCATAACAAACCGGCCCAACCCTTGGTGAGTTAAAACAACTATTATATGCTCGTGATACCATGGGCTGACAAATGGGGCAGAGATCACCTGGAACAGCATGTCTTGGATCCACATGGTGTTACTAGGTTCATTTATGTATTTGCCACCAATTGGGAGATGCTGGAGGGCTTCACTCACACATCTGGCTGTTGGCTGGGGCTGTTGGCTGGGGCTGTCAGCTGGTACGCCTCAGTTGTCCTCCATGTGGCCTCTCCAGTTGGTTGGCTCAGGCTTCCTCACTTGGCAGCTGGATTGCTTGGGTCACATTTTCTAATGTCCTTATGGCCAGAGCAATTCATGTAGTTAAGCCAAGGTCAATGTGGTCATAATTTAAAATGAGAGATGGCATAGCTGTGTGTTTCTCCAGCGACATTCAGCTGCTCAGATGCAGACTTAGAGAGTTGGGTTTATCTGAGGGTGGGGTTTTTTGAAACAAATGTTAAGGGAAGAAGGTGTAAGGAGGGAGTTGAGACTGTATGCAAATAGATAATTATAATGATGAACCCGGGATTCTAAACTGGGTGAGGAAGGAAGTGAATCCATGAGATAGGTGATGGGGACAATGAAAAAAACGAAGGTTCTGAAGGGGTAACATTGTCAGAGAAGGGCCACTAGAAGGGCGTAGGCTGAGAAGATAACCCATTTCTGTTGAGTTGATTCCAACTCATAGTGACCCTATAAGACAGAGCAGAACTGCCCCCATAAAGTTTCCAAGGAGCAGCTGGTGGATTCGAACTGCCAACCTTTTGGTTAGCAGCCGAGCTCTTAACCACTGTGCCACCAGGGCTCCAGGCTGAGAAGATAGTAAGTAGAAATAGTTTTGTAGTATGAGGCTAGAGTTGGGAAGGTGGAAATTACTGGAAATAAGGTCAAAGCACCAAGATGCCAGAGTGTTGAATGGATTGTCCATGAGAAGGAAGTCTCCAAAATAGTACTGCAGAGAAGACAGTGAGCCAGTTGCTTGGATGATGAGGGACAGCAGATGGTATGGTCCAACGGTATTACTTCAAAGGTCCTGAGGATTTTCAGCAAAGAAGGAAAAATTGGTCTGGAAGTAGCAAGGGGTCAATCACCCCACACCAGACCCAGTGGTACAAGACTAGGAACCAAACAGTCTTCACTTGAGAAGGTTGTGAGGAACGCCCCAGGTCTCAATTATAAGTAGAAGGTGGAGGGAACATTCAGAGAAGGGTGTTGACTACGGGGGATTTGTGGATGACAGATCGTGAGCTACAGAAGCACAGGGGAGTGAGAAGAGAGGAGGGCATGTGTTGAGTATGATGAAAGGAGGGAAAGAATAAGTTCTTCAGACCCTTCCGGTAGAAGCTCACATGGACTTAACAATTATTAGTTAATCACACGAAGCCATGTGTTGCTTCCTCAAAGATTCCTGGCCATGTTCTCAATTACTGAGTTTGTCAAATAAGTGCCATCTGAATAATTTTCTATTTTAATGTCATTTACTAAGCTTTATTTGTATAACTCTCCTTGAAGAAATATACCATATTCTACTTGTTTCTTCTGTCTTTAGATGTACAGTTATACATTTTGATTTAAGCTAATTTGAAATTAGTTCAAAAAACAGGATTCCAAGGAAGAATGAAGTTTAAATCATACATAATACACCAAGGGCATGCAGTTCTGATCTAGCAGTGATACCACATCTGGCACAACAACTGAAAATGGGGCTGCTACTTGGATGAGTTCATCACTGTCCATGGTCATCCTCCAGAATTTGTATGTTTTTCTTTCTTGTTTTTTTTTGCTGTGGCCAGAAGTGTGAGTTAATTGGCAATATGAGGGGGTCCTTCACCCTTCCACGCTCTAAGTCTTTATGGCTTCCCATGCTTCCCTGCCCATTCCCTTATCCTTGCTGCCCTGGGGTTGCACCTTCCAAAGGCTCTATTCTCTGGGGGATGTCAGCTGGGGTGGCCCCCAAATGGAAAGGCACAATGTATTCCTTCATTTATTTAATAAATATTAACTAAGTGCCTATTACATGTAGACATGGCTCTAGGTACTGGGATTTCAGTAATACGTATGGAAAGATTTCTGCTGTCACAAAGCTTACATACAGCAAACAATTAAAGAATCAGGAAAGTATCAATGATGCGATAAGACTAGCTATTTTATGTTTGGTGGTGAAGGGAGGTCCTTTCTGAAAAAGTTACACTTAAGCCAAGACATGAACGTCAAAGAGCCATTCATACAGAATCCGAGAAGGAGAGGTGCTCTCGATGGCAGGTATCCGTTTGCAATCCCTGCACTTCTCACAGGGATGATTCTAGGGAGCATGCTCTAGGTGAATAGCAGCCCAATGTACTTCTAAATTCATGATTCTACCAAGCAACAGAAGAACAGCTGGTTTAAAACACAAACATTTCAAGCAGGAGCTCTCTACTAACCAATACGTGGGACTTTCTCTTTGTCCTAAGGGATGTGTTTTGTTTTGTTTTAGAAATTAGATTCTCTCACTATATTTTACACTCAGGCAGCGTAATGTAGGAGAAAACCAAAAACTCCATTGTCATCGAGTTGGTTCCGACTCACAGCGACCCTATTGGACAGAAAAGAACTGCCCCACAGGGTTTCCAAGGAGCAGTTAGTGGATTTGAACTACCGACCTTTTGGTTAGCAGCCAAACTCTTAACCACTGCACCGTGAGGCTCCAATGTAGAGGAAGGGTCATCAAATCAGGAGCTATGAGTCTTTATTTCCTCACCTGTATAACAAATCAAGTTTTACCTACCCTGTTTCCTTTTTTCTTTAAATTTTAGTGTGTAAAATATATATAACAAGAAAATTGCCATTTTAACCATTTTTAAGTGTTCAACTTAGTGACAGTAATTACGTTCACCATGTTGTGCAACCATCACCACTACCAATTTCCAAAACTTTTCATCACTCCAAACAGAAATTCAGTACCCCATAAGCAATTGTTGTTGTCGGGTGCTGTCCAGTAGATTCTGACTCATAGAGACTCCATGTGACACAGTAGAACTGTGCTTCATAGGGTTTTCTTGGTTATAATCTTTATGGTAGCAGATTACCAGGTCTTCCTCCTGCGGAGTTGCTGAGTGGGTTAGAACCACCAGCCTTTTTGTTAACAGCCAAGCACTTAACCGCTGAGCCACCAGGGTTCCTTCCTTAAGCAATACCTGCCCATTTTCTCTTCCCTTCCCTCAGCCCCTGGTTGTTGTTGTTAGGTGCTGTTGATTCGGTTCCAGTTCATAGCGACCCTATGTACAACAGAACGAAACACTGCCTGGTCCCACACCAATCGTTGCTATGTTTGAGTCCATTGTTGCAAGCACTGTGTCAATCCATTTTGTTGAGGGTCTTCCTTTTTTTCAGTGACCCTCTACCAAGCATGATATTCTTCTCCAAGGTCTGGTCCCTCCTGATTATATGTCCAAAGAATGTGAGATGAAGTCTCGCCTTCTTTGTTTCTAAGGAGCATTCTGAAAATACTTCTTCCAAGACAGATTTATTCCTTCTTCTGGCAGTCCGTGGTATATTTAGTATTCTTTGGCAACACCACAATTCAAAGGCATAAATTTTTCTTTGGTCTTCCTTATTGATTGTCCAGCTTTCACATGCATGTGAGGCAACTGAAAATACCATGGCATGGGTCAGGCTTGCCCCTTATTCCTCAAAATGACACCTTTGCCTTTGAACACTCTAACGGGTCTTTTGCAGCAGATTTGCCAAATGAAATACATCCTTTGATTTCTTGACTGCTGCTTCCTTGGGCATTGATTATGGATCCAAGTAAAATGAAATCCTTGACAAGTTCAATCTTTTCTCCGTTTATTGTGATGTTGCTTTTTGGACCAGTTGTGAGGATTCTTGTTTTCTTTATGTTGAGGTGTAATCCATGCTGAAGGCTGTGGTCTTTGATCTTCATCAGTAAGTGTTTCAAGTCCTCTTCACTTTCAGCAAGCAAGGTTGTATCATCTGCATATCGCAGGTTGTTAATGAGTCTTCCTCCAATCCTGATGCCCTGTTCTTCTCCATATAGTCCAGCTTCTCAGATTATTTGCTCAGCATACAGATTGAATAAGTGTGATGAAAGGATACAACCTTGACACACACCTTTCCTGACTTTAAACCACGCAGTATCCCCTTGTGCTTTTCAAAAGACTGCCTCTTGATCTATGTACAGGTTCCTCACAAGCACAATTAAGTGTTCTGGAATTCCCATTCTTCGCAATGTTATCCATAGTTTGTTATGATCCACACAGTCAAATGCCTCTGCACAGTCAGTAAAACACAGGTAAACATCTTTCTGGTATTCTCTGCTTTCAGCCAAGATCCATCTAATCAGTAATAAACTTTTGTCTGTATGCATTTGACTGTTCTAGATATTTCATACAAATGGAATCATACAATGTGCATCCTTTGGTGTCTAACTCAGTTCACTCAGCATAATGTTTTCAAGGTTCATCCATGTCAGTGTGTATTAGAACTTAATTTCTTTGTATGGCTAAATAATGTTCTATTGTATAGCTATACCACATTTTGTTTATCCATTCATCTGTTGGTGGACACCTGGGTTGTTTCCACCTTTCGGCTATTGTGAATAGTGCTGCAATGAACATTGGTGTACAAGTCTATGTTTGAGACCCTGCTTTCAGGTCTTTTGTAGAAACACCTAGGAGAGGAATTGATGGGTCATATGGTAATTCTATGTTTAACTTTTTGAGGAATCACCAAACTGTTTTCCACAATGGCTGCATCATTTTATGTTTCCACCAGCAATGTATGCGAGCTCCAGTTTCTCCACATCCTCACCAACGTTTGCTGTTTCTGTTTTTCTAGTGACAGCTATCCTAGTGAGTATGCAGTAGTATCTCACTGTGTGTCATGGATTGAAATATGTCCCCCCAAAAATGTGTGTATCAATTTGGCTAGGCCATGATTCCCAGTATTGTGTAGTTGCCCTCCATTCTGTGATTGTAATTTTACATTAAACACGATTAGGGTGGGATTGTAACACCACCCTTACCCAGGTCACATCCCTGATCCAATGTAAAGAGAGTTTCCCTGGGGTGTGGCCTGCACCACCTTTTATCTCTCAAGAGATAAAAGGAAATGGAAGCAAGCAGAGAGTTGGGGACCTCATACCACCAAGAAAGCAGTGACAGGAGCAAAGCGTGTCCTTTGGACCTGAAGTTCCTGCGCTGAGATGTTACCAGACCAAGGGAAGACTGATGCATCACAAGGACCTTCCTTCAGAGCCAACAGAGAGAGAAAGCCTTCCGCTGGAGCTGATGCCTTGAATTTGGACTTACAGCCTACTAGACTGTGAGAGAATAAATTTCTCTTTGTTAAAAGCCATCCACTTGTGGTATTTCTGTTATAGTGGCACTAGATGACCAAGACACTGTGGTTTTGATTTACATTTCCATAATGACTAGTGGGAGCCCTCGAGGCGCAGCGGTGAAGAGCTTGGTTGCTAATCAAAAGGTCAGCAATTTGAATCCACCAGTTGCTCCTTGGAAACCCCACGGGGCAGTTCTACTCTGTCCTACAGGGTTGCTATGAGTCAAAACCAACTTGATGGTAATGGATTTGTTTTTTTTGGGTTTAATGACTAATGAGCATTTTTTCATGTGTTTGTTGGCCATTTGTATATCTTCTTTGGAGAAATGTCTATTCAAGTCCTTTGCCCTGTTGCCTTTTATCTCCAACATATTTCTGTTTGTGTGATTGGCTGATATTTGTATCAGAACATTTTCTGCTTCACCTCATTTCACCTCATTGTGGTTGGATTTACACCTCAGTTCAGGCTGGGCCATAGAGGAGAAAGCACGGGCTTTGACATTAGAATAGAGTTTGCTCCCCAGGTTCACCTGAGGATCACAGCCAAGGATGTCACATTGCTCAGCTTCAATTTGCTATCTGTAAAGTTGGGGCAGGAATAGCTATCTCACAGGGTTGTTGTGAAAATTAAACAATATTATCGAATAGCTCTTGTACAAAGCTATGCTAAGCATATATGCGAAACATATGGAAAGCATTCAAAAATGTTTGTCGCTATTCCCTTTGGGATAAAAAATATATTCAATAGTTGTGACTATTTTCTGGCTAAACACTAAATCCTAAGATGCGTGCTGTTTTAAAAATCAATTAACTTAGGAGGAAGGGGGAGGAATGAATAGGTGAAGCATGGGACATTTTAAGGGCAGTGTCATTGATTGAATTGTGTCCCCCCAAAATATCTGTCAACTTGGCTGGGCCATGATTCCCAGTATGGGGTGATTGTCCACCATTTTGTCATCTGATGTGATTTTTCTATGTGTTGTAAATCCTATCTCTATGATATCGATGAGATGGGATTAGCAACAGTTAATGAGGCAGGACTCTATCTACAAGCTTGGATTGTGTCTGGAGCCAATCTCTTTTGAGATATAAAAGAGAAAAGCAAGCAAAGAGACATGAGGACCTCATACCACCAAGAAAACAGTGCCAGGAGCAGAGCGCATCCTTTGCACCCAGGGTCCCTGCATAGAGAAGCTCCTAGTCCGGAGGAAGATTGATGAGAAGGACCTTCCTCCAGAGCCAGCGGAGACAGAAAGCCTTCCCCTGGAGATGACGCCCTGAATTTGGACTTCTGGCCTACTAAACTGTGAGAAAATAAATTTCTCTTTGTTAAAACCATTCACTTGTGATGTTTCTGTTATAGCAGCACTAGATAATAAAGACAGGCAATAAAGCATTCTGCATGATACATGACATTATGCATTTGTCAAAACCCATAGGACTGTGCAATACAAAGGGTGAATCCTGATGTAAACTACGAACTGTAACAATAATGTATCAATATTGGTTCATCAGTTGTAACTGCCAACCTTTCAGTTAGCAGCCTAACTCTTAACTGTTGCACTGCCAGGGCTCCTTACACTATTGCAAGATGTTAACAATAGGAGAAACTGTGTGCATGGGACAAGGGGGGATATGCAAACTCTCTGAACTTTCTATGCGATTTTTCTGTAAACCTAAAACTGCTGCAATAAATAAAGTGTGTTTTTAAAAATCAATTATCTTTACTTAAATAGTAATGTAAATAGATTAAAGAGAAACTGGAAAATAAAGAGCAACAAACACCTATAGACTGGCCATTCTTCTTGTTGGGTGCTGTCGAGTGGGTTCCGACTCATAGCGACCCTACGTACAACAGAACAAAACACTGCCCGGTCCTGTGCCATCCTCACAGTCGTTGTTATGCTTGAGCCCATTGTTGCAGCCCCTGGTCTATCTTGTCGAAGCTCTTCTTCTTTTTCGTTGACCCTCTGGTTTATCAAGCATGATGTCCTTCTCCAGAGACTGACCCCTCCTAATAACATGTCCAAAGGATGTAACACTTAGTCTCACCATCCTTCCTTCTAAGGAGCATTCTGGTTGTACTTCTTCCAAGACAGATTTGTTCATTCTTTAGCAGTCCATGGTATAGGCAATATTCTTTGCCAACACCGTAATTCAAAGGCATCAATTCTTCTTCAGTCTTTCTTATTCATTGTCCAGCTTTCGCATGCATATGAGGTGATTGAAAACAATTCTAGTAAATTGACTTCTGATTTCTTCTAATATGTACATATAAACATATTTGAATTCATTGTGCATATTAATTTTGTATCCTGCTTTTTTTCACATATTATTATCATCTGCATATTTCCATGTTAGTACATGAAATGTAAAAAACCAAGTGAGGATGGTGAGACTTTGTCTTATGTACTTCGGACGTGTTATCAGAAGGGACCAGTCCCTGGAGAAGGACATCATGCTTGGTAAACAGAGAGTCAGTGGAAAAGAGGAAGATCCTCAATGAGATGGACTGACACAGTAGCTGCAACAGTGGGCTCAAATATAGCCACAATTGTGAGGATGGCACAGGACTAGGCATTGGTTCGTTCTGTTTTACATAGGGTGGCTATGAGTCGGAACCGACTTAATGGCACCTAACAATAACAAAAACAACACAAAACGTGGTCCTTATATCTCCAGCTCTAAAGAGCTCAGGCCTGGCATTAAAAGAAACCACTGTTTTTCCTCTTCTCCTTTTGCTCAGACAAGAAATACCAAGGTTTGCACTAGAAATAGTAATTATTGGTCAAAACTGCCAGAGGCTTGGGGGAAAAATCAAATGAGCAAGAGGCAGAGAGAATATTGTCTAATCCAGAAATTAACAAAAGCCCAGGGTTATTGGTAAGGGGTATTTCATCACCTGCTGGAGATAAGTGAGCTGAGGGGACCAGGGGAAGAGAGAAAAGAATGTGGGAGGGTGAGCAGAGACAGATGAGACTGTACATTCCTGAGTAGCTGGAGGCTGGAACAAAGGGCAGCTGACAGTGGAGAAGGTGGGGAGCAGTGGCTGTATTCAGTTAGAAGGGGCCTCGTTAGTGAAGAAGAAATTGAGGCAATTGAGGGAGAATTTGAAACAGGAAAGGAAGCATATACAATCCATGATCCAAAATGAAAATGAAGAACAAAAGACATTGGTCTTATCCTGTCTGGAGCAAAGGAGAATGAAGAAAACCAAAGATACAAGGAAACAATTGGTCTAAAGGACTAATGAACCCTCATGTACACAGCCTCCACCAGCCTGAGCCCTGAAAAACTAAATGGTACTTGGCTACCACCAAGATCACAATAGAGGGTCCTGGAATGAGTGGGAGAAAAAAGTAGCTCAAAATTTAAATTCACAAAAAAGATCAGACTTAGTGGTCTGACAGAGACTGGAGGAACCCCCGAGACTATGCCCCCCAGACACCCTTCTAACTCAGAACTGACGCTACTCCCAAAGTTCACCTTTCACCCAAATGTTAGACAGGTCTATAAAACGAACAATAACACCCCTGAGGAACGTGTTCCTTAGATCAATCAAGCGTATCAGACCAAATGGGCAACACCTGCCCAAGAGCAAAGATGAGATGGCAGGAAGGGGCAGGAAAACCAGATGAATGGAAATGGGGAACTTGGAGTAGAAAGGGGGAGAGCGCTGACACATTGCGGGGATTACAATGAATGTCACAAAACAATTTGTGTATAATTTTTTTAATGAAAAACTAATTTGCTCTGTAAACTTTCACATAAAGCACAATAAAATGTAAAAAAAGAAAAAGAACAAAATGCAAATTTTCAAAATACAAGTATAATACAATTATGTTTACCTGGACAAAGAATTATGAGGGAAGTTTATTTGGATGGTTAAATAAGTTAAGATTTTGAAATTTTGGAAATGGATCTTAAGCCATGTAAAAGAAGCTTTTGTACTAAATGCACTGGGAATATTGTTTTTAAAAACTTGCTTTAAGATTGTGGGCTAATATTTGAAATATAAAATGTTACTTGAGATCGAGGGGTGGATTGTTCTGTTTATGTTTCTATCATGATCTCAAATCCTGTAGGGTATAAGATAGTACGATGCTTTCATATGTGTACACACTCATGATATGAATTTAGAAATAGAAATATGTCTGTCTTTGTGAGGTTCTCTAACATTAACTATGTCATTAAAAACCTGTAAGTCATAAGAAAGTTATTTAGTTTTCTGAACTTAAACGTAAAAACATAGACGCATGTGAAGTATGTTAAGGATGTAAACAACCTTTTAAGTTCAGTTTGACCGCGTATGCTGTGACACAAGAAAATAACAAATCTAACAACCTCTCTAATCTCTAACTTTGAAGAGAAGATGCATCATTCAGCTACTCGCTAACCTTGCAGAAAAGTCATAACATACTAGTCTTTGACATCACACTGGCCCTTGTCGTGTGGAGCCAACGTGACAAATTCACATATAAACCCTGAATTTCTGCTCACTGACTAAGAGAAGTCAGAGGCAAACACCGAAAGCCTACTGAGGCTCTGCCCGCCACCACCAACCTCGGACCCGAGCTATGAAGGACCTCCTCCCGTCAAAGGTAAAAGCCTGAAGTCTAAAGATTTGGACTCTAACCACTAAACTAACATTTTAATTGTTCATTCTGATTCTCTGGTTCTAAATGAATGCTGTGAGGTCTTACTTGCGTGCCTTGCCATGACTACCCTGCAAGAAAATAAATGAGTTTATGCATGATAAACCTGAGTATCTCTCTATTAATTTTCTAAGGTTTCTAAAATCCTACACAACTGTCTCCAAAGTGGAAACTATCCAAATGCCCATCAAGAATAGAATAGATAATTAAACTGTGACATATTCATACAATGGGCTCAAGCATAGCAAAAGACTGTGAGGATGGCGCAGGACAGGCAGTGTTTCATTCTGTTGTACTTAGGATCGCTGTGAGTCGGAACCAACTCGATCGCACCTGACAACAACTACAGGCAACAGTGTTGCTAAACTTTCTGCCACGCATAACAAGGGTCCCTTTTCTTCTATCTTCCAATAATATTTTTCTCACTTCCCTTCAAGTCCTCCTTGGTGACCTCTAGATGGCCATCAAGCTTTTGCTAATGATATCTTTGATCCCCTTCATGCTTTCACTAACACATTTCTCAGATTCCTTCCAGCTTCTCCCCACTGCTGTATCCCAGATCCACGTTTTAGGTTGTGCTGGGGGAGCACTCCATGTCTAATACCAAAATATGTTCCAGTTATCTCATGCTCTGAAGCTGACCACCTCAAAATTTAGTGGTTTAAAACAACAACATTTATTTTGCTCATGAAAGTGGAGTTTGGCCAGTGCTTAGTGGAAACAATTCATCATTGCCACCCTCAGCATCAGCTAGCGCAGCTCAAAGGCTGGCAACTGGAAATCGTTTGAAGGTTTACCAGTCACATATCTTATGGTCGATGTCAGAAAGACCAACAGCTGGAGGATAGGACACCCGAGGATCCTTGGGCATCTCTGTGTCTTTGTGGCCCCCTCACATAGTCTGTTTAGCAAGGTTGCTTCAGGTCGTTGATGCTTCTTACATGTCAGTTCAGAGATCCCAAGGTGTGTGTTCCGAGAGAAAGAACCAGGCAAAGCTGTGTCACCTTGTATAACCTAGCCTTGAGGTCATGCAGTATCACTTCCACACTTTCGATGCATTAGAAGTGAGTCACTACGGCCAGCCTATAGTCACGTGAACTAGACTTTACCTTTTTATGAGAGGAACAGCATGTTTTTAAAAAAAAAGAACAAAAAACTACAAGAGAGACTGAGAAATGCATTCTGTAGGTCAGCAGCCATTTCCAGCTAAAACTTAGGCAAATTCTGTTACCAAGGTAAAAGGAGAGAATGGCTAGATTACTGGGGGCATGGCTAGCAGTGTGTGCCACAGGCAGCTTTGTGGAGAAATTAAAACCTGAGCAAGGTTTTCAAGGATGGAGAGACCATGAAAACGGAGAAAAGGCATTTCAAGCAGTAGAAGAATATGAGCAGAGACTTAGACAAGGTAATAATATGGTGCACACGTGTGTCTGGTTACATTCAAAGTGCATGTCTAATTAAAGGAAGCTGTTGATAGGATAGTGGAAAATTATACCATCTAGAATGGGTGTGGCCGTATGAGGAGAGTTTGGGTTTTACTACAGCTTTATAATGGAAAGTAAGACTTTAGAGTCAGACAAATCTGTACTTGAATCCTATATCCACACTAGTTCTGTGATTGTTTTCAGCAAGTGTGGTAGTTCACAACAACGACCACAATTCTCCACCTTTTGTATCCATGCCATCCTGCTGAGTTACTTTCAGTGATTCCCATCAAAATGTGGTGTCTATTTCCCCACTCTTTGACTCTAGGCTGGTCTTGTGTCTTGCTTTGGCCAGTAGAATTTGGCACAATTAATACTGGGCGAGTTTCCAGCCTAAGTCTCGAGAGGCCTAACCCCTTCATACTAGGTTTCTTGACAACTTGTCAAACGCCCTGAGAACTAGCCAGAGCTAGCCCACTGGAGAATGAGAGGCTACATGGAGCAGAGATAAACCGTCTCATCTGAGGCCCCCCAGGCATGTGAGAAAGCCCAGGCTAGATCAACAAAGTTAACCTGGTTGCAGTTAAACTGAAGACCTATGAGTGAGTCCAGCAGAGAGTGACTAGAAGAACTGCCCAGCTGAACCAAGCCAAACTGATAACCTACAGAATCATGATCTAAATGAATGGTTGTTTTAGCCACTGAATTTGGGGGTGACTTGTTACACAACAAAGATAACTGTTACAGCGAGTTAAATAAATTGCTTTCTAATTCTCAATTTCCTCACTGTAAATGGATTTGCTAGCACCTACACCGAGGCATTGGAGGTTCAGTGATAGAATTTTCACCTTCCATGCAAGAGACAGTTTTCTTTTGTTTTGTTTTGTTTTTATTGTGCTTTAGGTGAAAGTTTACAGCTCAAATTAGTTTCTCATACAAAAACTTATACACACATTGTTATGTGACCCTAATTGCTATCCCTATAGTGACAGCACACTCTTCCTTTCCACCCCAGATTTCCCGTGTCAATTCAACAAGCTCCTATCCCTTTCTGTCTTCTCATCTCGCCTCCAGACAGGAACTGCCCATTTAGTCTCGTGTATCTACTTGAACTAAGAAGCACACTCTTCACGAGTATCATTTTATGTCTTATAGTCCAGTCTAATCTTTGCCTGAAGAGTTGGCTTCGGGAATGGTTTTAGTTCTGGGTTAACAGAGAGTCTGGGGGCCATGTCTTCTGGGGTTCCTCCAGTCTCAGTCAGACCATTAAGTCTGGTCTTTTTACTAGAATTTGAGTTTTGCACCACACATTTCTCCTGCTCCATCAGGGACTCTCTATTGTGTTCCCTGTCAGGGCAGTCATTGGTAGTAGCCAGGCACCATCTAGTTCTTCTGGTCTCAAGCTGATGGAGTCTCTGGTTTATGTGGCCCTTTTTTGTCTCTTGGGCTAATATTTTCCTTGTGTCTTTGGTGTTCTTCATTGTCCTTTGCTCCAGGTGGATTGGGACCAATTGATGCATCTTAGATGGCTGCTTACTAGCTTTTAAGACCCCAGATGCCACTCACTAAAGTGGGATGCAGAACATTTTCTTAATAAACTTTGTTATGCCAGTTGACCTCGATGTCTCCTGAAACCATGGTTCCCAGACCCCCGTGCCTGCTACTGTGTCCCTCGAAGTGTTTGGATATGTTCAGGAAACTTCTTAGCTTTTGGTTGAGTCCAGTTGTGCTGACTTCCCCTGTACTGGAGACACAGTTTTGTTCTGTGTTTTTTTAATTGTATTTCAGGTGAAAGCTTACAGAACAAATAGTTTCTCATGAAACAGTAGTACACATATTGTTTTATGACATTGGTTAACAACCCCACAAAATGTCAACCCTCTCCCTTCTCGACTTTTTTTTTTTTTTTGGTGAAAATATACATAGCCAAAGATACACCATTTCAAAAATTTCTGCATGCACGGTTCAGTGCCATCGACTATGCTCTTCCAATTGTGCTACTATTCTCACTTTAGATGAAGGCTTACAGAACAAAATAGTTTCTCATTTAACAGTTACTACACATGTTGCCCTATGACAATGGTTAACAATCTGACAACACATCAACAATATCCTTACTCAACCTTGGGTTCCCTATCACCAGCTTCCTTGTCCCCTTCTGCCTTCTGGCCCTTGTCCCTGGACTGCTGTACCTCATTAGTCCCATTTGGTTTTATGGGGCTGTCCACTCCCAGGCTGAACGGTGAACCTCAGAGATGACTTTCACCACTGAGCTGAAAGGGTGTCTGGGGGCCATACTCTCGGGGTTTCTCCAGTCTGCTTTAGGCCAGTAAATCTGGTCTTTTTTTTGTGAGTTAGAATTTTGTTCTACATCCTTCTCCACCTCTGTCCAGAACCCTCTATTGTGATCCTGGTCAGAGCAGTCAGTGGTGGTAGCCAGGCACCATCTAGCTGTACTGGACTCAGTCCGGTGGAGGCCTTGGTAGCTGTGGACAATTAGTCCTTCAGACTAATCTTTTCCTTGTATCCTGTTCTCTTCATCCTCCCTTGCTCCCAAAGGGATGAGACCAGTGGAGTATCTTAGATGGCTGCTCAGAGGCTTTTAAGACCGCAGACACTACTCACCAAGGTAGAATGTAGAACATTGTCTTTATAAGCTGTGTTATGCCAATTGAGCTAGATGTTCCCCGAGACCATGGTGGAGACACAGTTTTGATTCCCAGCCAAAGCACCTCTTGTGCAGCCACCACCTGTGCAGCCACCACTTGTCTGTCAGTAGAGGCTTGCATGTTGCTATGATGCTGAACAGGTTTCAGCGGAGCTTCTAAACTAAGATGGACTAGGAAGAAAGGCCTGGTGATCTACTTCCAAAAATCAGCCAATGAAAACTTACAGATCACAAGATCAGAACCGCAATCCATCATGGAGATGGTGCAGGATCAGGTTAGCATCTTGTTCCTTGTGCATGGGGTCACCATGAGTTGGGGGCTGCCTCAGTGAAGTCTAACAACAAAAATAGCACCTCTATCACGGTCTATTGTGAGGACAAAATGTGATAATGATGGTACAGTGAAATCTGTGAGAATTGGAACTTCATGGGACGGCTTGTTTTTCTGGGTCTCACAAGTCTTCCGCCTTCGACAGGATACAGTCTACCACTTTTCTGTTGCTCTCTATTGTTGTTGTTAGGTGCTGTCACGTTGGTTTCAACTCATAGCAACCTTATGTACAACCGAATGAAACACTACCGAGTCCTGCACTATCCTCACAATCTTTATGCTTGAGCTCATTGTTGCAACCACTGTGTCAATCCATCTTGTCAAGGGCCTTCCTCTTTTTTGCTGACCCTCCACTTTACCAAGCATGATGTCCCTCTCCAGGGACTGATCCCTCCTGATACCATGTCCAAAATACGTGAGACATAGTTTCACTGTCCTTGCTTCCAACGAGCATTCTGGTTGTACTTCTTCCAAGACGGATTTGTTCGTTCTTTTGACAGTCCATGGTATATTCAATATTCTTTGCCAAAACCACAGTTCAAAGACATCAATTCTTCTTCTGTCTTCCTTATTCAAGGTCCAGCTTTCACATGCATAGGAGGCAACTGAAAATACCATAGCTTGAGTCAGGTGCACCTTAGTCTTCAAGGTGACATCTTTGCTTTTTGAAACTTTAAAGAGGTCTTTTGCAGCAGATTTGCCCAATGCAATGTGTTGTTTGATTTCTTGACTGCTGCTTCCATGAGTATTGATTGTGGATCCACTAAAATGGAATCCTTCACAACTTCAATCTTTTTTCTGTTTATCCAGTTGTGAGGATTTTTGTTTTCTTTTATGTTGAGGTGTAATCCATACTGGAGGCTGTGGTCTTTGCTCTTCATCAGTAAGTGCTTCAAGTCCTTTTCACTTTCAGCAAGCACGGTTTTGTCATCACATAACACAGGTTGTTAATGAGTCTTTCTCCAATCTGATGTCCTCTTCTTCTTCACATAGTCCAGCTTCTCAGATTATTTGCTCAGATACAGACTGAATAGGTGTGGGGAAAGGATACAACCCTGATGCACACCTTTCCTGACTTCAAACCACACAGGATCCTCTTCTTCTGTTCGAACGACTGCCTCTTGATCTATGTACAGGTTCCTCACGAGCACAATTAAGTGTTCTGGAATTCCCATTCTTCACAATGTTATCCACAATTTATTATGATCCACACAGTCGAATGCCTTTGCATAGTCAATAAAATACAGGTAAACATCTTTCTAGTACTCTCTGCTTTCAGCCAGGATCCATCTGACATCAGCAATGATATCCCTGGTTCCACATCCTCTTCTGAATCCTGCTTGAATTTCTGGCAGTTCCCTGTCGATGTACTGCTGCAGCCGCTTTTGAATGATCTTCAGCAAAATTTTACTTGCGTGTGATACTAATGATATTGTTGATAATTTCCACATTTGGTTGGATCACCTTTCTTGGGAATAGGCATAAATATGGATCTCTTCCAGTCGGTTGGCCAGGTAGCTGTCTTCCAAATTTCTTGGCATAGATGAATGAGTACTTCCAGCACTGCATCCATTTGTTGAAATATCTCAATTGGTATTTCGTCAATTCCTGAAGCCTTGTTTTTTGCTAATGCCTTTAGTGCAGCTTGGACCTCATCCTTCAGTACCATTGGTTCCTGATCATATGCTACCTCCTGAAATGGCAGAACATCGACCAGTTCTTTTTGGTATAGTGACTCTGTGTATTCCTTCCATCTTCTTTTGATGCTTCCTGCTTCATTTAATATTTTCCCTGTAGAATCCTTCAGTATTGCAACTCGAGGCTAGAATTTTTTCTTCAGCTCTTTCAGCTTGAGAAATGCTGAGCATGTTCTTCCCTTTTGGTTTCTATTAGGAGAAAATATTTTAGTTTTCCTTCTCTGACAGGTTTCCACCTTACACAGGTTCCCAGGTTTTACTGTAGTATACTTGGCACCAAACCTGAAATATAATATGTGCTAAGCAAATGGTTAACTAATTACATTCATTACATCAGAGAGAGAAATGGCAAGGGAATAGCACAAAGAAAAGACAATGTAAGAAATAATTACTTCAGAAATCCGCATTCTGCTCATTTTTGCCTCATGAAATTTCTTCATTTGTTGTTCCACCAGCACATGCTCACATGACCCAAACTGCATTTTCTTTGCTCAATGTTCTCCTCTTTGAGGTCTCTCCTCTTTGCATTCTTCCTTCCTGGACCCCTTCAACACCTATGCAAATGGTCCATATACTCTTAATATCTTATCCTTGTCCTATTGTTTCATATATTTATATCTTTTATCCTCAACTGGGTAGGCCCCTGGCTGGCACAAAGGATTTGCGCTTAACTACTTACCAAAAGGTTGGTGGTGCTAACCCACTCTGATGCTAGAAGAAAGGCCTGGGGATTTCCTTCCATAAAGATTACAGGCAAGAAAACCCTATGGAACACAGTTCTACTCTGACACACGTGGGGTTGCCATAAGTCAGAACGGACTTGATGGCAACGAGCTTTTTTTTTGTATCATCAACTAGGCTCTAAGCAACTTAAGAAAGATAGTTCTTCTATTTTCTTTGCAAACTCCATTGTGGTAGTGTTATTATTTTTATCCAAACAGCAAGAATTTACTAAATGCTTAGTAAATTAAAGTCAATTAAATTATATTATGGTTGGTGGCCATCCTTGGGGGGTCATCTTATCTCTAATCAGGAGGCCTGTTAAAGTTCCTCAATGTCACTAAGTACACTAATTGAGAACAAATCCCCCAAGAGATCAGATTTATAAGTTTTCTTTTTTGGCATGCCTTGAGGGAATGATGGGAAATCTAATCTGAAAGGGGTTCCCACCCAGCAAAAGTCTGGATGTCTCAGGGGCCGTCAACCTTGTTTATATCTCAAGACATTTATCAGCTGTAATCTTGTTACTACAGGCAGTCCTTGGATTAGGAAGGAATTCCATTCCTAAATCTGTCTTTAAGTCGAATTTGTACATATTCCTGCTTCGTTTAATATTTTCCCTGTAGAATCCTTCAATACTGGAACAGTTAGGTATGGTTTGTATCTAACGTCAGTTAGTCAAATGTTTGTATTAGTATATAGTATATAATGTACCTTTCTATGCATATAAAACATTAAAGAAACACTTCCAAATACACTAAAATATCTTTAACATAATAATACAGTAAAAATAATGTTTTGATGCACATCACAAAGTAGCACCCATTTGTTATTATGAACCATCGTAGGTATCTTGAATTTTTAATATAATTGGCTTTATGGGGTTTGGTTCATAACCGCAGGTTGTACGTAAAGCAGACGTTCATAACCCAGGGCCTGCCTGTATTTTTTTTATTTTTATTTTATTTTATTGTACTTCAGGTGAAGGCTTACATTACAGAACAAATAGTTTCTCATGAAACAGTAGTACACATGTTGTTTTATGACATTGGTTAACAACTCCACAACATATTAACCCTCTAAATTCTCAACTT